>NC_081826.1:293839743-294160577 GCF_030867095.1 Alligator mississippiensis
GTATATAAACATTGCTTCGGTGCTGGTGGTACTTGTTTGAGCTAAAATGCTTCTGTCCTTCCAATTGATATGGAGGGTTTTCTGAAGACATCATTAATGATAATGTTCCAAAGTTTTTGGTGTTTTCAGTATGCTGTCCAAGTTTCACATCCATACAACAGAGTAGAGATGAGAATAGGTTGGTAGATGAGAAATTTGGTTTGGGTCCTGATGTCATAATCATTAAAAATATGAAGTTGGGGACCCCTGAAGGCAAAGCTGGCAGATTAGCATGGATTCAGGTTAGGAAATTTTAATTTATTATTTGCAGCAAAAGTATTGTTCTAAGTGGGGCAACTGGATGCAAGGGGAAAATATGGGGTTTTCACAATGAACTTTATAAGACCCAAAGACACGTGACAGAATTCTTGACTTGATATAATAAGAAGAAATGGTCCAAGTGTAGTTGTTTGCCACCTTTATCGGGCTATTCCTGTCTGGCTTCCTATGTAAAAATCTGACAAATCATCAAGATTCATCTGTCTCATAGTCAGTCCATGAGAATTGTGCTTAGGCAACAGCAAATGTCTGCTGGTTATTTTATTAGTTTACCTGCATCTTCCCAACTTTTGCTGTGCCCCCTTTTTTTTCATTCAGCTTGATTTTTCTGAAACATGAAAGTACATAGTGTAACACCCACTAAAATGGTAATTTCTCTATCCCTTAAATCCTAAAACCAAAATTAATGGATATGAAAGGATAGGAATTTAGGATGTGCTTTATGAAGCTCGAGATGATTATCCAATGCTCTGAGAAATGGTGGGTTCAAGACGAGACTTATACTTCAGCTGTTGAGGCAAATAGGAATGTCTTGAGTTTTACTGTTCACTGATGTAGAAAGATGATGAGTTGGGTTTTGCATAAAGTATGTCTCAGATGTTAGAAAAGTGGTGTTTCACCTTCCTACCTTGAGGGATGATTACTACGTTGGAAAGTGTGTATCTGTTTTTTGCCATCTGTTTTTGCCATCACTGACACACAGTAGTCTTCTATGAATGACTGTGGATTGGAAGTTTGTCAGGACATGGACTACAGAACCTTTTAAAGAATATGAATAATACTTGCAATGTTTTATTTGTCGTGAAGATGGATGGCAAAGAGCAGGGTATTTACTTTATTCATTTATTAGTAAATTCTATACTCCTTTGATACCAAGTAGTATGTCAAAATAAATGGGCTAACATGTGAAATAATGTTCTATTGAGCTTAAGCATAGTTGGGCAAATCAAGGCCCAAAAGCTGGCTGGCATTAAAACTATTAGAGCAGGCTGAAAAATGTCCCTGTCCTTTTGCAAAAAACAAGTATTTTCCTATTTTTGCCTGCACTTGTCATGGATTTCAAGCTCATCTTTGACATTTCCAGACTTGCCACCCCACTAGCATGTGTGAGCTGTTGCAGAATCAACTTGGGATCATCTCACATTTGCTTTGTAGCAACTATTAGTAATTATGGACATTTTAATGGACAGTGTTACACACACACACACACACACACACACACACACACACACACACCATCCCCCTCCCCCCCCCCAACCCAAACAGAGCACAATATCTGGTAATCAAAAAATCACAACATAAAAATTAAATATGTCAATTCCAAAGAGAACAAAAACACAAGAGGATCTCA
This sequence comes from Alligator mississippiensis, assembly GCF_030867095.1. Taxonomy (NCBI): domain Eukaryota; kingdom Metazoa; phylum Chordata; order Crocodylia; family Alligatoridae; genus Alligator; species Alligator mississippiensis. Next base: position 293,841,413 of record NC_081826.1, read on the forward strand.
GCCAAATCACTCATTGCACTCAGTAAAAAAAAATAATTAAATCAAAATGAAAAAGAGGGAAGAAACAAGTCATAATAACCCTTGAGACCACAATATCAGGTGAATATACCCATTGCTATCATTAATTTATCTACCAATCATCCCATGTATATCCATACACTTTAGTTTGTTATGCTCCTAGGTTATGGGACTCTAGATACTGTAAAACACAAATAATGAATAATCATAAAGAGAAAAACAGTAGTGGTTATCAGCCTTAATGAGGAGGGGAATCCTATTGTACCCAAACAAGTAATAAGAGACAGTACCTACCCTAAAGTGTTTACAGTCACATGAACAAAATTGACCAAAGGGTAGGGGAGAAAATAAAGATACAAGGGAGTGAAATTACCAGGGATCCAGGTTTTCTTTTTCCCATGGAAAATGAAAAAAAAAAACAAAAACAAAAAAAACTGTAGATTTTCCCTTTTAAAAGAGAAAAAAGCAGATTTTTTTTTCATTTTAATAGAGATACCCACAGATTTTCTACTTTTGCAAACAGCTCTCTGCAGGCTGGCAGAGTTCCAGCCTATAAGAGTTTCTTGCAAAAAGGGTGGCAAACCCTAAGCCCTGTCCCAAAAGGGAGGGAGAGGGGTGAGCAGCTAGGCCTGAGACTATCAGTAAGCCAAGGCTTGTTTTTCCTCTTGGAGTCTTTGAGATAAGTGGAGCTTGCAGAAGCTGGGGGCAGGGCTGGAGTGAGGGGGAGAGGGTCTGTGGGGCAAGTATGAGTGACTACCAAGAAGGGGGGACAACGACATGATGGGGGTGTGCAGGTGGGGACAGAGGAAATAGAGAGGGGTCTGCAGGAAGCCCCATGCTGGCACAGCTCAATGGTGAGTGAACCAGAACCTGCAAACTATCAGGCCAGGCAGGAAGCCACCCATGGAGGCATGGAATCATGCACCATCAGGCCAGGTGGGCTTCATGCTTCCATGGATGGCTTCCTGTTGGAGTGCTGGAGTGCTGGAAGCCCCACATGGAGGCATGGAGGCTACCCGGCCCAATGGCACATGGTACATGGTTCCCAACTGCAGTGCCACAGTCTGCACAGTCTCACTCAGAGTTTGCTCAGTCTGGTGTGAAGGTGTGCAGCAGCTAGGTGGGACTCAGCTAGAGGTGTGAGCCACCAGGGGCTCTGCCTGCCATGATCATGAGACCCCCAAGCGCCTACTGTCTGCTGCCTGCTGCCACTGAGCCAGCGGAGGTAGGGTCTGTACACCATGAGGGGGGATGTGTGATGGGGGGCCTACAACCACGTACAAACCCCACGCACTCTCCCACACCCCCCATACCCCTTCATAACCCCCCAAAGAACCCCACATCCATCCACAAACCTCACATACCACCATACCCACACCCTTCACCCCACAAACCCTATCCCCCATCCACCCACAAACTCCACACACACACCCAGGGGAGCTGCTGCCAGAAGAAAGCAAGTGGGAGGGTAGGTGGGGGCTGCAGGTCTGGGGTGAAGGGCACTGGCAGGGCTGTGGGGGCTGTGGCTTTGAAGTGAGGGGTAATGGCATGGGCAGGGGCAGGACACCAGCACATCAGGGATGCTCAGCATCACAAAGCAGCGGGGTGGGGGGGGGGAGGGCGGAGGGGAAGGAAAGGGAGGAGGAGGCACCCACCGTTGGATCTGTGTCCTGATGCACAGGGAAAGCTGCTGCTGGGAGGGAGGGAGTGGGAGGTAGGCAGGGTGTGAGAGGCACTGGCAGGCCTGGGGGAGCTGTGGCTTGGGAGTGAGAGACGACATATCAGAGCTGCTCAGCACAACTAAGCAGTTGGGACAGGGATGGAAACTGCAGCTGGACCTCATCCTGGTAAGTGAGGGGGGCATCAGGATCTCTGATTTTCCATGATAATGAAAAACCCAGCATCAAATGCAAAAATATATAGTTTAGTTAGACTGTATTTTATTATAGTGATTGAGGCACTGGTAGGCTTCCAAACTGCTTTAAAACTGTAAATATACCAATGAAACTTTGTGTTCAACTGATATCTTTATATATATACAGTGGCCTTTCATTTTAATCATGGATTTGGGGGCTTTAATACAGAATTTGCAACATTTTTTATTAGAGAATCTATGGGATTTTTTATCACAGAAAACCGGAATCCCTGGAAAATACTTATTCAGGTTCACACAGGAGGTTCACTACTTATTAGATTGCAGAGTTAGAAACAGAAATGGGGGTCCGGTCTGTTGGATAACACCACTGTTTCTCAAGACATGTTGGGGACATGCTGAAAAATGCTTCAGTTTTATTCCTGCTATGAAGTAAGTGCTAAGTGGGAGGCAAAAGTGTGAAAACTCTATGGACAAGACGGTGAGGTTATAATCTCTTAGAACAAACGGGGTGCATCTACACATGAAATAAATATTGCATGATAAACTCCAGCACAGTTTTTCTGTAGTGCAAAGCTCCCGGATGGAGCATATCTACACATGCGCCCAGGACAACAGTACTTTGAGCCAGGGCAGAGCAGTCCTGGGCTGTTAGCAGGCTCAGGGGGTCAGCCCTGGCCTCTGGGGGGTGGCATTGGGTGGCAGAGAGGCTGGCTAGGCACAAGAGTGCTAAAACTGCGAAGCCTTGTGTCTGAGCCCCCAAGCCTGCTCCCAGCTTGGCCTACTCTGTCCTGACTCAAAGTGCTGCTGTCTCAGTCACTGTCTATATGTGCATTGCAGTGAAGTAAATGACTCTGTCATGATAGTTCCCAACAGTACTATTTTAAGGCCAAGTTTATTAATTTACTGTCCCCGAATACGGGCACTTTGTGTAGAGGGTGATGCTTCACTGTGGAGCTAATTAGTTAACTCTGCTGTAAATCACGCATGTAGATGTGCCCATGGTCCCTAATCAGGAGTATTTTGTATGCTCCAAACCAATTGCGCACACAACCAGAAAGCTAATTTTGGTCGGAAGTTATTGTCTGAAATAAAATAATTGTTAAAAATTCCCAGTAAGCTGTCCAACCACTGTGTCTAACATGAACAATGTATAATATCTAAAACGCTCTGGCTGAAAGGATTGACTGGACTTACTGTTACGGTTGATTGCATGTATATCGGACAAGAAAGAAACTTATAAAGGTGACAGCATTGTATTACTAGAAATTCATGAAGCAGTGTCTGAAGAAACTAATGGACTGAATCTCAGCTAGCACAAAGGGGCAAAACTCTATTGAATTCACCAGTTCTCCCCTGATTTACATTTACTGAGGTTCAGATATTTGAATCTTGGTTGGGAAAGAAGGCAGTTGGTTAAAAAAAAGATGGAAGATATCAACTCATCTTTGATCCCAGCGTTAGGCACTTCTTCCCACCAGAAAGAAGCTGGAGAGATTTTAGATTGATTTTTCTCACTTAAATCACACATGCAGAGTCCAAACCAACTGTGGGTTAACCAGATTAGAGAAATGATTCAATTTTTCAATTGAGCAATCGAATACTTAATAGGATGCATGCGAGTCTATGTAGTCCTGGATTCCTAGAGGAACCATAAATGTTCCAACTGTGCAGCTGATTTTTATCAAAAGCATTGGGGTGGCTTGTGATTAAAAAATAAATAAATACAATTAAAAGATGTGTCTGGGGTTGTAAGAGATAAGACTTTCTGAAAGGAGCCTGAAAAAACATGGAGTGCCTGGTTGACACTTACCTTACACTGCCACTGCCTTTGTTTCAGCTAAATCTACATGCTCATAGCGAAACTGAGGTTGAAACTGGAACTGGAAGGCTTGGGTCCTTATTAGGACCTTCCTATTGCACAAAATGGGATTAGACTAGCTACATCCTCCTCAATCCTCCGCTATGGTTTACAGGACATGGCTGATTTCACATTATGGTTTCCTCTGAATGATCTCTCTCTCTCCCTCCTGGTTTTCTGTCTGTCTGCTATGCACCTATCAGATGCAGGGCTGCAGTGCACTTTCTGTGATCCGAAAATACGTATATGGTCCTATATCCTCTCCTGAAAATATTTAATAATATCTAATAATAGAAGGTCAGCGCTATTAGTAAATTTATCTTTGTGATACTCATGCTTTTAGTTCCAGTTTGCATCTGGGGAACTGTAGCAGAGAGATTAAAGTCTCCTGGGAAATCTGTGCCATCATAAGGAATTTTGAATCCTGGTCTACAGCTATTTTCTGAAGTGTTGGATCACTCTTCTCCCTGAAATGCTGCATGTTGCTACCTTTCGCTATCACTAGGATTCCTTTTACCGGAGACCCCCGAGGACTGACACGGCTCCTCATCTGATTTAGTATCAAGTGAACTTTAATAGTAATCCCCAACCTTTATTACAAGTTTCCTCCGTGTAATACACCCTGTCAGTGATTCCTTCAGACATTACAACAGCAACCTGCCTCAGATCCTCTGCTGGGTGTATGGGATTTTTGTTCCTGGATTCCCCTTGTTCGAACAAGAAGTCGAAGATTGCTTCTGCCTCCCCAGGGTGGCAACACGAAACACACGCTGTCCCTTTGTTTGTCCACTACTTTTGTAACTTTTTCACCCCAAATTGTGCAATCCTCAAGTTTCTTATCTCATCTTTTAGATAGGGTACTCCACGCCTATTCCATTTTTGGTTTTCTTTCCTTTTTAGGGAAACTGCTGGCCCTGGTTTGCCCACCGTATCAATCACAGCACTCACTTTTCCCAGTGCCTTATAAGGCACTCTATATGATATAATTGCTTAGTTCTGGGAAGACCTAAACTCTGGTCATAAAGTCTTAGCATAACTCAGTTTGCCTGCTACACCTTTACTCCCATGCATGACCCCATTTCAGGCCTTTTGTTTTGACCCCATAGCCACCACCTCTGTGCAAGAATATGTAAATTCAAACACTGCACATTGTATGGACTTGCTGCACATTTGCATCATTACACAAGGACAACGATTATCCACCTACATAGTGATTAGGCTAATATCTAGTTACTATGAACATTTGGCACCACTGTACATCAGCGGCCTTGCATTTCTTATAATGTTTAATCAGTTCAAGTCTTGATTACATCTGTCACTGAAAGCTCCAAAACATTGTGAATATGAGAAATACTAAAGAGCAGAATTAATAAATAATTGCCTGACATCATCATCTGGGAAATAAGTGATTTCTCCAATGATCTGGGGTTGCTAGGACCATTTAACTTGCTGATATCAAGTTGGCATTCCTCTTTGCCTTCAGTGTTTCCCTCTATTTCAAATAGAAATAGGATGGGGTTAGAACATTATGGAGACAATCTACAACAACTGTTCTGATTAATGCAAACTTCAGTTTTGATATAAGCAGGCAATATAATCTGAAATGAACATAATTGTGCTTGTTCAGACATAGGCTAGATTATTCCTGCTGGATGCCTTGATTAAATTGCGAGTGTTTTAAAATGATGTTTGAAAGCCCAGAACATATTTTATTCTAAACTGCAGAGTAAATCTCCTAGAATAACACAGGGACTCTCTATATTATCCCAAGTATTTTTTCTCACCCTAGCTTCCTTTTTTTTTTTTGGTCCACTGTAGGGTGCACAATTCCTATTGGTATGGGAGAAGGCGAATTATTTATCTATTTATTTTTCTCATCACCTGTTCGTTTTGGCTGTTAAGAGAGTCTGGGAAGTAATCTGTTTCAAAGGCACACTAACTCGCCGACACTAGATTTCAAACAACCCGGTAGGCTTTTCTCCTCTAAGCGGCAAACAAAACCCTCTAAATTCCCTTGAAAGTGCCATAAAATGAAATGATATGGCCACTTTTTGAATTATGAGCATGTGCAGAAAATTCATTTCAGACTAAAACCTGCTGGTATTTTCGCTTGACTTTACAAACAAACACACGCACAAACCAAACGCCAGCTGGATTTGATTGTTTAATTTTATAAAAATTCAAAATCTCTATCCAAGGATTTATACATCCTGACCATAAGGTTCACACTGGGTTTCTAAAATAAGCTCCAAAATACAAATATAGATCCCAGTTCTATAATTGGTAAAGGCAAGACCTCTGACTTTGATTACCAGACCAGGGGCTTAAGCACTCTTCCCTCATTCCTGGAAAATAGTTAAACCTATAACTAATTTTAAGGAAGGAAGTACTTTCATTTATCCTTATGGGTAATGGGCCCATGCTCATATTAGAATATGCATAAGTACCTTGCTGAATTAGACTCTAAGTAAGATTAGATCCGCAGCCAATATGAGTGTGTGGTGATAGCCATTTATCTGCATTGATGAAAAAGAGAACTTAATAGAATCCCATCAGTGTAGCATCTTGGTATCAACCTTCCTTTTTTCTGTTTCTCCTCAGAAACAGTGCCGAATTTATTCCACTTAGGAAAAAGACTATCTACCATACAATGATAGGTTCATATTATTAGAGGATTAGAAGCATTCAGCTTTTATATTCTTACAACAGTGCCATAGGGAAATGGATTTTCCATGAGTATCACTTTCATGTATTACGTTTTATTGATTATGACTTATTATAATCATGCACTGTTTGTTTGTTTTTTTTTTTCTAGGGTTTCTTGTATAGGTAGCAATATGACTATAAATGCATTGGATAAATAAAACAATACGCTGTATTCAAATTGACACAGCATTTTTTTCTGATGCTCTAGATCCATTTCTGAAATGTAATTTGGGGACTTATTAGACCTAGACAATACTAGACAGTCTGATGTAGAGCAGCATGCTTATTAAGTGGTATTTCAATGGCCATAATCTGGCTGTATGATATATATTGACTACCAGGTGGTTTTTGTCAATATTCACTCTGTTTTTAACTGGAAAACCAATGAAATAGCTCTGGTTTGGTCTCCCTAAAAAATGATTCCTTCCTTTCTTCCTTCTTTCCGCTTTGGACGATTTGGAGCAAGCTCATTTGAAGCTGCGTGGGGTGATCCTGAGCGTAAGACTCCCCGACTTCCTATCTCTTTTCCTCTCTGACTCCCACCTGTCTAAAGTTCTCTTGCTTCTGTTTATCTCCCTTCCTGATTTTTTTCTTGCATTTTTGCAGTATTTTTTCCCCCGTTTTCTCTGTCCCCTTCCCCTCTATTTACAGTTTCTTTGTCTGAGAGTTGTTACTTCGCAGTTTTTTTTTTTCCTTACTGTTTCTTTTTCTTTCTTTCTTTCTTTCTTTCTTTTTTGCTTGTTTATTGTGGGGAGTTCTCTTTTCTTATATCTTGCCTTTTGAGGAGTGCTTTTTAATCCCCTCTCCTTTTTTTTCTGTTCCTATTTTTTCCTAACTTCTATAAGCCTCCCCCTGACTCTTTTCACTCCACCCCTTTCCTCCTCCCATTTCATTTTTATGGCCACATTCCCAGACACTTATCCCTGTAATTAATATATACAACTTTTTTTTTTCATTCTCTTAGTTTTAGCTTTTGGGATTAACACTGTCCTAGCAGGAATGGATGCTCCTACACCCAGGAGCTGGTATGGGGATGCCTCTCAGACCTTCCCTTTACCCATGGCTTGAGGGTTCACACCCCTCCCTATGTCAGGGTCGAGGTCTGAGTAGGTGCCCTAGCTGGTCTCCTGGGACAGTGTAACATATGTCACGTGGGTTGTGCTAACACAGTACCAGCGATTTACCTGAGCACTTCCACCCTGGTCAACAGTGTGTGCATGGAGGGCCTGGACATTGCAGGCGTACATTATCTTGTCACGGCCCTAGATATCCAGGCTCTGAGGGTGATAATTTCCAACATGCCCCCACATGTGACCAATGGGGAGTTGGCCAAGGGACTTGAACCCTATGGGGTTCCTATGAGAACCTTTCACTGACTGAGGATTGGAAGCAAGGACCCAAAGCTGAAGCATGTCTTGTCTTTTTGAAGGCAGGTCTTCATGCTCCTCAGGGAGGGCTCTCGGTCTCTGCCTCACTCCTTGAACCATACACTCAACAAGCGGAGGTTTGTGATTTATTTTTCCTTGGGGGAGACCTTGTGTTTTTAGTGTGGTAGGTCTTCCCACCTAGCAGCTCAGTGCCCAATGGAGAAAGTGGCCAGAATATCGGTGACTGCAGTGGTGCCGATGGATAGCCCATCCACTTCTGGGACACAGGCCTCCTCCCGGCCTCCCTCCACCACAGCCTTCTCTGAGATGGCTGGCCGTGGGGAGGTGGGCTGAGAGAGGTCTGGCCCATCCCCTATGAAGGGGGGCTGCCTACCGCTAAGAAGAAGAACAACAAAGAAAGAAAGGTGAAGGGGGCCTGTCAGGACACTCTATCCCTCCTGGGACCCTCCTTGGCCGGCACTGGGGGGGGCCCTGCTGGAAAGCCTGACCCCGCTCCAGGTGTCATGTGGGCAACCCTGTTGAACATGACTGTGGACGGGGATGGCTTGGAGGTGGGGGAGGGGATGGCAGGGGTCACCAACCCCTCGCCTGTCTCCCAGCTTCCAGAGTTGGGTGGCAGTAAAAGTGATTCAGAATGCCTCTCTTCTGGAGGCCCAACCCAAAGGGCAGTAGAGGAGTCAGCTGACCTCTTGGTCGCACCCTAGCCTACGGAATTGGATGAGGAAGCTAGTGAGATGGATATCCAGCTTTCTGACTGCTGCAAGCAACCTCAAGAGCAGGATGACCCCTCTCCCCTCAAGAAGGTGGGGATTGCTCTCCTGAAGCTAGCCTCATGGCTGCTATCATCCAGGTGTGTGTCCTCTGCCTGAGCCATCGCCTTGACCCTGCTTGGTCAGCCTGGCTCTTACCTGAGACCCTGACCACCCAGCTAGGCATGCACTCTGTCCACAGTGTGGGCTATCTCCTGTGTGACATCCAGGCTGCCCTGCCACTAGAGGCAGCAGCCACCCTGGATGACCATCTCTGGGCACTCCAGGTCCCCTGTGCTGCAGATGCCCTGAGTGAGGCTTTTCCCATGCTGCTAGTCAACCCAGCTGTGGTCAGCGAGCTGGCTGGTGGGTCTAGCACCCTGATGACACTCCCTGTGCCACCTGACAGTGACACAGGCTGTCCCTTTGCTGTTCTATCACGTAGAAGGCTATATGCCTGGGTGGTTCACATCTGCCATGCCCAGGTGCTGGCAGGCTGCCCCAATACACCATGGTGACGGTGCCTGGGGCCACTAGATTACCCACTGGCCCACCCAGCTTGGTGCATATTGTATAAGCCACCAACCACCAAGAAGACAGGTGGTCTGCAGTGGCAGTTGCTGCATGGCATCCTAGCCACTGGGACATTTGTGTCCCACTTTGACCCAGCTGCCCCGACACCTGCTCAAAGAGAAAGGTCTTTCAATACTTCCAACAGCTATTCAGACTCAGGCTCTGGGAGGCCTCAAGAAGGATGGAGTTCCAGAGTGAGGAACATCTGTTGAACATGGTTTCATAGATTCATAGATTCTAGGGTCGGAAGGGACCTCAATAGATCTTCGAGTTCGACCCCCTGCATAGGAAGGAAAGAGTGCTGGGTTCAGATGACCCTAGCTAGATGCCTATCTAACCTCCTCTTGAAGACCCCCAGGGTAGGGGAGAGCACCACCTCCCTTGGGAGCCCGTTCCAGACCTTGGCCACTCTAACCGTGAAGAAGTTCTTCCTAATGGCCAGTCTAAATCTGCTATCTGCTAGCTTGTGGCCATTATTTCTTGTAACCCCCGGGGGCGCCTTGGTGAATAAAAACTCACCAATTCCCTTCTGTGCCCCCGTGATGAACTTATAGGCAGCCAGAAGGTCGCCTCTCAACCTTCTCTTGTGGAGGCTGAAAAGGTCCAGGTTCTCCAGTCTCTCCTCGTAGGGCTTGGCCTGCAAGCCCTTAACCATATGAGTGGCCCTTTTCTGGACCCTCTCCAGGTTATCCACATCCCTCTTGAAGTGAGGTGCCCAAAATTGCATGCAATACTCCAACTGTGGTCTGACCAGTGCCCGATAGAGGGGAAGTATCACCTCCTTGGATCTGTTCATTATGCATCTGCTGATGCACAATAAAGTGCCATTAGCTTTTCTGATGGCTTTGTCACGCTGACAACTCATGTTCATCTCGGAGTCCACTAGGACTCCAAGATCCCTTTCCGCTTCCGTTCCACCAAGCAGGTCATTTCCTAGGCTGTAGGTATGCTGGACATTTTTCCTCTCTAGGTGCAGCACTTTGCATTTCTCCTTGTTGACCTGCATTCTGTTGTTTTCTGCCCATTTGTCCACCCTGTCCAGGTCTGCTTACAGCTGTTCCCTGCCCTCCGGTGTGTCCACTTCTCCCCACAGTTTTGTGTCATCCGCAAACTTGGACAGAGTACATTTCACTCCCTCGTCCAAGTCGCTGATGAAGACATTGAAGAGTATCGGTCCTAGGACCGAGCCCCGTGGGACTCCACTGCCCACACCCTTCCAGTCGATACTGACCCATCCACTATGATGTCTCCCACATGTTTTTGCCAAGCAGGTTTGGTGCTTTGATAGCATTTCATAGATTTCATAGATTTCATTGATTTCATAGACATTAGGGCTGGAAGGGACCTCAGAAGATCATCGAGTCCAGCCTCTTGCCCAAAGGGCAGGAAGTCAGGTGGGGTCATAGGATCCCAGCAAGATAAGCATCCAGTTTGCTCTTGAAGGTGTTTAATGTAGGCGCTTGAACCACCTCTGGTGGCAGGCTGTTCCAGACCTTGGGGGCTCGGACAGTAAAGAAATTCTTCCTTATGTCCAGCCTGAAACAGTCTTGTAGTAGTTTATGACCATTCGACCTAGTCATCATTCCTTGGGGCGCTCTGGTGAACAAACGTTCCCCCAGATACTGGTGGTCACCCCTGATAAACTTATAGGTGGCCATCAGATCACCCCTGAGCTTGTGCTTTTCCAGGCTAAAGAGCCCTAGGGCTCTCAGCCTGTCATCATACGGTCTGCTTCCCTGACCTCTGATCATGCACGTGCGTGGCTCTTCTCTGGACTCTCTCAAGCTTCTCCACATCCTTTTTGAATTGTGGAGCCCCAAACTGGACGCAGTACTCCAGCTGCGGCCTCACCAAGGCCGAGTACAAGGGGAGAATGATGTCCCGGGATTTGCTTGAGAAGCATCTATGGATGCAGGGGGTTGCTCTCAACTGCCCTTAGGAATTGAGATGGGGCCTAAATGAAAAAAAAAAAAAATTCTTCCTTAGGTATGTAAGTCCCAAACTATTTAGGGCCTCATAGGTCAAAAACAACATCTTGAATTGTGCTCAGAAAGCTATTGAGAGCTGATGTAGACCTTGGAGCACTGGATTTATGTGCTTCTGGTAACTTACCACTGTCAGAAAGTAGGCCACTGTATTCTGTGCCAGCTGCAGCTTTCAGATGGTTTTCAAAGGCAGCTCTGTGTAGTATGCATTGCAGTAGTCTAGCCTCATGGTTATGAAGGCATAGATGATGGTGGCCAGATATGAATCTGAAAGAAATGGTCACAGCCTTCTCACCAGATGGAGTTAGAGAAAGGTGCTTCTACTCACCTTTGCCACCTGAAGATCACTATGGGTGCATTTACACAAGGTGCTAAATGCACACTAGTCTAATTCTACTGTGCATTAGTGCGACAGGTAAAAATGGTGCTAACACATTAGCAAATGTGTTAGCTAAACTGTGCTAATCCATTAGTGTCACAAAAAAGAGTGTGTTGGTGCTACTGCACAGTAGCAGTAATTATGGAGCTCTCTGTAATTACAGCGCATTAATGAACCTATAGATGTGCCTTATGTGATTCAGAGTCAGTTGCGATCATCAGGTCACTTGACTTTGAACAGTGAGGCTAATTGCACACTGGAACAATTTACCGAGTGCTGTGGTAGATGCTACATTACAGGTAACGTGCTAATTAAGATGAGTGTTTTTGTTTCTGGAAGTCATGCTCTACTTCAAACAGAAATTATTTCAGGGAACTCCTATGACTTTCATTATATAAAAATCAGAAAAAATGGTCAGTGTTGCCTTTTAGCTTTATAGAATCATAAGCTTGGAAGAGACTTCAAGGGTCACATGATCCAGTCCCTCACAGACACAGGATGCACTATTCCTAAACTGTTCCTGGCAAATTCTGCATATAGCCACTTCTTTAAAACCTCCAATAACAAAGATTATAATCTGTGACTTTATGAAATTGCCGCTTCTCTTAACTACAAAAAGACTGTCTGGGTTCTGAAATCACTTTACAGTAGGGCTGTGCAAAATTTCACCGGCTGTTTTGATTCAACATCGTTTCGACTCATTTCAAGCTGGAAACAGCTCAATCAAATCAAAACAAAGGACTTCAAAACAGCCTTGAAACAAAATGAGTCTAGTCTAAATGTTTTGAAAGTTTTTAAACATTTTGAGTTTTGAAGCAGCCAGCAGCCAGGTGGTGGGAGACAGGGGAGAACCAGAGCTGTGCTCCCAGCAGCAACCAGGAGTGCAGCTCTGGCTCTTCCTGCCTCCCGTGGCTGGGCTTCAGGAAGCCAATCACAGCACAGGAGAAGGGAACTGAGCCCAGGCTTATTTCCCTTCCCCAGTGCTGTGATCAGGCTGGGGAAGGGAACTTAGCCCAATCACTCAGTTCCCCTCCCCAGCCCTACAATTGGGCTGGGGAAAGGAACTCAGCCTAGCTGGGCTGAGTTCCCATCCCCAGCACTAGATTGGGCTGGGAATGAGAAGTCAGCCCAGCTAGGCTGAGTTCCTTTCCCCAGCCTGATTGTAGCACTGGGGATGGGAAGTCAGCCTAGCTGGGCTGTGTTCCTTTTCTCAGCCCAATCATAGTGCTGGGGATGGGAGCTCAGCCGAGCTGGGCTGACTTCCCATCCCCCAACCTGATCCTAGTGCTGGGGTTGGGAACTCAGCCCAGCTGGGCTGAGTTCCTTTCTCCAGCCTGATCTAGCACGTGGGAGGGCAACTGAGCAATCGGGCTCAGTTCCCTTCCCCAGCTCCCCAGTCCCAGGTGGCAGCACTCAGCTTCCCTCCCTCATCTAACAGGAAGATCAGGGCCCTACAGCCCCGGGAGGACTGGCACAGCCCCTGCAGCCCTCCTGGGGTTGCAGGCCCCCATCTGTCTGCCAGATGAGAGAGGCTGTTTCGAGCTTCCCTATTATAGCGAATGGGTGAAATATCGAAACAGCCTCAAAACAGCCTCACTGTTTCAGTGAAACAAAATGGAACATCTGTTCCAAATCAAAATGAAATTTGAAATGAAACGCTGCTCCATCGAAACTTCAAAACTCAAGTTGAAATGGAATGGTGTTGCTTCACACAGCCCTACTTTACAGTACCAGAAACTAAAGGAAATATTTGTTTAGAATATTAACCAAATATGCTAACAAAGACACTGAGAAAATCAATACAAAAACCAAGACAGAAATTTTCATGAAGTTACTTTTGAACGTAACTATATTTGTGGGCAAAAGATTCATAATCAATTTTTTTTATTAATCATTTACTGTAGTCTTGCTTCAGTGTAGACATTCCAGGGTAGATTTTCCAGACAGAAACACATTATTTGGTTTGGGCTATGGGAGAAGGGAGCTTTGCCCTATTCAATTGGCCATTGCAGGCAACATTTCAGAGGTTGGCACTTCTTGAAAATGAAGCAATTTCTTCTCTACATTTAATATTTAATTATATTCCACAACGGAAACAATTTCTAAGCAGTGGTGGATGCGATCGTTTTCTGGAACAAATGGATGAGAGCAATTCACACTCTATACAATCACTGGCAGTATTACAGAGTTAATGCAGTAGAGTGTCAGGAAGGGAAGTATGACATAGTGTGGCAAACTGGCCAGCCTCCAAGATGCTCATTAGCCATGTGACTAATCTTGAAATGAATACATAATGCAAATTAGATGTGAAATCATCTTCCTGTTTTTGTGAGATATCACTGCGAGAGATTGTGTCAAATAAGTGGCATGAAGAGTGGAGGGCATTAGAACTGTGTCAGTGTTACGCTTTAATTGAAACAGGGATATGTGATGGAAGGCACTTTAGAAATTAAATGCAAATTTCTGTGAGATTTGCTGAAGTTAAAATGTGATTCACCAATCCGTTAAAAGGCATGCTGGAAATGATATTTAATAAAACTACAAAATTGCTTGGCTGAGTTTGGGAAAGAACACAAATACGTGATTCCAAACAGTCCACACTATATGCAAGCCAAAAAAATGTGTCTGTGTGTTGATGATTACTTTCTGTTCCTCAGGAAACAATATGGAATGGAGACATAATACGTGAAACAGGAACCTCTTGCTCATGATAGAACCATACCGGTAAAAGATGAAAAAAAAGATGAAAAAGCAATAATATTAGCTCACAAAAGTCAGTTTTGTGCACTTTGGGGTTGTTCGGATTCCTCTCTGGAGTGCTAATAATTAGAGGCGTGCAAAGTGGACAATATTTGATTCAGATTCAGATTTGGCCCAATTCGAGGGACAGTGATTCAATTCGCTGATTCAGATCACTGTCCTGATTCAGTTCAGTCAAATCAAAATCTGAAGATTCAATTCTGATTTGTAGAATCAGTGATTCAGCCATAGACACAGCTTTATAGGTTTTTTCTATGTATCTCGAGGTACTAGGTGAGGTACCATCTCGTGAACACTGAGATGGTGGGGCAGATGGAAAGTCCCATAGGAGCATGTGGGGGTCACAGGGGACCACCCCCCCCATGCCCTCCCAGCTCAGCGATTGGCTGTGGGGGGACCCCAGGTTTCCCCCCAGACCCAAGAGGCACCAGTCGCATAGCCAGGGGGCAGGGGGGTCCCCTGCATGATCTGTAGCAGCCCCGGAAGTGGACAAGAAGTACTTCTGGTCTACTTCTGGGTCTGCTGCTGAGCACACAGGAAACTCCCCTGTGCTCCTGTGGAACACTACCTCTGCCCCACCATCTCGGCTTTCACGAGCCACGCCTGGTACCTCAAGGTATGTAGAAAATACATGTAAAGTTGTGTCTATGGCTGAATCCTCAAATCTTTCCAAATCAAATTGGAGGCTTCTGATTGGATTTGGAGAGATTAATGGGTCTCCAGGTTCGATTCAAATTTGGAGATTTGGCCACCGAATCAGGCTGAATCCCCTCCAAATTGAATCGGCAACCAAAACTTCATGCAGCCCTACAAATAATATCAGAAAATAATAATGTCAGAAAAGTGTTATTGTGAAATCTCTGGTGCTGTCAGGTTGAACCAGGTGTTTCATTACTAATTACCATCCACAGCTCCCTGAGCTTATAATGACAGCATTTTCTTAGCCTCATCATTATTTTGCCTTCAATTACATACCTTTTGGGGTTGTGTATACCATTTTTCATGTACTAAAACTGATTAGAATTCAAGCATTGTTGTAAAGAATCATATAATCTGGGATTATTTTAATTGTTTTTAATTTTATACTCTGCTGCAGTTGGTGGCTTCATCTGGAGTAATAAACAGCATCACAGTGCTAACTTGGAAATACAAGTAATCTTATAGGAAACACTGTTTTGAAGAGAGTGGCTGCTCTGTAGGTCTTCCTTGGTAAACTTTCTATACCTATACTCATCATCGTGTAATCCAAGAGGTGCAAATACATGTTAAACTTTTGAAGTCACCCCACACAAACCACACACACTCACGCACACGCGCGCGCGCACACACACACACACACACACACACAATGATGATCCCATATTTTTATATAGAAGTACGTATCTATAGAGTTTATCATTCCAACAGCTTTACAGGTACATCTGTTTTTGATCATGACTGCTAGGGAGTGTTTCTGATGAAGCAAGGATTCCCTCTAAACCATATTCCAGTATAAAACCCAAATTACCCTTCTTTGTTTTTGTAAAGCAGCAAACAGTATTCATCTTCATGTGCCTCTACATTTTGGGCTAGAATCCTGAAGGGTCTGGACTGATATAGTGAAAGAGAGGATACTGGAGGTGCCATAGGGTACTGGGGTAGGAATCACAGGATGTGGTTCCATTTCTAGTTCTACTAAGACCTGCAAAAAGACCTTGGGTAAGTCACATCACCTCACTCTGCTAAATTCTTGCCTTCTGCAGAACAGGGTTAATATTAATGTCTACTCAGTCTATTAAAGGGGGATACTTGACCAAAGTGATGCCCTACACACAACTTAATGGCAGTGCTCTACCTTCCATATTGAGAGAAAGATCAGGCTGGGGGAAAGGGGCACATAAAGTCCCTGGCTAGTATTGGAATGAGGGATTACAGTATGAGTCATAAGGACATAGAGCCATTAGGAAGAGGAGTGAAGCGGGGCTCCCAGGGAGTTCATGAGAAAGAAGAGAGATGGGAGGGTGGCATTCAAGGAACTTTTAGAGAGAACTGGCCAGCTGCAAGGGGCTCCTGGTATGGACAGTGAGCTTGGCCCATAGAAACAAGGAATTGTGCAAGCCTGCAATAACAACAACAGCCTGAGACTTCACCTGAAGCAGGAATTACCAGTAGCTACAAAAGACGGAGACCTGAAAGGTCTATTAGAGCATCCACTCACTCTCCATGTGAAAAACGGAGGGTTTCCCATATTCCTCTTATGTATTTTCCCATGTTCTAAACCAGTCTGAATTTAAAGTCCAAAGATGAGGCTCCCATTTCTCTCAGGGAGAGGTTTCTGACATGGTTTGCAGTCCAACTTCCCAGGATAGGTAAAGACTATTTGGAACTAGCTCCATCAAAATCGCAATCTCAAATGCTCCTCCACCCTTTCCTAGGGTAGATTCCCCCTCCCCCAACCTTTAAGGTAGATTTCCTCTTCTTCCACTCAAGTGTTTTCTGCATTTCTGCTAAATGCAACAGTCTAGTAACACTCTGACTTCATTGTGCTGCCCCCTTCTAAGATGTGTGGTTTTCTGATCTGTTACTGAATCCTCATCAGCAAGATTTCAGGAGCCTGCTTCAGCCCTTGACAATTATTGAGACCTGGAAGGTTTACAGACTTCTTATAACCTTTGAGAAACACCTCCAGTGACACAGTTGAGTGCTTATTCAAAATGAACTGTTTCTAAAGCTGTGAACAGATATAAAGTCTATTATTATATTGGCATGTTAGCGATATCTTTACAAATATAACTCACCTTGCAATTATTTGAGGCCTGTTTAGAGCAACTGACAGCTACCTGTCATTCCCTGGTTTTGTAGGTCCAGGAAATACAGCCTAATCTAGTAATTTTCCTTTGCTAATACCTATGATATAAACCACTGCAGACAGATAGCTACAGTTCATACTAGTCTACTGAAGACAGGAGCCGGATGCCCTGGAGAGCTGTTCCTACACTTGTCATTTTTCCTCTATCGTTTTACAAATGCACCTGCACAAAGGTGATAGGTTAATCAGAAAGCCTTCCCTAGTGTTTAAGCCTCCAGTCTAAACTCAGAAAGGCAGTCACCTGTCACGGCCTGTCATCCATGCCCTTAGAAAACACAGAGTTACAGCTGCATGTTTTAACCACAGTGGATCTACCTAGTGGTAACACCTATCAGTAGTTGCCAAATGCTTTGAGATTTTAGGAGGGGAGGTGTAACAAAGTGCAAAACATAGGGCTTGGTTCTGGATTTATCCAGCCCTGGGCAGACTACCACAGGAGCACGTCTCAGAAGTTACACCCCACCGACGAGACCCTTGGGAATACAGTCCTTCCTCTGCTTCAGCCGTGCACGTCTGGGGCAGAGTGGAAAGCAATGTATGGCTATCCTTTACCATCTATAATTATTACCACTACTAGCTCCTCCACTGAGAACTCATATAGTTTCACCCAGCCTTTTGCCCCAGTACTTTAAGGAGTAAGTGGTTGAGTTGTCGCATTTACTTCTGCACATCTGCAATCAAGGTCTCACTGGGCAACGAAGGACTTAAGGGATGGTAACTACTCCTTTATGGGGTCATGAAGGCTTGTGATACGTAGCCCAGGGGTGGGCAAAATACATCTTGTGGGCCGGATCTCGCCTGTGGAGGGACTTTGTCTAGCCCATGGTGGGTCCCTTGGTCACACCTGGCCCAGGCACCATCCGGCCCATGAGGCATTCAGCTGTGCCTGGGCAGAGACCAAGGGCTGGGGATGGGCACTCAACTACTGCTGGATGTTGATGGCAGTGGCAGGGAGGAGCCCCAGGGTGCATGGGCTCCAGGCTGTTGCAGGGTGTAGGGGGCTCTGACCAGCCTGTGACAGTTCCCCAGAACTGCCTATCTGGCCCATGGGCCCAAATAATTCCCCACCCCTGACTTAGCCTCTGTAACAATGTCACAACTAACCCTTAAGCACTATTTGATACCCTTTAGATTATTTAGTCTTAACATTAAGAAGTGTTCCTCCCTTTGAATTCCCCCAATGAGAAAAAACAACAAGAGAGAATCAAACTATTGTATTTCCATCCTATGCTTTTCTTGTACTTTCTGAATTAAGAGTGCATCTGCTGTTCACACAGATAAAAACCCCCAGTCACAACTGCTATATAAAACAGCACTAAGGTAGTTTGGTATTCACAAACAGTGGCTAGATAGATTAAAAAGAAACTGTTCAGCTATTATAACTCTAACAAAATCACAGCTGCTTATAGGTGTATTCTCATCAAGAGAGGCACGTTCATAGTTCTTTTATATGTGTATCTGCTCTGCTCAGAATCTAGGGTAATTCAACCCAGAACAGGAAAAGTATTAAAAATGTATCTGGCTATTGTACACAAAATAAACTACATTTTTTGTTCGATGAGCCTCGTATTGCAAGTAAAACATGCTGCAGGCCCGTGTCTCGGTGACTGATGTGTTTACTTTGACTCAATCAGCAATACCCAGCAAAGCATTTCTGAAAATAAAATGAGGTTTCTTCTCTCAATTGCTCACAAAAATATCTTCATGAAAAAATAATCATAATATTGGGCCAGATCTTCGGCTGCTCTAGACCAGTGTAGCTTCATCAAAATCATTGCAGCACAACCAACTGGGGATATGACTTATGGAGATACACAGAGGGAGTTAGATACCACAGCAGTGAATGTGGTGAGGTCCTAATCCCTGGAGTACAGTACAGAATATTGTCAGGGATTACCCCCCACCCCCCCAAATATAGTGTATAGGGAGATTTTATACTGCAGTAAATCACCTTAGATTGCCACCAGACTCAAGATCGTAACACAAGACATATTAGGACTGATATAATTTACTTTGTTTTGGTACCCTGATGTAAATCACACCAGAATCTGCAGCAGAGGGACGAAGAGCTAGCTGTGGCAAAATCACTTGCCGTTGCAGACCCTGACAATTAGTTGATGTCACAGTAGCAGCTACTATAGGCTGCTTATACACATGCTCATTGCCTTCTAATTAGAGTGCAGTGTCACCTCAGCATCATATGTATTAAGCCCCCATGCACTTCATAAAGGCTGCAGGGTGCTTTAACTAAACTTTGTTGAATAAGGTTTAGATAAAGTATCCTCCAGCCATTAATAAAGGTGTGGAGGCTTAATACACATGCTGGTGAGGAGTTTCAATTACAGCAGCTGCCTGGGAACAGCTCTAATTAAAACACACCCTCCCACCTCCAAGTATGTGTATTGGCAGCCATAGTGCTGGATCGCTGTGAAAAGGGGGAGCAGTGAAAAGCCTGTGTGCATTGAACATGTGGCTACTCCAAGATAAATGTGGATACACGGCAACTAAACCTGTATGACTTACTCCAGTGTATTTTAATGCTGTTCTTTTCCCAGAGGGACTACAAGATCCTAGTAAACGGCACTACTATAGGCCCTATATGGTGTGCGTTCCTTCTCTACACAAATGTAAAGCCATGTTACACCACTGTAAATACTATGGGTAGAATCCTATTTCACTTTATGGCCAGGTACAAATATTACACTTTTGCCAGTACAAGTGACCAGAAATTGGTCTATACTATAACAGAAAAGAAGTTCGGCACGCATAGACTAGTTTACAAATGGCAGAACCTGGTCTAAGATTCTGCCCCAGCCCTCCAAAGGACAAATGTGTGTTTTGTTTGCTATTGAGCTAAACTATATCACTTACAGAAAATGGCATAACTTAGATCAATTCCGTCTTGGGCTCTTTGAATGTCCGTACCTAGTCTATGTGCCTAAAGGGCCTATATGGAATTGCCCTATATGCCTGTGTGTGTGTACTTGCTGGAAAGAAAATAGAGAAGGTCTCTCCCATGTTTTAATACAATAGTTTAGTGTTTAGACCTGCTGTTGTGGTTCAGTGGTAAAATTCTTATCTGTCATGTGGGAGATTCCCAGACTACAGCCATTGAGGCACTGAACATCTGGACTTGGTCTGACCTTTGGATTCTGTCTCAATGGTGTAAAGGGGGGATGGAAGGTCTGAGCAGCCTCCACTCCTCCATACTTTTGCCTAGGCAGACACATTGAAGGTCCTGGTGACTGCTCACATAGAAACCATGATCCAGAAGAATTCCCAGTTGCCTACTACTAGTATCTAGACCACTTGCCCAGGGAGAAAATGACCCAAATTCTAGGCCTACTCACCCAAAAGGGGTTTGAAATTGCATCTGGCTCTGACCACCCAGGCCAGACGTCAGGCTTTATCCGAAGTCCTTTTCAGGCCCTCCTTTGAAAGCTGACTGCCTATACTGTGCATCTGACAGCCACTCAATAAAAATGGATAGAAATCGGTGGAGAATCTTCCACTTCAGTGGGAGCAAGGACATAGGCTAAAACCCAGAACCCTGTAGCATCCACTTCACCAAGCCACACACCATCCAGCTTGTTCTCTTCTTCCTGACCCCACATATCTCTCTCTTTTAGCTGCCCAGGAAGGCATCTGCAAGGGGAGCTCATTTTGGATAAGGCCCAACCTGTGACGTGGCCAATAGACCTATGCTGAGAAACAGGAGATGCAGGTTCAACTCTCCCTAGGTGCAAGAAACCTAGAAGAATCTGGACCTTTCACTTCTTGGGCAAGTGTCCTAACCACCAAGCTATTGATCTAAAATGGGAGAGGGCCTTCTTCCTCCTCCTGCTCCTCCGCTGGTATCTAAAACCCGCTAGTCAGTGTGTATATATGTGCATACATGCACATATGTGTGTGCATGTACATGCAACTATGGTCTTTTGTGTGTATCTCAGCAAATGTATGGTACCATAAAGTTGCCCTGAGGGCCCTCATTTGGGAAGGGAAAGACTTGAGTTCTGGTCCCTGCTCCTAGCACTGTTTCATGTAAAATATATTATTAATCCTGGTCTCCTAGCTCCTTGCTAAATCTCCTAATTGCTGTGTTAGTCATGCTCTTTCTTGCTCTTTCTCCATGGGCTGATGAATCTTTAATTTTTTTCATGAAAATTAGAACAGCTTCATTGAGGAGGAGTTCCTTTTCTACCCCAGAGGAACGAGACATTTGATGGTTATTAGGGTTGTGCGAAGCTTTGGTCTTTGATTTGATTCAGCAGAGATGGGCCCAATTCAGAGATTCAGACATAGACATGGCTTTAAATGTTTTTTTCTACATACCTCTAGGTAGCAGGGATTCATGAATGCTGCAATGTTGGGGTGCATGGAGCATCCCACTGAAGTGCTGGGGGCTCCCCAGCTCACTGGGCAGCAGACGCGGAAGTGGACCAGAAGCACTTCCAATCCACTTCTTGGTCTGCTGGGGAGCACTCTGCTGGGGGGCCCCCCATGCCCTCCTGGCTCAGTGACTGGTGCCTCCTGGGTCTGGGGTGGGGGACACCCAGGGTGCCCCCGTGGCCAATTGCCAAGCTGATGGGGTGCAGGTGAGGGGGGGATGCATGCTCCAAACTGGACCTGGAAGTAGACCGGAAGTACTTCTGGTCCGCTTCTGCGTTTGCTGCTGAGCACGTGGAAGGCCCCCCTGCACTTCTGTGGGATGTTCCATCCACCCCAGCATTGCAGCATTCACATGCCATGCTAGTACCTCAAGGTATGTAGAAAAAACTTTTGTAGCTGTGTCTGTGTCTGAATTGCTGGTTCGGAGAATCTTTAGATTTGGATTCAGCTGAATCGAATCAGGGACAGTGATCCGAATCAACAGATCAAATCACTGTCCCTGATTTGGGCTGAATCCGAATTGAATAGGGCCTGCTTCACATGCCCCTAATGGTTACAACATTCCTGTGCAAAATGAGCTGGATTCCATCAAGTGGAAGAAGGCATTGACACCAGGTCTATCGCAAGCTTGCCTAGCTTTCTAATCCCTGAGCAGTTTGTCTTCTGCCTGGGCCTCGCCAGAACATGATAGTGACTGCAACATTGTCTGTGGCCTGATCTGCATACCTATACCAGATGAAGCTCAGGTGACATTGATAGTTTAATGAATAGTTTCTGGATCCTGATAGGGCTTAGGAGTAAGATAAGTGCTCTCTTAGTGACCCAAGGACTTGGATGAAAGGACATTTGCTCAGAAACAGAACTTTAGGCACCTGGAAAAAAACAATCTTTTGGCATCACCGGAGTTAGGAGGCAGGTGAGATGGAGGTTTTGAGGGTGGAAAATTTGGACTTAGGTACCCAACGTTAGAATCAGTCATCAAAGTCTTTTTTTTGACTCCGCAGTGTCTTAAATAGTTTCCCTACTCCTCTGTACTTGATGGTTTATTTAAACGTTGCTTTATATATTTGTAACTTTTTTCCCATTCTATAATTTCTCAAGGGTACTATGAGTTGACTTTCCTTGTGCCAAATGTGTTCCCACAAGAAAAATGCCTCCATTAACCTTTCTTTTCATAGAAGCCAGGAGCTTTCTTCGTCTGACTAAATCCAAGGTACCATCCGTGTTAATAGCGCTGTAGATGTAGTCAACTCATTAATTACTCCCCCTGAAATGATAGGAAGTGAATTCATAGCTGTCAGATCCTCCCACTCACTAACCCAATCATAGACTTTAAAGAGTAGTGAAATTGCTACCTGCTATTCTTGTTCACCAAGATGAGTGTGCTCAGCCTCCTGTTAATTATCATGTTTTGATTAAGCAAGAGTACTTTGTTCACTTTGTTCATGTACATCTTTGAAGTAAATGACATTTTCCTGGCAGCAGAGGAAATAATTATATGGCTTTATTAATTATTATTACTAATAGTATCTTTATTTCAAGTGGCTTCAAGCTGATGAATAAGTGGTACAGCAAGAGTTCACCTGAGCTGCCTTTATACATGAAACAGCAAAAAATATTAGCATTTATAAGGAATCACATTTTCTCTTTACAGTGTGGTCTGCAAAAATGTACAAATGATAGTCAGTTGAATCACAGGAGTAGTGCTACCCGTATCAGTGGGAATATTTTCATCAGTAAATTTCATTGTGAGCTCAAATGTTTGGTGCTCTGGGACCTATCAATCTGATCCATAACCTATGGAAATCAATGACCCACCACCGTGTGATGTTCCATGCCCCATGAAAGCTACTTATATAAGATTAGTTTCTCACAAGAGTGTTTTGCAGAATAATGCCTTAAGTGGGAACTAGATGGCTCAGGTGATAATAGCACCTGTATCGTTTTAGCCCTGGATCACCTGTTTTAAATCTTACCCAGACATGTAGTGACTAGATTGAATCAAATTTCGCAAATAGATTTTGTCAGTTCTCATCCAATTATTGAAACATGTTTCTAGCTTTCTCCTGAGTATTTATTACCATAACCAAACGGTTTTAATAGGTGATGGGAGTTGGTTGATTTCCTACCCCATTTCCAATCGGACTGGAGCCTATGTACCCGAATATATGCTATCACTCTATTAGACCATGTTTCTAAGGAAACAAAAGATGACACTTTGCTTTCTAATTGTTTTTTTTTTTTCCTGTTGGAATTGTAATCAGAGTGAGAAAGAAAATCCCGGTGGTCCCACTTTCCAATAATTATTGTGAAACTTATTGTAAATCTTGCTTTTCATTTTCACTAGCATCCAATCTTTTTCATCTCCGAATTTCAATCCCGGAAGATAGGAGGTAAATTATGGGAAACTACATATACCTACAAAACCAGGTCAGGTTTCTTGGAGACTTGAGGTGGGAATCAGTCTATCACCCAAACTTACAAAATCAGATCCTTATTAGGAATTTTAAATCTGTCTCTAATCTTGAGTCCTTGCAGTAGATATTGGCTGTTTCTTAGCAATGTAGATACCCTACTTGTATGTTGTATTTATCAACCCAACCCTTGATCCTGTCAGACCCCCCCAAACTTAAACATCTTTGAATGTAATTATTCTATTGTTCTTTACTAATTGTATCATGTTGTTTACTGATTGCCCATGGTGGGGGGCAGGGGGTGATGGCTGGCTGCAGGTGCCACCATGGCTAAATTATTTTTAATGGGGTCTTTAAAAGAAGGCTAGACATGCATCTACCTGGGGTCATCTGACCCCAGCGCTCTTTCCTGCCAAGGGTAGGAGGTCAGACTCGATGATCTGCTAAGGTCCCTTACAACCCAAACATCTATGAATCAATGAATCTATGAATGCTTAGGAGTTCCAGTGATGAGCATGTATCAATTGGTTTGTACTCTTGGAATACCTACTTGACCTGAAAATGAAGATTTTATGCTGGGTTTTGTGTCCAGCATAGTATTTTACCTCTCTCCCTCTCTTTCTTTCTCTTTTTCTTTTCACTATATACTTTGTTTCTGAGAAAAGATTGAAAGAAATAGATATTTGGTGGTGGGGAGGGGGGTTATGGTGGATATGATATCAGTTTTCAAACATTTGAAAGGTTGCCACAAAGACGGGGGAGAAAAAAATGTTCTCCCCTGTTATAGATGTTCTCTTCCCAGTTATATGGTGCTGGCTCCTACCTTAGGGGTCTTTAAAAGTAGGCTTGATTACTACCTAGCTGGGGTCATATGAGCTTAACTTAGTGGGGGGTCATATGAACCCAGTATTCATTCCTGCCCAGGACAGGGGGTCGGACTTGATGATGTGCTCAGGTACCCTCTGACCCTACATCTATGAATCTATGAATAGAGAGAAGGACACAAGGCAATGGGTCTAAACTACATCAATACAGATTTAGATAACATCTTAGGGGAAAAAAAACAAAAAACTTGCTTGAACCCTAGAACAATGGAGCAAGCAGCCTAGGGAAGCTGTAGAGTCTCCTTCGCTCAATGTTTTCAAGGTCAGCTAGATAGGCACCTGTCTGAGAACAGTGACCCCAGGGTTTAGACGAAATGACCTTTGTGACCCGTTCCAGATCTATGATTTTATAACTACTCTTATAACCTGTATACCTGCAGCTTGCTACAGACAGGCTCTTCACTTCTGTGCCTTTAATCAGCAGAAGGCACAGAGCAAGTGGGTTCTCTTTTTGCAGAGTTGCTTGCTAATAAACTGAATGCACAGTAGAGCAGAATGGGGAAAGGAAGTTCTGAATTCATCCCCCAAATGATTCCTCTTGCACAGTCCATCATTGCATGGATAAATCTGTCTGACTTCAGACAACCCACAGCAGAAATGACGCACGACTATGCCAGCTTCCCCTGACCTTCAGCAAAGAGTGAGAGGGTAGCAAAGTAATGAACCTACAAGCCGACGCTGTGTGTGTACTGATAGGCAACCTGTAACAAATGAGGCTGAAAGTGTGCCAAATAATACAGCTCACAATTGGGGTGCTTTTGGGGCCATTGAGAAAGTTGAGGAGTAAATAATCTACTCTGAGAATCAATCAAGCAGCTTCAGCAGCTGCATGTTCTCAGTCTTGCCCTGCAGTACACAGATCTGAAACATTAGGCAGCCCAAGGAGAGGGAGACACTTATTTGCAAGCAGATGTTTTAAAATGGATACATAATGACATTAAATGAGGGGCATTGTGGTTAGGTGAGAAACAGCACAGAACACCCTGTTAGGAAGCTTTTAGCTTTATTACGGAGACGGGACACAGAAGTCAGCTAGGGAGCTAGACATAATGGCACTTAAATTGAAAGAAATGAGACTGGAATGAAAACTGAGATAGGTGAATCCTAAACTGCTAATAATTTTCCACCAAGTAGTGCATTGTATGAGACTCAGGACACCTGAGTTCATTCCCACATGAAAACACCAACTTCCCACGTGACCCCACACCAATCATTTAGGCCCAGATTCATAGAGGTAGTTATGTGCCTAAACTTAGTAGAAATCAGGAACCTTTTAGGGTTTGAACATAACGACACAAGGATTGCCATATACTGGGTCAGACCATAGGTCCATCTTGCCCACTATCCTGTGTCACACAGTAGGAGAGAGGAGATGCTGAAAGGGAGAGCCAACTGGGTATAACCAGAGTCTTTTCGACTCTTCCCCCCTCATTTGCAGCCTCCAGCATTGAAGGTCTAGGAAGTTCTGAATCAGAGGTTGTATCCCTAACTCCCAGGCCCAGTAGCTAGTGATGTCCCTTTCCTCCAGAAATCCCTTTTTGAATCTGGCTAAAGTGTCAGCCTCCACAACAGCTGGTGGCAGCGAGGTTCACCCTTTAATGACACATTGGGTGAAAAAGAGCTTTAGTTTTAAACTTACTGCCTACTACTTTCATTTTATATCCCCTAGTTCTCGTATTGTGCGAGCTAGTAAATAATAAATCCCTACTGACTATCTTTTTGCCAGTTAACAATAATCTGCAAACCTTTATCATGTCCCCCACCAGCATTTCTTTTCTAACCTGACTAGGCCTAGCCTCTTTAGTCTCTCTTCACATGAAAGCCCATCCATACCACTAAGCATACTTGTTGCCTTTCTCTGAACTTTCTCAAGTTCTTCTATATCCCTTGTTGACATGTGGGGACCAGAACTGGGCACAATTCCAGCTTGCAATTGCCTTCTTAATGATCCCTAATATTGTATTTGCCTGTTTGATGGCTGCTGAGCTCTGAGGTGATGTTCTTAGAGAACTGTCCACAGTGACTCTCAGATCTCTTTCCTATGTGGTAACAGTTAACGTAGAGTCCATCATAGTGTAGGTATAGTTTGGGATAGTTTTGCCCAGGTGCATCACTTATCTACATTGAATTTCAGCTGCCCTTTAGTTGCCCGTTCTTAATCTTCCCAGATCCTTCTGTAGTTCCTCACAGTCTGCGTTGGTCTTTACCACTTTGAATACTTGTGTGTCATCTTCCAATCTGGCCCCCTTGCTACTCACCCTCATTTCCACATCATTTTTTAATATGTGAAATAGCACTGGTCCCGAACACAGATCCCTGTGGGACCCAAAGTTTCCCTCTTTCCATCCTGAAAACTGACCATCCATACTCACCCTTTGCCTTTGAACTTTAAGCCACTTTCTAACCCACAGGTAGACATTCCCTGTAATCTCATGACTACTGGTGAGGGACCTTGTCAAAAGCTTTTTTGCGAATCTAAATATACTATGTCAAATATAATGTCAAGCAAGCCTGCTATGTCAACTCACGAGCATCTGAACATAGTTCAGCCTGCAGTGTCGTTACAATGAGCAAAGAAGGTATAATTACACCGATCCTGATCTAGAATAGGGGGAACAAGGAAACTGTAAGACAAATGTATGGTAGGGGAGGACGCACCCAAACAGATCATAAATGGGGTACAGATGCAATGAGCTCATAAGTGTAATAAACACTACTTGTGGTTTATAAGCTTAATATCATGGGTATTATTTATCAGTCCCATCATTTCTACATAGTATAAAGCTTATAGTAACAAACGCAACAGAGCTCCTATCACTTTGGTTAATGAGAGTGCACTCAACAACATATGCACACTTTAAGAAGACAGTATACTGCAACTTATTGGAAGCACACAATGGACAGAAACAGCCTGAAGCAGCCTTATATCTGTTAATTGTGGGTCACTGAACTATGAATCTTCTTAACAAGGAAGAATGTTTCTGATATTCATCAGGTAAGATGTAACTCTGTTTTAAACCACATCATTTTTTCAACAAAGGTATTATTAAAAATCCAATTTTTAGGGGCAAAATCATAAGATAGCATTCTTCTCTTATGAAGGGTCTAAAACTAAAATATAGTTTGATATAGGAGGATTTTTTAAAATGCCTATTAGTGAAGGCACTCTTAGTGCCGACCAAACTCTTTGGCAAAGGGACTGACAGATGAGATATCAATACGGTACAAAGATGGAGACTGCCAGGAGCAGCACTTTGAAGCTGAAGAAAGATCAAATAAAGAGCCTGGTCTCAACTGTTAAAAATAAAGCTCCACCACTTATGACGTTCCAGCTGGCAGTCTTTCAATCCTTATCGCATTCGGTCTTCCTAATCTCTCACGATCCATGCCATTTGATTTCACCAAGAACTGAGCAAAGTACCATCCACACTGACATATCATCAGCTTCCAATCATTGCATTTCTATTTTCATTCTGGATGCATAATGTGTGGTAGGTAGGTAGCTTATTTTTGAGCTTTTACTCAATACAGTAAAATCAACAAGACACATCAAATTATATAATGCATACTTTTACCAATAACCCTACAATAAGTTTATATATTAAACCAGTTTAAATTAAAACAAATATAATGCGCTGATACAAAAATAAATCAGATTTGGCCCACAGTTTCTCTGCCTTAGCTCTCCAACTGCAAACTGGGGGTGAACACAAGGGAGATTGAAAGGATAAATCTATTATCCTCCCTCAGTAGTACAGTATTGGGGTATGGCATATGCATATCATATTATAGCTATATGTGTAGTTTTCCTACCTTACCATCTTTAAGTATTTCGAAGCTTATCAGGAATTATTTTTACCTGCCACTGAAATGCAACTACTTCTAATGCGGATTCAGCAGGTGATCAAGAGTGCACCATAGTATTTAAAAACTGTCAAAGAGAGGAACTGGAGAATAACATATTTAGTTGAAACTAAAATTTACTGTAGTTACCCACATCTGGATTGTCAAAGTCATCTGAGAACTCTGCTACACAATCTTTGCCATGGCAAGTGGTCAGGGCTTAGGTTCACTGTGTTATCTGAAAATAACTCCATACTAATTTGAATGCATAACACTAAAAATGGAACAGTTGAAAGAACCATGGGCCCATCATACATAGTGTAAGGATAACTAATGGATGAATCCACTTACAATATGCACTTACACCTTGTCACAATTACCAGTAGTCATAATGTGACTAATGCTTTGTTTCCCCAATACTATTCACGTCTTGCCAGGGCATATGCTGTATTCTATTTTGTAATAATAAGGCTCTCAGTGTAGTATTGACTACCCTGAATGCTACAGTACCTTTCCTCCTTCATTGTATTGAAAAACCAAGCTACAGCCAAGATAAATACAGTGTCTGTCTGGTTATTGCAAGGATAGATTTAGGGAGTGAGGGTTTGTGTGGCAAAAGCTTGTGGATTCCATGAACAATCAACAATCAGATCCTTCTGCCATTTAATATATTCACTAGAGTCCTGGAAAATGAGCAGTGAACTAGCATGGAGGTGATGCACTATTAAGGCTAATAAGAACTCCCTGTGTTGGGAAATAAAGAATGGGCAGCACAAGGAAAGGTGCAATTCAACACTGATAAACATAAAATAATGAACATAATTTGAAGCAACATGTTACATACAGATACTAGCTGAAGTACCTGTTCTTCGCCCGGGTTGTTATTTTTGTAATTGCAGTGTTTCTTTGTTTTCAAAGAACTTAGTACAACATCTTTAGGTCAAAAATATTGTTTATTTTTAAAGAACAAGGTACAGCATATTTAACCTTTAATATTTAACGTGGAGCGAAGAAAAAAGGCAAACATAAATATAATACTGACAATTGAATTGACTTCACTACATCCAAAATGGAGTGGTACCAATTTTTATGTGAGTAGTGAAGTAATCCCAGTCCATGGAAGCCCCAAAAAGGGTCAAGTGAAAAATAACCCACCTATAATTTTCTTTGGGTGGTATTCAGTGATTTTAGAAGGTCTGAGATAGGACCAGCTATTTTTGGGTTATAAGTGAACATATACATACATACAAGCATACGCTTCATTTTGTATATATTTATGTGGTTCTAGGCAGTGTGTGTGTGTGTGTGTGTGTGTGTGTGTGTGTGTGGGAGGGGGGTACTATACAGTATTGGAAATGGACTATTTGACTACACCGATCACTAGTCCAATCTGTACGAGATCCTAATGGAAATAAGGAAACAAAGATGACAGTTCCACTAGAGCCAAATTCAGTGCAACAACAAGGCATGAAGTCCACATGACACTAAGGATGTAAGTACTGTGACTGTGACCCAGTTTTCCTATTTGGAAAATTCAGGCAGTGGCATGTACCTGACCTTATGAAGTGCTTAAACATCCACTGAAGTAGTATTACAAGCCTGTCGGCAGCAGAACTGTAACTCTGTATGCCTTGTCCCAATGGTGTGCATCAGCCCTTATGTCAGGGCTGTCCAACTTCTGTGTGGCCAGGGGCCACATGTCACATGGACTACAGCAGACACCGTGCCCATCTCCTTGGGGCCACTAGTAGCAGAAGCGGCATGGCTGCTAGTTGTTGGAAAGAGGCTGTACCTAAGGTTTTGGGTTTTTGGGGGGTGGGGGGACTTAGATTTCTCCCTCTGCTCCCTCTTCTGCACCATCCTGAAGAGCGGCCACCTGCCTTTCCAGCAAACTTCATGTTTGGTGTGCTGGAAAATCTGTGCGTGTTTCTGTAATGCAATGTATGTATTTATGTAATATATAAATATATGCTCTGTAATATATGTTGTGCTTTCCTGCACAGTCAATGCAGACTGTTAGAAAAAACACAGATTTCTTTTATGTGGAGAACGAATGACAGAGAATAACAAAAACAACAAGAGGATTTTGAGGGAGGAATACATTGAAAGGAATGGGTTAGGAAAGGGTATTAGGGTATTTTGGACAGGATTGTATCTCACTTGCTAGGAACAGACTAGCAAGTAGGAAGTGAGAGCCTTCCTGATGCTGCTGCAGGACACAGCTTCTCTGTCCCTCCCCCAGAGCACTGGGATTGGAAGGGACCTCAGGGAAGGATCACAGTCACTGGCCAGTTACACAGGCAATATGAGAGCACTCTTTCCCCCCTCTTCCCCCTCCCTCTCCTTAGTTTGCATTTCCCTGCAAGCCTGGCTCTGAAACTAGAAACTCTTCAACATTTTCGACACATTTCAAGTGCTCTCGTTTCATTTTGAAGCTGTTTCGAGGCCTCATGTTTCATTTCAGTTTCAGTGTTTTTGAGCTCGAAACGCGTTGAAACACCTTTAAAATGAAACATCTGTCGAAATTTTGTACCACCCTAGGCTACAGTAGTAGGAACTGCAGGGCCCTGGGCCACATGTCCCTGGAGCTGCACGCTCTGTGGACTCCTACTACACCTACTACACCATGTGCTGGATCCCCTACCTCACTAAGCTCCCCAGCTATAGCTTCCCTTGCTGCATCGTGGCTTGCATTCGTTGGCACTTTATGTTATGGGGTTTTGTAGCTGGTGTAACAGGCTTTCATGTGAATAATCCTAATGGTTGGGAAAAGTCTTGCTGGATTCCATGTGATTACTTTTGACAGTGAGGATTTTAGGATCAGATCCTATGAGCGGACATTTAGATGATCCTATGGCCGCATCCGCACATTTAGATAATCTCCGTGCTGCAAGGGAGCGCTGCCTGTGTGTGTGCTGCTACGCTTTTTTTTCTGCAGATTTTTATCCAGGGGGCAACCCACAGGAAAAAAAAAAAAAAAAAGCAGAACAGCACAGGCAGCACATGCTGCTCAAAAGCAGAGCTGGGCCACCCAGAGCCACACTGAGGTTGCTGACCAGGCTCCTTGCAGCAGAATCACCACTGCTGCAGCCCCAGGATGCCCCCAGGACCTCAGGTAAGTCTGCTGGGGCCAACCCAGTGCTGACCACAGCCTCCCTAACACACCTGGGGTAACTTGCCGTGTGCCAAAGTGCACGTGTCACGGACATCCCCCGGGGAAAAGTAGCGTCAGTGCAAGGTGTGCCACTGCTACTTGTCCCCAGGGAACCAAACATCCATGCTTGTCTGGATGCATCCTTCATGTCCCAGAAGGCTTAAAAGGAAATAAGGGTGTAACAGGTAATCTAGACACATCAGACAGGAGGCTCTTGTTGCCCTTCATTAAAGTAAAAAATGCAAACTGAGAGAGTCTGAACATCTGTCTTTTCATTAGACACCTGACTAGCAAAATAAAATGCCTTTTGGCTGCAGTATTTAAAGAAATAGCTCATTGTTTCTAAATGCATGTGGTTGACACTGTGCAAAACAGAGGGAAAAGGAGAATATTTAGACATAAGGGTTGGGAACAGTATTATCTACTACAGGAAAGAGCAAAGTGGCCTATATTTCAGGAACAGAAGCATACCTTTGTGATGCAGATGAAAACCCCATTCCAACTCTTCTTTAGGTTGTGGCCCATCCAAGTCTATTTGTCATAAAGAGGTTACCTGATCACAGCAGAAGAAACTGTTTGATATATTTTTTATGAATCTAGTTTAGTGAGTGCTAAGAGAATGTATAGTATCTCCAGTTGGTAATCTCCAGTCTGTATTAATTAATGTGCTCCTGGCTCCAGAATTATGTCCTTAAAAGAAGGGCAGATAAAGGGGACAGGTGGGTTTTTTGTACATGTATAAATTTTACAGATAATCTGGACTCACTGAAATTGTTTATTAGAGATGCTTGTGTCTTCTTTAAATAACTGAAGTATGTGTACAGCACACAAAGGACAGCTGGGATGTGAAAACAGTGAAGTATGTTTAGTGCACATCAAAAAATAATTCCCCTCTGCTGAGATGAGATGGAAGGAGGAAGGAATTAATAACAACAAAAAATAATAAGAATTAGAGGCAGTCGCAAAAAAAGATGTTTTCTTTCTTTTGGGAAATTTCAAAAGGCTCATTTAAAATCTTTTTTTTTTTTTTCTCAGATGAAAGTTGTGTGGTTTGGGGAAGGGGGCTGATGTTTTTGTGAAAAACCCATGTTTACTTAAAGCATCAATTTTTCATCAAAGTAAAGTTTTGACAGATTTTTTTTTTTTCAGCCAGTCTCTCCCTTTGCAGCTGGAAGACATAAGGGAAGAGGAGCAGGGGACAGATCAGTGGGTGCGTCTACACAAGATGCTATGTCGCTGTAGCAATGAGCTATGGCAACGTAGCTCGTCACTACAGTGATGTAGCATCAGCTGACACGAACTGTGATGCTGACGCTACTGCGCAGTAGCAGCAAGCTTGTTGTACTGTGCAGTAGGGTTGGAAATGACCCGTGCGCCACCAGGACTGCGCAGTAACAGCGGTTACTGTGCAGTCATTTAGTACTTGCTAAAGCACATTGTTTCTATGACCTGTTGTGGCATAGTACTTGTTAAAGCGAGTACTAAATGACCGCACAGTAACAGCTGTGCAGTTGGGTTCAGCGTGAATAGGCCCTGCATAAATATTTATTCCCTGAGCATTCACTGTGCACCACTGTGAGATACAGGATGTTGAACTAGATGGACCTGAGGTCTGACCCAGTATGATAGCTCTTACATTTTTAGAGCTAATCATAATTTAGCTCTTTATGATCAAGAGTGTGATAGTTTCAGGTTCAGTATGCGTCCATACTGAACATGCATGTAGTCCATGGGATTTGTTGTGTGGGATACTTATAATGTGTCCATGAAATGTTGTGGCATTCAAGTTTTCTGCCAGTGATGTTTACTATGAACCCTACAGGCATAATTTGGACTCTGCCTCTAGAGGACCAGTAAGTAGGCCTCCCAGCATGCCATGGTGGAGTGACTTTTTCCCATATTTCTGACTGTGGCCAAAAATGGCTGAGTGCAGACAAAAAGTGCCATTTGGCTGACTGTCTTGCTGCGGTGACAATGAAAATCCCCATCCCTCCTTGGCCTGGTACAGGATCTCTAATCTCTCCTTTACTGACCATTCCAGCTGGGATTGCATCTCCAGGGGTTTTGTGGAGATGACAAGTGGAAGAACCAAGTCAATCCTTGCCCTGAACGCTCTAATCCACAGGCAAAGGCTAACTCCTGTTCCTGGTAAAGTGCTATTGAGGACCTTGATGCTACCATGGGCATCGTGCTTGCCCACTTGCAGGAGGTACAATATGATACTGCACAAGTCAGGGTGCTTCAGGCCTGGTATCAGATGCCACCTTATCATGGCCAAGGACAGCTGGTGAATTGGACTACTTATGCACAGAACCCGGTGTGAGCCCCTCCCCAGTCCCTGCACCAGTCCCAGGAGCTGATGGTCTTGAGCCGCAAAGGTCTGCTGAAGAGTTCTTGGCAGCTCCTCCAACTGGTCCTGCCAACACTCATAGCCAGGAAACCTGCCCTTAGTAGTGTTGGCATGACATGTGGAAGAGTCCATGAAGTCCTCCAGGATCTGATCTTGCTGGTTTGGCCAATGTTTTTAGCTACAGAAAATCCTCTGAGTGGGAATGTCCTTTTACATCCTTGAGGTAGTATCAGTACTGGAGCCTCCTGAGCTCTCCAAGATGGACCTAATTACATTGACAGCAGAGCAGACCTTGACATTTTTACAGACTTCTACATATGAGAGAAAATATGAGCTTCTTGATCTCCCAGCACACTGAATGTCATGGGCAACCAGGACAAGAAGGGACTGTGCTATAGTAAGCACTTTATCAGCTACCTCGCTTCAGCTAGTCTCCCCCAGCTACTTCCACTTTCCATCCCTGGAGGTTCCCACTGGGGAAACACTGCCCCCCCTCCACTCCCCTCCCCATGCTAGCTTGTCTGTCTGCCCCTGGCTCAGGACGCTGCTTCTCTGGTTGATACCACCCTGGCAAGACTGTCCTGGCAGTGTAGAGATGAGCTCTTTGATCATGCAAATGGTGACCCCTCAAGATATGCCCTGCTGCTTCTATGAGCTCTTGTGCCAACCCCAGCCCTAGAATTAGGGAATAGCTCCCTAGGAAATGTAGCGAGTTCATGAGATGTATGTGAGGCTTTGCAAACCTTCCTGCACGTGCATTACAGCTTCTTAGCTCCTCCAGACTGCCTAGCTGTGAATGCAATGCTCAATCATGTCCTGAATTAGGATAACCTCACCCTCCCCTCCAAAAGCTTTCCCCTGGAGAAGGATACCCTGTCCCATGCCCTGCTCAAATGCTCTGAGCTTGCTGGCACCAAGCCCAGCCTATGAGGGGGATGTGGAATCCCGAAGGGTGTCACCTTTCACTGCCACCTGAAATGGCTGCTCCCAGTAACCCTGGTGTGGCAGAGGTGGATACTGGTCCTGGCCCTAAACAAGGACAGTGTTCCCTTGCCCTGGAGCTGGTGGCACCTGACCACCAAAAACAGCACACAGGGCTTCCATAGGTCATAACCACAGTGACATTGGACGGGGGGAGAGGGGTGGCATGGGACTATAGTCTGTTCCACACATTGCTCCATCTTGGGGTTTTACCCCCTCTGCCCTCTTTGCTCATGCTCAGATGCACCTAAATAAAACCTTTAATTGCTTCTGTCTCCTGGTGCCCTGCAAACCTGTCCTGGCTGGGGGGTGGAGTGGGGAGATTGAATTGGACCACGGTCCTGTGGGGCAGAGCTTGACTGAGGCTGCCTCTAAGCACTGGAGCATTGAATTCAACTGCCTGGTAACAGATATCAAGGACCAAGGTGGAGGTGGCCTCCCTGTAACTTGCTGAAATACTGCAGGCTGGGGCGTGGTGGCAGGTGGGGACAGGCTGTGACCTGCCATTGCTAGACAGGATCATTTGAGGATGGGGTGGGCAGCTCACATTTCCACTGACCACTTTACACACATGGATTAACCCTTAAGTAGGTTCACTCTAAGGGATTTGCTACACCTCTTTTTGGTGGCTCCTGGAGCTCTTAACCCAGATTTTCCATGCATTAACACCTGAAACTACTTTTCAGGACACTATAGCCAAACATATGCTACTCAACCACAAATTTATCTCTGATCTGTGTTATCCAGCTTGTGTTCCATTAATGTGCAAATACTCCTCACAGGTGAGCTGCCCAAATGACAATCCTCCAGCATCACAGGGTACAGTATCCAACACCCCCATGCACCCAGTACTGTCCCGTGTGCACACATTTTCTACTCCCTGAACTCTAGGGCCCAGGGAGCTGTTCTGTCACTATCCAACTCCCCCTCCAGTCCCCAAGGGTATGAACTTCCCCATTCCAAATCCCTATTTATTAAAACATGAGCCTTTCTTTAATTTACTTCCTCTTTATTTCTTTTTAAATTATTTATTTTATTTTATTTTATTTTATTTTATTTTATTTTATCCTTCAGGGGTTGAGTCCCTTCATTTCACCATCCTTCCCCTACCCCCATTTCCTTTCCACCTCCAACACCATCCCATTAACTCTCCACCTCCCAGCTTCATGTCCCTGCCCCACCCCCAGCCTAGATCAGGGATAGAAGCCTGTCCTGCCTCACCAGCCCTTTAGTGGCAACTCAATGATATAGCTCCAAGTCAGGCCCCTGCTCATAAGCTCTTTAGTGGAAAGCCACAGTTATGCATGTGTGGGACAGTCTGGAAAGGATTTTAGCCTTAAGGCACACTGCTCCAAACTCGAGCTACCACTAACACAGATCAGCAATTAAGCAGTTCAAAGTGCAACATGTAACAAGGACCTAACTGATCCAGCCAGTTCCTTTGACAGTTGTGTTAATGGTTCTCTCCTCCCCTGAGATTATGGTCAGTAGGGTTTGGGCTGGTGGGTAGACTGGCACTTGGAGTAGAAGTGTTAAGGGTATGATATGGAAGCAATGCATCCTGGGATGCTGGAGAACTGCAAATTGCTCATATTATCTCCATGAAGCAAGCTGACAGTAGCTGAAAATGTTACTTAATGCGAGTGATCTAGAGACACTCCCCACCTGAAAAATCATAAGTTTTCATAGTGCACTTAACTTGAACTGCTTCAACACCCGGACACTCATGTTTTAAGTGCATTTAACACATACAAAGTGTCCTATGTGACATGGCCCTGAATTGCAGCTACCTCCTCATATTACTATTAGCCAGATCCCCATCCCAAATCAAACCTCTGCCATTCGTGTGTGTCATCCACTCCTTTTTATCTTAAACTAACGCTATGATATTGCAAGAAAATCTTATCTTGGGACCCACCAGTCTTGGTCTTTCACCAATCAACCACCAACACCATAGGGATCTCATTAACACTAATATTTTATAACCTTTCCCTATCATGTTTTGATTAACTTTTTTGAGTTAGACGCGGGAGCGGCGAGAGACGCGCGGGTGAAAGCTCGCTGCGCCCCCACTCCCCCGAAGCCCCCCAGAAACCCTCCAGCAGCCGCGGAGCCCCCCCGCTGACCCCCAGCGCAGCCGGGGTAAGCGGGGCCCATGGAGAGAAGGGGCTAACCCCTTAGTGTGTGTGTGGGAGGCGGCAGCTGAGTGGAGCCGGGCCGGGTCAAGCCCCGCCCAGGCCCCTACTTGGCCCAGCCCCCCAGGGAGCCACGCGACCGGAGCCGCACGAACAGGCTGCACAAACAGGCGCGCTTCTCTGCCGGCGCGTGAGTTAGCGCGGAGTTCGCGCGGAAGGGAGTGCGGGAGGGCGCCAGACCCTGCCTGCGCACCCCCCAGGGTAGACAGTCCCAGCCGTAGCCAGCCTACCAGAGGCATGACACGGATGGGCACGCGCCGCACCCCGAGGGTCCCCTCGGGCTCCGCGCCCCCCCCCCCTCCGGCACCTCAGAGACGGCCACCCAGACGGAGCCCCTGGTTCTGGGCTCCACGCAGACGGAGCCCCTGGCTCTCGGCTGCGGGGGCTGCCTGTCCCTTTTTCAGGCTCTGGGGCCTGGGAGCATGGCGACCTCCCCTTGCAGGGTCTGCTCCCTTTTGGGGTCTCTGGCACGCCAGCTGGAGGAGCTCCAGGCCACAGTCCACAGACTGCGTGCCATCAGGGACTGCGAGCAGGAGATAGACTCCTACTGCCAGGCCCTTCTCCCCCGGGAGGCAGAGGGTAGATCGCAGTCTCCCTCCAGGCCAGAGGAGGACTCTGGGACCTCCTGCTGTGTCCAGCCAGGGGCATGGACCAAGGTGGTCAAGGGCCCTAAGGCCCGCCGCACCAAGGCCCCACCCCCGCCACAACTGAGCAACAGGTATGCACCTCTTGCTGCCCCAGCAGAGCCTGCTGAGTTGCCGGCCCCCACAGGCAACATGTGCCCAACTGCAACTCCCGCCCCTGCTCTCCCCAAGACAAAACGTAAGGTGTTTGTTGTGGGAGACTCCCTCCTGAGGGGGACGGAGGGGCCAATCTGCCACCCCGACCCCTTAGCCCAGCAAGTCTGCTGCTTCCCAGGGGCCCGCATCCGGGACATTGCGGAGAGGATCCCCAAGCTCCTCAAACCCACAGACCGCTATCCCATGCTCCTTATTCATGTGGGCACCAATGACACAGCTCGGAGCACTCCCAGCCAGGTCATGAGGCGCTACAGGGATTTGGGAGCGGGGCTTAAGGGTCTGGGGGCACAGGTGGTGTTCTCGTCGATCCTCCCAGTCTCAGGCTATGGGCTGAGAAGGGACAGGAGGATCTATGTGGTCAACCAAAGACTGCGGCGCTGGTGTCGTCAGGAAGGCTTTGGCTTTCATGACCACAGCCCGCTCTTTGGCGAGAGAGGCAGCGAGCTGCTGGGAAGAGATGGTCTCCACCTCTCTCCCCTAGGGAGGAGGCTCTTCTCAGCCAGACTGGCTGACCTGCTCCACCGGGCTTTAAACTAAGCCCGCTGGGGGACGGGGGCACGACCGCCACTGCTGGCCCGCTGAGCAAATCTTGCAAAGCCAGCGGATCATGGCAGTCAAGGGAGCCCGCCCCAGCCCCAGCCCTGGTAAAATCTGTGGGCAAGGAAGGAGCCCCCCAGGGGGCGCTTGCCTGCCTGTACACAAATGCCAGGAGCTTGGGGAATAAGCAGGAGGAGCTCATCCTCCTGCTCAGTGCAAACAACTACGATGTCATAGGGATCACGGAGACCTGGTGGGACTCCACCCATGACTGGACCACGGGGATAGATGGATATACCCTGAACAGGAGGGATCGTGTAGAGAAAAGGGGCGGGGGTGTAGGTCTCTATGTTAAGAAAAGCTACGCGTCCCTGCAAGCCGATATTGGCGACCAGGGTGGACGGCTGGAGACCCTCTGGGTTAAAATCCGTGGGGAACACGGCACAGGGGACACAATGTTGGGAGTCTATTACAGACCTCCCACCCAAAGTCCTGAGCTAGACCAGGAGTTTGCCTAGGAACTGGCTGAGGCAGCTTGCTCCAGGACCATGGTTGTCATGGGTGACTTCAATTACCCAGACATCTCGTGGGAGGATCGCTCAGCAAAATCTGAGCGGTCGCAGAGCTTCCTCTCGTGCGTGGATGACCTCTACCTGACTCAAGAAGTCTATGGGCCAACGAGAGGCAAAGCGCTGCTTGACCTGGTGCTGGCTACTGGGGATGACCTAGTCGGCGACCTTGTAATCGATGGGAAGCTGGGTGACAGCGACCACGAGCTGATCACCTTCACCATCTGCCGAAAAGCTGGCAAGTCGGTCAGCAACACGCAAGTCCTTGACTTCAGGAAAGCCGACTTTGACAAGCTCAGGAGGCTTGTCAGTGAGGCCCTAAGGGACTGTGACCGCAGGGAGAGGGGAGTTCAAGAAGAGTGGTTGCTCCTCAAGGGAGCGATCCTCAATGCACAAACTAAGTCTATTCCATCTCGGAGGAAAGGCAGCAAGAGGGCACAGCAGCCCCCCTGGCTCCCCAGGGACCTAGCAGACCTCCTGAGGCTAAAAAGAAAGGCCTACAAAGGATGGAGGATGGGAGTCACCTCCAAGGAGGATTATTCTGCACTGGTCCGGTCCTGTAGGGAGCAGACCAGGAAAGCCAAGGCTGCAACTGAACTCCAACTAGCTTTGAGCATCAAGGACAATAAAAAGTCCTTTTTCAGATATGTGGGGAGCTGGAGGAAAAGCAGGGGCAACGTTGGATCCCTGCTGAACCAGATGGGGCAACTGACAACTGACGCCCAGGAAAAAGCCAACCTATTAAATAGGTACTTTGTGTCGGTCTTTCATCAGCCCCATGGGACGCCTGTGCCTGCTACAGGGCCGGGAAGTCCGGGTGAGGGTGATCCCCTGCCCTCCATTAATGCTGACTTTGTGAAGGAACATCTTGAGAAGCTGGATACCTTCAAGTCAGCCGGCCTTGACAATCTTCACCCCAGGGTACTCAAGGAGCTGGCTAGCATCATAGCCCAGCCTCTAGCGTGGATCTTTGAAAACTCTTGGCGCTCTGGTGTAGTGCCCGAAGACTGGAAGAAGGCCAATGTGGTGCCTATCTTCAAGAAAGGGAGGAAAGTGGATCCGGCTAACTATAGGCCCATCAGCCTGACTTCTATCCTGGGGAAGATCTTAGAAAAGTTTATTAAAGAGGCCATCCTTAATGGACTGGCCGACGCCAACATCTTAAGGGATAGCCAGCACGGGTTTGTTGCGGGTAGGTCTTGCTTGACCAATCTCATTTCCTTCTACGACCAGGTGACCTATCACCTGGACAAGGGAGATGAGATTGATGTCATATATCTTGACTTCAAAAAAGCCTTCGATCTGGTGTCCCATGATCGTCTCTTGGAGAAACTGGCCAATTGTCGCCTTGGGTCCCCCACGATCCACTGGCTGGAAAATTGGCTCCGGGGTTGGACCCAGAGGGTAGTAATTGATGGAAGTCACTCATCGTGGTGTCCTGTGACCAGTGGGGTCCCCCAGGGCTCTGTCCTTGGACCCATACTGTTCAACATCTTCATTAACGATGTGGACACTGGAGTCAGAAGCGGACTGGCCAAGTTCGCCGATGACACCAAACTTTGGGGCAAAGCATCCACGCCAGAAGACAGGCGGGTGATCCAGGCTGACCTGGATAGGCTCAGCAAGTGGGCAGATGAAAATCTGATGGTGTTCAATGCCGATAAATGCAAGGTTCTCCACCTTGGGAAGAAAAACCCGCAGCATCCTTATAGGCTCGGCAGTGCTATGTTGGTTAGCACTATGGAAGAAAGAGACTTGGGGGTCATCATTGACCACAAGATGAACATGAGCCTGCAATGCGATGTTGCGGCTAGTAAAGCGACCAAAACGCTGGCTTGCATCCATAGATGCTTCTCAAGCAAATCCCGGGACGTCATTCTCCCCCTGTACTCGGCCTTAGTGAGGCCACAGCTGGAGTACTGCGTCCAGTTTTGGGCTCCACAATTCAAAAAGGATGTGGAGAAGCTTGAGAGAGTCCAGAGAAGAGCCACGCGCATGATCAGGGGTCTGGGAAGCAGACCCTACGATGACAGGCTGAGAGCCCTGGGGCTCTTTAGCCTGGAAAAGCACAGGCTCAGGGGTGATCTGATGGCCACCTACAAGTTTATCAGGGGTGATCACCAGTATCTGGGGGAACGTTTGTTCACCAGAGCGCCCCAAGGGATGACGAGGACGAATGGTCACAAACTACTACAAGATCGTTTCAGGCTGGACATAAGGAAGAATTTCTTTACTGTCCGAGCCCCCAAGGTCTGGAACAGCCTGCCGCTGGAGGTTGTTCAAGCGCCTTCATTGAACACCTTCAAGATGAAACTGGATGCTTATCTTGCTGGGATCCTATGACCCCAGCTGACGTCCTGCCCTTTGGGCGGGGGGCTGGACTCGATGATCTTCCGAGGTCCCTTCCAGCCCTAATGTCTATGAAATCTATGAAACTTAACTGTCACAGAGTGGATTGTCCACAGTGGGTGCATCTACATGGGACTCATTACTGTGGACTAATTAGCTCTGCAGTAATGCATCACCATCTACATGTGTGGCGCTATTAGGCTGCAGTAAATTAATTAATTCCACCATAAGATAGTTCTGCCCAACAGAAGTAGTATCCTACAGCAGCCTAGTTACATGCAGTGGAACACACATAGACATTTATGGGGCAATCTGGGGCATGAGGGTGCTATGGTGTGGGGGTTGCCCACCAGGTAGCTCCACACTATAGCATCCTCATGCCCCAGTCAGCCCCTCTGCATCTTGTT
Source organism: Alligator mississippiensis (assembly GCF_030867095.1). Lineage (NCBI taxonomy): Eukaryota > Metazoa > Chordata > Crocodylia > Alligatoridae > Alligator > Alligator mississippiensis. Next base: position 293,883,425 of record NC_081826.1, read on the forward strand.
GAGCTGGGGGCAGGGGTAGCTCCAGTCTGGCAGGCCACCCCCCACCAGCCCTCCATCAGCTGGGGCTATGCTGCACTGGCTCAATGTGCTGCAGTCCCAGGTACAAGTGTAAACACTGCCCCCAGGAGCAATAAACTCCAGCGTGAACTGCACCAGAGTTTATTATGCCACATTAATATCATGTGTAGATGAGCTCAGTAAACCTTTTGTAAACCAGTTTGGAAAGCAATACTAAGCCTATGCAGTAACAGATGCACCCTATTTTTTGGCTCTGAGAAGTGATCTCCCTAGTCCTGCTCTGTGTATTTGTGCAGAGACAGGGCATTGCAGGTACAATCCATGTCTCTTTCCCACTGTTCCTCTCCCATTCTTTGGCCATGCATGTCAGATATTGCAATATAACATATGTAGGTTACATGTGCATCTGCACAGATATCGAGTGAAAGCACTTGGCCCTTAAAACAAAGCAGTTCAAAACTCTTCTCAGCCTTCCCTGCCTTTCAAACACACAAAAATGTGTTAGTCTACATAGCAAATGAGATGAGGATTGGTATTGCTAACTCATCATAAAGTGTCTTGAGACCTGTGGCTTAAAGGCACTGATTAAATATGTGTAACGTGTTGCTTTGTGTGTTCAACATGATCTTCTCAAGAGGCAAAAACACTATACTCATAGAGCCTGATTGGCTTGTTCCAGCTTTACTCAAATGTAACTCTTCTGATTCTGGGGAACTTGTACCTGAATGGAAAAAAAAAACAAAACCAAAAAACAATACTTGTTTAGGATGGGAAGCTGAGATTCTCTTTTCATAGAGGCCAGCAGCCAGTTTTGTGAGATCTAACCAGCCTCACAACTTCCTAGTTCATCTCAGGTGCAAATGGGACAGAAATAATTACAATCTCTGCTTCGTTTAGCCCAAATTCTGCTTTCAGTTGCAAGTGTCCATCTGGAATAAATGCAGTGAAGTTAATAGACTTTGCAATTACAGTGATGTAAGTGAGACAAGATACCTGCCCAAACCATGGATGCTAGAAGGGTGAAGCCTTTGATGCATGAATGCAAGGCCAGAGTTGTGAAGCTGACATTTTACATGCCCGTATTAGTAAGTATATAATTATGTATATACACAGAAATTATACATATGGGTAGTGACAGGCCTGCTCATTTTTGGTGGAAAGATATCATTTGTACTGAACACAAATTCTTCAGGCCTGCCCTAATTAGCGTTGCCTTGCTGGTCAATTGACCGGTCAGATATTGTCAACTGACTGGTCAATTGACTAATTATTTTTGACTGGTCAAACATTATAGAATCTTTTTTAAAACTACAATATTTTCTGTAGTTTTCTTGATAGAAATATGACTTTTTTACTGGTTTTTGTCACATTTCAAAATGGAAAATTGGTGCTTTCTTTGCGTATTATTTGGACCTGTTGGCATTTTTTTTTTTTTTACAATTTTGGACCAATATTTGACTGGCCAATTGACCACATTTTATTAGATGGGTTAAATACCCACACCTAGTTCTAACAGACTAATTAAAATTGTAGCCTGCCTTTCCTGTTGTATGTTATCTAGACTAGGCATCAAAGACCCTAACTGACACCCAGTGGAAAGAACGCCGTTGCCTTTTCTCTGTACTTGCATATTTCAGTTCACATTTAATTTTAAGCCTATCTCAAAGTCAATAGGTTTACTTATTTATGGGCAATTAGGCATGTGTGCAAACGTTTTGCTGAACTAAGGCCTGAAAAAAGGGAGGGATCCCAAGGAAAGATTCGTATGTGAGCATGTAATTAAAACTGCATGGCAAGGCGTGCTCAGAAGGGGGCAAAGTTAAAAGTGCACAGGCAACATTCATGTTGGCCTTCCTTTATGTGTGAATGCTTTATTTAACTGCTGCAATGCTCATTTAATGCAGCCTTTCCCAGAGGCTATTATCATTTTATGTATAACTGAGGAGTGTAATGTCTCTAAGAACCATTTTGGAATGTGCTAATTATAATTTTCACGATCCACAGTGTAATGCCATTAAGGGCCCGATCCTGAACCTTCTCTGACAGTAAGGGGCTTGTGAGCCATGGGATGCTGCTGGCCATATGTTCATGCTGATTAATGACACTTCTCAGGTGCATTGGAAGCACTTGTCTTCACCTCATGCCTCACTGCACAGCCAAGGCACAACATCAATCACCGTAACCACTCAGTCTGCTGTGCATTATTGTTTAATTAAACAACACTGATAATTTCTAGGACTATTTCCAATATAAATATTGTCTGACATCTAGGCTCCATTTAACCTTAACAAGGAAATACAAACAACAAGAAGGGAATGAAATATAAAGCTGAGCAAAACAAATTACGCAAATATTAGTCCTTCCCTCAATTATTTATTTATTATTTAGCTCAACAAACCAGGAGCAAATGGAAAGGTTCACAAGGCACAGTTGTTCTGGGTGAGGCTTTATTAAAAAATAAATCAATTCTCCTACCTTCCAGGGATGTTGAGAGACTTAATTGATGTCTACAAAAGGGGCTGATCCTAAGCTTTGTACAGCCAATGGGAATCTTTCCCATTACCTGGGAGGTCCTTTTGCCTAGCAATCTGAAGGATTTAAATGAAGGCCTGATGTGGAAGCATGAAATAATAAGGAACGTTCACCTCTGTGCAAAAAGGCCCATAAGACCTTGCAGGTTAAATGGTGCCTGGGTGCTAAGGAACTATAGGGTGCTGACCCCATGGTTTGTCCCCAAAATAGAAAGCATTTCTAATTACTTTTTAAAGAGACGCTTATCTCTACCAAATTCTATGATGGGGAGCTCATTCCATCTGAAACAGGGCTGCTTAACATGGGCTGAACCCTTTAGCTCAAAGGGAAATCTCAAAAGTATTGGACCAAATACCCTATCAAATAGCTGAAGACATGCAATTTAGAAGCCTCTCTTCTTTCAAATAAGCCCTTATTTGGATGGTTAAATAGTATTTTTTTATTAACCATGGTGCCAGGTGTTCTCCTCCAGACAAACGCCTGGGCAGTGCTGACAGTTACTGACCCACGATTCCTCCTCTGTTTAAAACAAAATACCCATTTAAGAATTAAAGATGCTTGCATGCAGACAGAGAGGCAGATAGTGAGATTTTCTCAAACTTCTCCATTTGGAGATTAATAAAGCACTCTTCTGGCTTTGCAACCTGTCTGTCTGAAGTACAAAACTGCAAACAATGAGAGGCCATTACTAGATTGCGATTCACTCTAAACAGATCTGCATTATATTAGGGGCAGGTGGTGTCGGACCCAAGTACAGGCAAGATATGTTCTACAGGGAAGAATAAGATAGATGACTTAAACCTCTATTTATAGTCGTGTTCATTCTTTGAAGAAATAAGAGAAAAACAGATCTCTCCATTAGCAGAAAATTTTAAATACTGGGCTAATGAAGAAAAAACAATCTGGCATCTTTCTCACAATTTACAGTCTGTCTTCTACTCTTTAAGTGTATTTTCATTACTTGCACAAAGAATAAGGGCCCACGTCAAATTGAATTGCCTGAGTTTAATTTTTGTACTCTACCATTTTACATTGCTTGACTTTATCTATTTTTGGATCATTGCATGCTATGCTATAACTTAATTTTGTTTAAATTGGCAGAATGTGTAATCTTATTGGATGCTTTCACCAATAACCAAAAAGTATATAATCTTATTATTCCATAATTTTATTGTCCATTTTATTGTGTTGTTTTAGCAATGGCTGTAAATAAACTGCTAGTACTGCCTAGGTGTTAGTTAACTTTCTAGATAGGGATGCAATTCAGCATACTAGGGCCTTACTCCTCCTTTTCAGAATTTCCTTCTAACATTTTTAGGAAAAAGGGTGGGATTTCCAAAATTCTTCTCTGACTCAGGATTGATGACGTTTGAAAATCCCACTCTAGAGATGCCAATGTGCTTCCTTTTCTATCCTTAAGTTATCCCTGTGCTCAGCCAAACTCCACTGTGTTTTTCAGAGGATGCCTATAAAACTCAAGTCCGAATTGATGATGAACCAGCTTATTTGGACATTCTAGACACTGCTGGACAGGTGAGTAGTTTCCTAATGTAAATCTTTCTTTCTGAGAAAAAAAAAAACAAAGATCTTAACCTCAAACATATGGGTCACAGGGATGGAGGCAATCTTAACTATTCAAACAAAAAAGGAGCAGTTTCAGCATAACATGTGGGAATTAGTGAGAGACAGGATCAAGGGGCACATCAGAAATATAATGTCTTTGTCCCATAAGTAGTGGAGATAAACAAGATGAGAAAATAGGTCCAATCATAGGTGTGGCAAAATGTTGTTCACCTAAGCATGCAGAGAATGCACTTAATAAGGGCATACAGAAAAAATATTACACATTTGACCGTAATATTGCTTTTTATCTCTGCTCTATACATGATAACAATACTTTTAAACTACATATATTATATATCATAAACTACATATATTATATATCATAAAAAGTATGTCTGTTTGTCCCATATCTTGAAGTCCAGCCAGATGGTTATGTCAGAAGAAACAGAAAAGACATGTACAGAGTCTATAGATGCATGTGGCAATCAGGACTCATAGTAGAGATGATATCTTTTATTAGACCAACAAGATTTTTGCACACAGAAAAAAATAATAATAATTGCAAACTTTCAGGCACAAACACCCTTCATCGGGCATTGGAGAAGAGATTGTAAAAATTCTCCTTGGTAGAAATGAGAGTTCATATTTCACAGGATTTCACAGAAGAGTCAAGAAATGGAAAACTCCTCTGGGCAGTCAGTTCATAGCAGATATGGAGCCTCTCAACTCTTGTGTGGATTTGTGATGGTGCAAATTATCTTGCAACAAAGTCAGGAGCAGGATCTCCAGTTTCAGGTGGTCACAGTTGCTTCCTTATTGAGAAAATATGAAGATTTCATTAAAAAAAATCCTGGATACCTGCCACATGGAAGATATTAAATTTTAGCCATTTTTTAAAAATGAAATCTTCATATTTTCATCATTTCAAGGAGTGATGTTTTCAAACCTTTGCAAAAAGTAATGCAAAAGAAGATGAAAAAGGGGGCGCATCTTTCTACCATATAAGGCAGACCCCTAAAAAATATTTCTCTGTGTAATTCAGTGCTTCCCTTTGTTGATCCTGCCTCTGGGGCAGGTTCTCTTCTCTTGAGCTTTGCTAGATTCATTATATTCCATTTCTCACGGCATAGGTGGACTCAGACCAAGACGGTGCCAACTGCCATGGCTTGTGGTTTTGTGGCTATGAAAAAAACTCTTCTCCACAAGGCAAAAGATTAGAAAGTTTGGTGCAATCTTCCTGAGCCTCTGGATAACTCCCGGCTGGAAACTGTTATTTGGAGGAGTGATGATCACCTGCCAATTAGACTTGTGTCCATTTAGATCATCTGGGTTCCAGTTTGCACAACGTTTATTCATGGATATACCATTTCCCTATGAAATTCAACTCACTTCCAAGGAGGAAGACTCCCTCAAATTACCATCCCTCTTATGTTAAATCTATCCTATCACTAGAGCTAGGCAGAGCTTTGACACAGACTCTCCAGCAAATATGCACTTCTCTGGGAAATTAGAACAACATTTCATGCGGAAGTAGGTGTCAACTGTGCCTGATAGCCCCAACCTTTTTGTGGAGTTGCTGAAGGAATTGGCCCTGTGTGAGTGCTCTGCCAGATCTCTTTATGTACGGCAGCATATGCCTGTTGTGGCATCTCTTAATACAGCTAACAATGCTCCCTTCTGGGACTCAGATTTGCTGTGGCCCTACACAGCAAAATACTTGCATTCATATTTTAAGGTGCAGAACAATGGATAAATTGGACGTAATCTGCTCAATTCGCTCCATTTGAGGTGAGGAAAGGAAAGCAGGATGAAAGGCATCAACTTATTCCCAGATCTCCTTTCCCTCTTTATAGGGGGCTCTTTAGGGGCGGCTCAAGGCAGAAGCGGTTTTTGCCCCACAGGCCACAGAAACTGCGATCAAAACTATTCATCTTATAAGGGAAAATGCAACAGAAACAGATTCCTTTCATTCTCCATGTCTTCATGCCTATCCAGTGGGTATCGATACTTTGACCTCAGTTGGTATGGTCTGAAGATGGGAGAAAGAGAATATCAATTAGACAGAGGGAAAAAGCTACCTTGGTCAAAGAGGGCAACTTCATGAGTGAAATATTCTTAGTGACACCTAATGAGGACAGAGTAAGCACTCTATCTATCTATCTATCTATCTATCTATCTATCTATCTATCTATCTATCTATCTATCTATCTAATCAGATTTTCAGTTTGTCTTGTGACCAGGCATTTTTAATTTACTATTTCTCCTGAAGTATCCCTCATATAAAATTGTTGATTTTTAAAATTATCTTTAATTTTTTTTTCAGACTAGAACTTAAGTCCTACTTTTTCTGTGACAAAAAAAAAAGCTTTTTTTGTTTTGTTTAGCATCATCTTTAAAAGCCATTTTCTTGTATTAAATTGTTGGAGGGGAAATTGAATTGAATTGAAGAATTGTTTACCTTTTGAAAAAAAAATACATATTGAAAATGTTGAAATGTCTACTCAAAGGAATGTTCATATTCATTCAGATATTACCATTTGTCATCAAATTCCCTTGAATATACTACAGCCTCCTCTTCCACATTTTCCAACTTCATAGATGAATATGCAGGTAAATACAGATTTGGGGGAATTTGTTGCACTATTTTAAGGAACACCATTAGCACTGGAGTTATAAAGTGTTAGGAGCAAGCCAAAAATAATGAAGGCTAGACAGCATGGGATATAGAGACTGAAAAAGATTAAACCAAGTAAGTAAGTAACATTTTGGGTCTAGGACTTCAGCTAGCTCCTGTCCCCCAGCCCCTTTTTTCTGCTATATGTGTCAGGGTATATTTAAGACTTCCCAGAGACATTGGATGTTGGCTACAGCCAAGGCTGGGGACTTCAACAGGGATGTGCTGATTCTACTGCTAGAAACAGAGATGGAGAGTCTAGGCTAGAGGGTCTTGCCTCTCCACTTAAGTTTGGACCAATCACCATATTTGTAGTCAAGAAGAAATTTCCCCCCATAGGCAGATTGGTATAGACTGTAGGGGTCTTAATTGCCTTCCTCTGTAGCAGGGTGTGTGGCCTGCTACTTGAGACCTCTTGAGCATATAGACATCATTTTATAGAAGCAGGACATTGGCCACTGCGGTTCTCCAGATTTGCTTGTGGCAGGTTAGGGTGTTAGGTCTATGTTGTGTCAGGGTTGATGGCAGTCTTATACAGAGTTTAGATTATGGTTATATGGGATAGTTTGAATAGGGATGATCCTGTCTTAGGCAGGGGGTTGGACTGAATGACCTCCGAAGGGCCCCTCCAGCCCTGCTTCTCCACGACCCTATGACAACAAGGGTGCTTCTAGTTGCTTGTATGTTGAAGGCCTGTTCAATACCCTGTGTAGTTCTGTTGGCTATGCTGCTTCAAGTACACAAATCTAAAATAAATTTAAGGGCCTGGTTCAAAATCCATTGAAGTCAAAGAAGTCTGTGGATAGCAATGGAGAGATTCCCCTGAACAGGCTTGATGTTAAAGTGAAGTGAAGCTCCCACTGAGTTCAGTGGAGTGGATCAATATGATGGGCCCCTGCAGGTGGTTGTTGCCTCAGCCCCATAGAGGCACCTGCCTTTGGAGCAGAACTCGAGGTGTGTCCTGTGAGGCTACAAGGGAGTGTTTACTATGAAGGTGACTTGACTTGAATTTTTCAGCTTCTTTCTATGGGATGTACCTTTGTTAACGTGGCTGCATGCTGGTGTCTGCCTCTCAGTTTCTCTCACTCTTCCCAAGGAGTCACCGACCAGTCTTGAAATTCTTTTGCTTATATTTTAGTTACACTAATGTAACTCCTTTGGCATCAAAGGAATTTATCCCTGGATTATGTTGGTTAAAATGAGTGGAGATCCAGGCTCCTAGCCTTTTTGTCTTGCCACTATTCCATCTGCTAATTATTAGCAATGACTGATGGCACCCATCCCTTCACAAAGAGCTTTCACACAGAGCCATGGAAATGTTCTCGCCCCTTGCTTTCAGCTTTTGTCACTCCCCATGCTAAGCTTGAAATGCATTGCTGATTCTGCAGTCCTGCTTGACTCCCTCCCTCCGGAGTATGCACGGCACTTATCTCCTCTGCTGCATTTATACACTGCTCACTGATGCGTAGACTTTGTTTCTTGACTTGGCTCCACCCTTCCTGCTCCTCAAATATGAGCTCCGCACTGAGTCCTTACATCGAGCTTTAAAAAGAGCATCCCGCAGAAACCTAACTGCATAAAGAGAGTCCTTGATAGAAAAGCAAGCTCATTTGCAACCACAAGGCAGGTGTCCGTATAGAATACTAGGCACATACACATACACAGGCACAATTACTGTACCCATACGTGTAAAAATGTGGGATTATTTTTGCAGTCAAACTGGTTCATAGTCTCAGTTCCCTGATATAAGGCCCATATTGGAAACAACGGGCCTTAAAATGCTATGGCCTGCCATTTTAAAGAGAGTCCCTTTTGTCTGGAACTGTGTGCACATGAATTCATTCTCAGGCAGGCACTTCCAACCTGACAACAAGAGCGTGCTCTGTAGTGAAAGCCATCTCTCAAAATGCTAGGAAATCACAAGATGTGTTCATCCTGCCAACCTCCAGGACTAGGATTTTTGTCCCTTGCTTCAAGCTTTGAAGAAGAACCATATTAGTCCCAAGAGCCCTTCAGATAAATACACTTTCCCAGACAAAACATAGCCCAATGACTCACTCAGACTGTTATCTGTGATCCTTCTGCTTATTATCAAAACATGCTGCTCCATAATCCTGAATCAAATGCAAGATGAGTTTCAAACCCAGCTACTGCAGCTTATCTCGAGGAAATGTAAAATGCATTTTTGGCAGTAATTATATTTTAAATGGGCCTTTAAAGCTTGTTCTTTTAAGGGGAAAATTATGTTAATGCATTTTCTCCTACGCACGGTAATGTGTAAATGAAACACTCACATTTTATTTTTAAGGCGCAGTATTAATGAGCTAAGTAGTGATCATTAACTCAATGTGCTAGGTGAAAAGCATTAATTTCATTTTCTTTATATATTTATTGGTTACTCAGGCTGAGGCTGACATTCAGAAAATCAAACAACGGTCCCACAGGCTTTGTTAAATGCCTCATTGTGGCAAACTACTCTGTATATTGACATAAGCCCTGCAGGGAGAAATAAGGTCCATCCCATCACTAAATCATTTTATTTGGGGAACCACAGCTTCTGGAAAAAAAGATTTGAAGGATAAAGAAAGGTATTAAATAATAATAATACACTTGTAAATCATTGACTCAGACCCAAATATTAAAAATCACATGTTTCCCTCTTCTTCCCTATAAGCCTATAGCAGAACACTTGTTGACTTCAATGGTAGAAGGTGTTGGCTTCTAGGTGGTAGCATGTCCTGCCAAGTTGGGACCAATGAGAAGAAAAAGGTCTGTCCATTCACTCCTGCTCCATGTAGTCTCAGGACGAACAGGCAGTGTAGATTTAGCAAGGTCTTGGGTGCTCATGCCACTGCTGTTCGGAGGATCTCTACCATACTAAACCATCCCCACTCTGGGCATCAACCATAAGAAGCAGGCCCACATGGGCAGGGCCTGTTTCTTGTGAGTGATTCTGAACTCAGCAGGGAGTTTGGTCTAGATAAAGCAAGTGCCTGGCAGTCAAGATCCCCAAGTTTATTTTATGTCTCTATTTACTCCATAGTAAATCACTGTGGCACCAAGGACGAGTCATTTTGGACAAAATTCAGATTGATTGTGTAGGAACATAGGCACCAAAACAATTGAGCAGTTGGTGCCTGGCTTGAGAGGGGGGTTCATTTTTAACTAGGAAAGGAACCTACTATCCCTATGAAGTTAATAGAGAGAATTATGTGCCTAGGTGGTAAAAAAGATTTGGAGTGGTGCCACTTCATCATAAGACATCGAGTGGGTAAGGTAACTAGTAGGGTGAAAGTGCTAGACTTTAGGAAAGCTGATTTCAATGAACTCAGGCAATTAGTCAAGGATGCACTGCAGAGTAGGAGTTTTGAAGAGATGGGAGCCCAGGAAGGGTGGCTGTGCCTTAATGAAATGATCCTTTGGGCACAGAGGGAGACGATCCCGATGCGAGGAAAAAGAGGGAAAGGGGCCAGGAGGCTTCCTTGGCTGACCAGAGAAATCCGGGGCAGCCTGCGGACTAAAAGGGGAGCATATAAAAGCGGAAACGGGGAGAGATTACCAAAGAGGTGTATACCTCCTCTGCTCGCACATGTAGGGAGGCAGTTAGACGGGCCAAAGCTACCATAGAGCTGAGGATGGCATCCCAAGTAAAGGATAACAAAAAATTGTTTTTTAGCTATATAGGGAGCAAAAGGAAGGTCCAGGGTGGAATAGGACCTCTACTAAATGGGCAGAAGCAATTGGTGATGGACAGTGGGGACAAGGCTGAACTCCTCAATGAGTTCTTTCCCTCAGTGTTCCTCAATGAGGGGCAGGACAAGGCTCTAACTGGGGTTGTAGAGAGGCAGCAGAAAGGCACCAGACTACCATGCGTAGAGCCTGAGGTGGTGCAGAGTCACTTGGAGGAACTGGATGCCTTTAAGTCGGCAGGCGCAGATGAACTCCATCCGAGGGTACTGAAGGCACTAGCTGACGTCATTGCACAGACATTGGCGGGAATAATTGAATACTCATGGCGCATGGGCCAGGTCCTGGAGGACTGGAAAAGGGCCAATGTGGTCTACATTTTCAAGAAGGGGAGGAAGGAGGACCCGGGCAACTATAGGCCAGTCAGTCTCACCTCCATCCTAGGAAAAGTCTTCGAAAAAATTATCAAGGCTCACATTTGCGAGAGCCCGGCAGGACAAATTATTCTGAGGGGAAACCAGCACGGGTTTGTAGCAGGTAGATCACGCCTGACTAATCTAGTCTCTTTTTATGACCAGGTTACAAAATGCCTGGACACAGGAGTAGGGGTTGATGTCGTATACTTAGACTTCAGGAAGGCCTTCGATACGGTATCCCACACCATACTGGTAAACAAGTTAAGAGGCTGTGAATTGGATGACTACACAGTCCGGTGGGTGGTGAATTGGCTGGAGGGTCCCACCCAGAGAGTCGTAGTGGATGGGTCCGTATTGACCTGGAAGGGTGTGGGCAGTGGGGTCCCGCAGGGCTCGGTCCTTGGACCGATACTCTTCAATATCTTCATCAGCAACTTGGACGAGGGAGTGAAGTGTACTCTGTCCAAGTTTGCAGATGACACAAAACTGTGGGGAGAAGTGGACATGCCGGAGGGCAGGGAACAGCTACAAGCAGAACTGGACAGGTTGGACAAGTGGGCGGAAAACAACAGAATGCAATTCAACAAGGAGAAATGCAAAATGCTGCACCTGGGGAGGAAAAATGTCCAGCACACCTACAGCCTAGGGAATGACCTGCTGGGTGGCACAGAAGTGGAGAGGGATCTTGGAGTCCTAGTGGACTCCAAGATGAACATGAGTTGGCAGTGTGACGAAGCCATCAGGAAAGCCAATGGCACTTTATCGTGCATCAGCAGATGCATGATGAATAGATCCAAGGAGGTGATACTTCCCCTGTATCGGGCACTGGTCAGACCGCAGTTGGAGTGCTGCGTGCAATTCTGGGCACCACATTTCAAGAGGGATGTGGATAACTTTTAGAGGGTCCAGAGAAGGGCCACTCGTATGGTTATGGGCTTGCAGGACAAGCCCTATGAGGAGAGACTAGGGCACCTGGACCTCTTCAGCCTCCGCAAGAGAAGGTTGAGAGGCGACCTTGTGGCTGCCTATAAGTTCATCACGGGGGCACAGAAGGGAATTGGTGAGGTTTTATTCACCAAGGCGCCTCCGGGGGTTACAATAAATAGTGGCCACAAGCTAACAGAGAGCAGATTTAGACTAGACATTAGGAAGAACTTCTTCATAGTTAGAGTGGCCAAGGTCTGGAACGGGCTCCCAAGGGAGGTGGTGCTTTCCCCTACCCTGGCGGTCTTCAAGAGGAGGTTAAATAAGCATCTAGCTGGGGTCATCTGAACCCAGTACTCTTTCCTGCCTATGCAGAGGGTTGAACTCGATAATCTACTGAGGTCCCTTCCGACCCTAGCATCTATGAATCTATGACTCTATGAATCTATGAACCTCCAAAGGGTGATTCAGGAAGCCCAGACATAGGTGACAGAAGACTGTTACAGGGGGATGCCTGTTCCCTTGAGATCTCAGGCACCTGACACATGGGATATATTAGGGACCTACCATTACTTGTGATTCTCAGGGTCTGATCCCCACTCTAAGGTGTTTGCTGATAACCATGGGCTGGTCCAGAATTTTGTAAAGACAAGTGCAGGAGCATAGCATCATAGCAAATGAGGGTTGGAAGGGACCTCTGGAGGTCATCTAGTCCAACCCCCTGCTCAAATCAGGACCAGCCCCAACTACATCATCCCAGCAAAGGCTTTGTCTACCCCGGTCTTGAACCTCCAAGGATGGAGCTTCCACCACCTCTCTGGGCAACCTGTTCCAGTGTTTTACCAGCCTTTTAGTGACAAAATTCTTCCTAATATGTAACCTAAACTTCCTTTGCTGCAACTTGAGCCCATTGCTCCTTATCCTGTCATCTGCCACCAATGAGAACACTCCAGCTTCTTGCTACCGGGCAGTTCAAGAGTCATGAGACCAGAAGGAAAGCAAACAAGGAAGGTGGGAATGAGATTTGGTGCCCCATAAAGAAAAGAGCTTCCAAGGAGCAGGATTCCTGGGTCCCTATACCTATTGTGGGGCTCTTTCTGACGTATAACCAAGGACTATCTAATGTACAATACCAGTAAATCAAAGACAAGGAAGGGGGCATTCCACCAAAAAGGGGACGAGGTAGCATTTAGAAAGTTACATATTCAGATGAGGACTGGACTCTTCACACCTTTCGAATCTGTAAGATTCCTTGGGGAATCTCACAGGGAAAGGCTTTCATGAAATGGGAAAATAATACAAACAAAAGCTCACATTTAAGAGATTGTATTTCAATACGTGTGTTTATAGTCTCAGCCAGACTAAAAGTGCACAAAAAGCACAGATCAGCAAACCTCAATGAACGGTTCAGCATGAGTTTGAGTAGCAAATTCTCATTGGTGTGTATTTTATTGGAACATTTTGCCATCTCTTAAAGCACTGATAAATGCTGTTGTTGGATTGCTACATAGGTGAAAGGGGAAAGGAAGGACAACAAGGAAATTCAAGAAAATGATTAATGTTATTATTCACCGATGGTGGGAGGGGGGTTACGATTTTTTTTGCACCAGATATATTTCAGTTTTTGCATTTGTTTTGATTCCTCCAGCTCAGAAAGATTTTTCTCTCCTGCTTTTGTTAAGGACTAATGGCTAATGAGAATATATTGTTGCCATAACAGTTCTATGTCATTACCAGGCCAGTAGGAGGATGCATATCAAATCTTGCCTAGGGAGTAAGCTCTCCCTTTGAAACAACAAAGAACAAAAGCTCATCTACAGATGTATTGGCTGCCCCTGTATAAGAACTGAGATGTGCTTATCTTTTCCTTTTTTTTTTTTCCCCCCTTTTTCCTTTTAACTACAAATTTGCACCTGAAACCTTTTTTTAAGACAGAGAAAGAAAAATTCCACAAGATCACCTCCAAATTCATACAAGAGGGAGGGGTCGGGTAGTCACTCAGTCCTTTTTAGGTTATTCTGTACTTACACAGGCCTGTGCCACTGTGACCTAGCACCTTTCTGGATGCTCACAACACTATAATGGGGTAAATAAAAGCTACTGTGTCCATTTTACAGATGGACCAACTGATGCTGAGACTGAGGGCAGAACCCAGATTGGCCAGTTAGAAGCCTGTCTTCAGAAGCATGGGTCTAGACATATACAGTAAGAGGAGAGAGTTATGTGCTTTCAAAAGGCAATTCACACACCCTGAGCACTGCCGAGGGAATATCTTAGTGCTAGCAGGTGAGGAACAATGAGTGCAGGGGTGTGTTGGGAGGATTTCTGTTTTTCTCTAAAATATAGGAACCCGCACTTCAGGTTCCTCCATTCACCCAAGAGCCCTCTTATTGAGGCTAGATCTCTATGCAGCTGAGAGTGCAAGATTCATTGGGCTATATGGCAAGCAAGCAAGAGGGAGCTTGACTCTAATTCAATGGTTAAAGCTCTCACCTGGAAAAGGAGAGCCTTTGGTTCTGAGTCCTGCTTCAGCAGGGGTGGGGAATGGAGGGTGCAGGTGCCCTGCTCAGGCTATTCTGTAGCCCGGTGATGGGAGAAGTCTCCCAGGAAGCAGGACATGGGAGTAGGCTGAGGGAAACAGCCTACAACTCAGGACACTGGCCAAATTCTAGTTTATAGCTATTAGGTAAAAAGTAGACATCAGCAGGTGGCTTTATTGAATGCCAGTGACTGTTAAAGCTGTACTTTGTACCAAACTCCTTGGTCCAAGTGTACGTTAGTTGTGCTCAGAGCATGAATTTAGGTGCTAATTTGCCTCGTTTGTGAGTCACAACCTTGCTCATGGGGAAGTTAAGAGCCTAGCTGCTCAGAGTTGCCAGCTTCAGAGCCTACTTAGAAGTGTGTGCTTAGATGTCAAGGGAACTCAGCAAGCCAAAATGTAGGTACCCACACTGAATTTTTTGGCTCTTTCAGGCGGGGTATTCGGCTTTGATTTTCTAGTTTCTGGGTGGGATTTTGCCCTACTTGAATTGCTCGATATCATCTAAAGGACTAAAGGGAATCGTAGAAAATAAGGTTTGGAAGGGACCTTAGGAGGTCACATCTAGTCCAACTCCCTGCTCAGAGCAGGACCATCTCCAACTAGCTCATCCCAGCCAAAGCTTTATCTAGCTAGGTCTTGAACACCTCCATGGATGGAGAGTCCACAACCTCTCTAGAAGGAACTGAACTCTTGAAAAGTTTTTTTTTTTTTTTTTTCCCCTGAAGCTTCTCATTTGGGACATCTCTCCTCATACACATCCACCTCTCTTCTAGTGACTGTTGTCCCATCTCAGCTTGGTAAAAGATTTTAAATTGCTATGGTTAGAAACATGGCTCTGTGTTGTTCAACTACAAAAATTAGGACCTGATTCCCTTCTTTTTTTTTACTGTACTGTAAGTCCATTGACTCCAGTTAAGATACTCCTGATGTATGCCAGAATCTCAGGCTCACAGTGATGTGTATCACATGGCACCCTGGAGAGGTGGATGAGGGGAGAAGATGAAGATCAAGCCCAGAAACAGAAGACAGATATCTCATATCACTAGACCCGAGGGAAATTGGGTCCACAGTATATAAATTGGGTCCACAGTATAGGACCAATTTCCTCTTCTCCCTACCCATAGCACAAGCCAAATATAGGTGCAAAATGTAAAATCAGGATGGATGCATTTGATATCACCCATACACTGGTGTAACCCCAAGGCATGGGCCAAGGCCCTCTGTATCACAGACTCATAACTGCATTTAATGCTGTGAGCTACTCAAAGTCAATACAACAGTGGCAAAGCTAGCTAGTTTTGTGGTCTTCATTATCATGATTTATGATTTATATAATACCACCATTGGGTACACCTCAGCTAAACTCTCAGCTATCTGTCACTGGCAAGATTTTTTTCTCTACATGATGAAATGCTGCAAGAGGCAAAGGAAAGCACAGTGTGCTTTTCACATCCCGGGTGAAGTTACCAGAGCTGGTGGGTAGCGGGGAATAGAGCCATCTCTTGGGATTTGTAAGTAAACAGACTTGCTGGGGAAGCCATCACGAGGGAGTAAATATGCAAGACCAGGATATCGCTCTTAGTCATTTATCACAGCGGTGGTGGGTTTGGTTCCCTGACCTCCTGTTTTAACTTTGCAAGGCAGCATGAGCCCCACTGGGGAGCGTGGCAAGGCTGTATCCCTCATGCGAGCTGACAAGGGCTTGTTTGAATCCCCGGCGAGCTGTTGCCTGCCAGCTGCAGTCATTACCTCCACACTGCTGTTTTTCCACTGTTTACTAAAATATAATTACTGAGCTATTAATTCCTTCCCTTTGCCATTTATGATGCATTTTGTGATAAAAGGTGAAAATCGGTTTTATTCCTTCCTGCATACAAATGAGGAGGGGGAAAGGGTTTTATGGCGTGCAATAAACCAAAGGCAGTTGGGGTTTTGAGAGAGAGTTAACAATGAAGCTTGCTTCAGTGGATGCATTTAAGAGAAAATTATAAAGGTGTTTATCCCCAAGGAAGAAACCATTAGCATTAATATGAAAGAAAAAGACAGCTCACTGAGCTGGAGACAGTTGCATTGAGTGCTTTATTGCTAGTGTGGAGAAATGATTTAGTGTTTCCATCCCTGTTTTGGGGTGAATGGGAAGTCTGTGTTGACTCCCAGCTGAGGGATTGTATATTTTCATTATTGAGTATGACAGGGAGGTTTGCCACCTTAAGAAGAGTTCAGTTAATAAAGCCCAGCTTACAGTACAGGTGCAGCAAATTGGCAAATGCATTGTCACTGGAGGCCAAGAGGCAGATTAAAAATGGGAACATCAGCACAGGGAAGCTCAATGCTGCAGGGGAGGGGGCAGTCTGAAAGCAAGAGCTGGCTAGTAAGCAGCTACTTAATTGGGAACAAGGGCTGTGTGTGGTGTTCGGGAACTTCTGGGTTATTTTTTTCAGAGGGAGGATGAGTTGAAGCAGGAGGAAGTGCTCGTGTTTCCTGCCGTCTAGCAGGAAGAATCCTTTCTCCCCCTGGTCATCCTAACTATCTGGAGCTTGCCTAATTTATAAGCCCTTGCGGTTGTTGTCTCTGGCACCAAGTAAATAGGACATAAAACATTTGCAACACGGGAAGTCCTCAACTTACAACATTTCAAGTTACAACGTTTCGCACTTACAACATTTCTAAATTGACACCCGGTTTCAACTTTCTGATGTCAGTTTTGACTTCACAATGCTTGATCTGATGTGACGCCATGACAGTGAACAAGTCGCTGTGTCACCCGTTTCCCTGGAGAACATCTGTCCAAACTTCCTCGGACACTTTCTTTAAGACAGCAGACGAGACTCCAGAAAAACCTGCAGCCAGGACTCCTGAGAGGACTCCAGCCAAGAACCCTTCAACAAGTCCACCAAAGTCACCTCAAAGAAGTCCTTCCAAATCAATACGATTGCTATTTACAATATAAATATATTAATGTAGCTATACAACTCATCTATAATTGATTGAGTAGAAAATACTGGGTTATTTTTGGTGAAAACAGGGTATTGGGCCTTGGTTCAGGAACCAATCTCCCATTTGTAACATTGTTTCCTATGGGAAAATCGGTTCCGAGTTACATTTCAACTTAAGATATTTTCAGGAACCAATTGTGTCCTAAGATAAAATATATATTGTATAGTCAGTGAGGGCAGCAGATCTGGTGGAAATGAAGAGACATGTGTGATGCCTTTAGACCACATGTGTGCATGCAGGGCAACAGCTTGTGCCAACCACGCCTTTTCCAAGAGTCATTTTATGCGACTGCTGGTTGAAAGGGAATCCCACTGCAGCCTTTAGCTAGCCTTATGTCTGCAGGGTTCCTGGGACTGCAGGCAATAAAAGTACTATTCTGGGAAGGGTTTTGGGAATTGGAAGGAAAGATGAGTGAGCATCAAGAGGCCCAAATGCAGGTTGTGATTCAAATCCAAACTTTCAAAGTGCAGGGAAGTTTGGCTCCGGTGTTCCAGTTCATATCCACCCGTGTGGGTCTGAAGGCATCATGCGTGTATCTTCATTTCCACCATATCCTCTGCCCCCACTGACTGTACAAATGAATATAGCTTTGTTTGTTCTCTGGTTCAAATGGGAAAGAGTCTGGCCAAGATGTCAAGGTCTTAAAGAGGACGTGCTTGGCACTGCCAAGTTTAATGTCTCAGAAGTAGTGAAACAGAGATATCACTGATACCCCAACACCATGTTAAAAAAAAATAAAAATAAGCCCCTGCGTCTGATTCACTTGTACCCACTATAAATGGCTCCTTTCCTGCCAGGCTTCTGAAGACAGATCCACTGCCCAGGTGTTTGAATAGGACAATACAGATCCTTGCTCTTTCACACATACGTGTTTCTCTTTTATAATGAGGTGAGGAAGGATTGCTTCCTGTAATTATACATTGTAAGAAACTGACTGGTCATTAATCAAGGAACTGATTATTGTAATAACCCATTTCCCCTGCAGGCTGGAAAGGATTCTCATTTACATTAAGGCCCCTTTACATCACACTGGCACCAACGTCAGAGGAGTATCAAGGGAAATTGCAGGGGTGGAGGTAATGTCAGAGCAAGGTAGAGGAAACAGTGAAAATGAGAATCAGACCTCCTAGTGTTCACACCAATGCCCCAGTGTCTGCTTGGGTCTGTAGCTGAGCTTTCATCCAACTCTCCATCCTCCCTGTCAACGGAGTGGCAGATGGCTTGGGTAGGCACAAGTGGCTGCACACCACCTGCTGCACACTTCTTTCATTTTCCTTTGCTGTAAAATACCTTTTGTGCTTGATGCTTTCAGACTTGACTTGGGGAGGAGGAGATGGCAGCGAGGGCCAAGTGATGCATCTCTGACATTTGCCACATTGCCTGCTTTGCTTGTCCTTGCAGCCAGCTGGCAGACTGATGCACTTTTGGTCCCCAAAGCCAGTTCCTGGGTATAAATAGACTGGTGTAGACTCAGTTGTGTACCCTGTCAATGATAATGCCAGACACCTGGCAGTCTTCAGTTGAATGCAGCACCTTCACACTCTCTACCCTAAACTGGGTGCAGCACCTCATGTTGTGGGGTGTTGATCAAGTGAGATATATCAACTTTCCTTTGGAATATTGTCCTCCCCTTCCCACCCATCCCCTTTTAGAGACTGGCATAAGAACTTGGAAGGGAAAAATAAACTTGTGGCCCTGCAGGAAAATATTTACATCGCAGTACTCACCAAGCCATTGTGGAGGACTGGAGTAGGAGAAGTCTAAATCCCTGCATTTTTTGGTTGGAATAGGTGCATGTCGGGGTGGGGACAGGGGGACACTTCTTTGTGTGAATGACACCACCAAGTACTAATATGTCTTAGTACATATTATAAAGGAGGCACTACTTCACATTCAGAACGGCTAGGATCTGGAACCAACTTCCAAGAGAAGTGGTGCTGGCTTCTACCCTGGGGGTCTTTAAGAGGAGGCTAGATGAACACCTTGCTGGGGTCGTTTGACCCCAGCGCTCTTTCCTGTCATGGCAAGGGGTGATGACAGACTCGATGACCTGTCAAGGTCCCTTCCTACCCTACAAACTATGAAACTATGAAATTATGGCGAGTCCCAGTGGAGCTGCCTGAGAATATTAGAACAATAGAAAATTAGGGTTGGAAGGGACCTCAGAAGTCATCTTGTCCAACCCCCTGCTCAAGTAGGACCATCCCCAACTTGAGGATCCCAGCCAGGGGTTGTCGAGCTGGGCCATAAAAACCTCCAAGGATGGAGATCCCACCACATCTCTAGGTAACCCGTTCCCATGCTTCACCACCCTCCTAGAAAGTTGTTCCTAATATCCAACTCAAACCTCCATTGCTACAACTTGAGCCCATTGCTCCTTGTCCTGCCACCTGCCCCCACTGAAAACAGCCCAGCTCCATCCTCTTTGCAGCCCTCCTGCAGGGAGGTGAAGGCTGCTTCTAACCCTGCTATCATATTCATATGAGTACATATGAGTAAGTACTCATCAGCCCCGGGTAAGGAAGCTTTCTTAAAAATCCATTTGCTGTTAAGAAATCATCAAATTTGTATCAAAAAAATCTCACAAGAGCTGAAAAAAGCCTCCTGTTTCTCATGAGGAAATGTGTGTGCTGGCCATGGATACTTGTACATGGTTGTCTTCACAGCCCATGTTCCTTGTGTTGCTACTATATGTTTCCATTTGCTGTTTGATGGATTTCTCCCTCCCCCCCACTGTGCTGCTTGTGCCCTTTTTGTTCATTTTATCCTTGTTTGTTCATTGTTGTAGACAAACAATTCCTCAGCTCTTTCTTTCTAAGGAAGGCCCCTGTGTTTTCTATAAATGTGAAAAAAGTTCCTAATAAGAATGACCCCTCTGGTAATCAGGGAGACAGCTTTGATTAAGAACATCTGTTAGCAGATTCCCAGTCCGAAAGTCAGGCCGAACACAAGACAGGAAGATATAGAAAGTGGCATTTCTCAAACTGTGAGGCTGGCCTCCCTGGGGAGGCTCTGACCTCTTCCAAAACAGGTATAAGCCAAGATCAAAAGAGAGAGAAAGAAAAAAAAGAACAGATATGAAATGTGCAGCGTATGTGTAAGTTGGAAATTGTGATGCCTTTTGTTTTGAATGCACTGTGCCTTTGCATTTTTACAAACTCGGCTTCTAATCATTTGATCTTGTGGCTATAGCAGGATATAAAAGAAGAACAAGCTTGAGTCTCTTGGAGGCTGCTTTCATTTTATTTTTATCTTTCTTTAATTTGACTAGTGATTGGGACCCCAGACTGGCTGCAGAAGCCCTGAGGCCAGTACTTAGCGCTCTCGGTGTTTTGTAGGGCAACCTAAGTAACTCTCCTCTCCTATGCCTCTGTTTCCTCTCTGGTCAAACTGGGATAATGGCATAGACTATTTAAAGCTTTTTCGGTATATGGGGGGAAAAAAGACCTATGTAAGGGTTAGTTGTCATGCTGGAAGAAAAGAAAGTCTGAAAGTATGCAGTGTCCTCTTGGTATATATCAAAAAAAAAGATAAAGGAAGGTTTCTTTCCTTCTCTGCTGAGTTGATTTCTCTCCTGATAACTAGCAAGTACTGCATACCAAACTTTGAATATTTCTGATTAAGAGACCATTTCTTGGGTAAATCCCAAGAGAAAATGACCCAAGAAATTAGTTCCCTAATAACAGATGGTTCTAGGTGAATATTTAAGGTATGGTTTTCCCTGAAAATATTTTCAAGACAGGGAGAGAAAGAGATAGAGAGGGGTAGAATTAGAAATCTATATTTGCGTGAGGATGGTCCCACATGCACATTTTCAGAGGAAAAAAAGGAATGTAGCCACAGAGCATGCAAGTACTGCCCTTCTACTGTTTTTTCCCCAGGGGTGCATCCCCACAAATGCTCACGTGTGTTTCTCCAGGGCAAATAGCAGTGGCACATAGTTGTGCCGCTGGTACTTTTCCCCAGAAAATGCCCCTGCATACGCACCACGGTGCACGGCAAATTGCCTCCGGTGGGATAGGGAAGGCTGGGGCTAGTACCTGGGCTGACCGCAGAAGCCTTACTTAGGGTCCTAGGGACCTCCCGGGGCTGCAGTGGCAGCGATCCGGACACATGGAGCCAGGCCAGAAGCTGGAGTGTGGCTCTGGGGTTTGGCTCCAGTTGTGACCAGCACATATTGCAGCCACGTGTGCTGCACCATTTTTTTGTTGTTGCATTTGAATCAGATATCAAGGTCTCCCAGTATCTATTTTGGGCTCCACACTGCAAATACACAACATGGAGGATGTTTTTACATGTGCCACGTGCATTTTTCAGTGCCACAAAATGCACATTTACCACTTGTGGGGACATGGCCCAGGAGTACCTAAAAACTTTAGCTGCTTGATTCTCATATGAACTCCAAACTCTGCAGGATAATATAGCATGCATAGAGCATTCTTTGTTGGCAAAATGGAACTGAGCAGATCATGGGAAATAACTTTTATTGCTGGATTATCATCTTTTTGGTTGGACCAGAAGCACTACAACAAGCTTGCCTTGTGCCACATACTCCCGAAGTGTCTTGGTAACGCTGAAACAGCATTGCTGTTATGGATCATTCAAAGTACTGGCCCGGTATCTGTTTACAGATATGGCAAGTACCAGGCATTTCAAAGGTAATAGGAAGCCCTACAGTAACTATGATTGAATATTTAATCTATTACCTACTGGGGAACTTATTCCCTGTAGCATTGTGTTTTATAGCTGTTTCCTCCCCTCCAATACATTGCAATGTGAAAAAGAAGGGAAAATTGAAATTTATATGTACTTCTTCCTACCTTAAAAATTGTGGATGTTTCTAGCCAGTGCTGCTGTTTCTTATGCTGATCTGCTGCACACATCCTGAATTGGAAAATGCTTTCATTTCAAAAGAGTTCCTACCCTTCTTTTTTCAGAGAGCTCCTAGTCATAATACACATGAGAATATTAGAAACTGATGGCAAGTCGCAAAGTGCTATAAGCACAGCAAATCTGCACTTTGATTCTCAGAACTGATTTCCTTTTGAAGAGGTGTGATTTCCTCCTGTCTATGCTGTTTTGCATTTACTGACATGGAAATGTTTCAGTTCTTCTCCTCATGAGTAACACATGGCATCAAGTTATGTTCCTGAATAATTAACCCAAAAGCCACATTTATAGCAGGAAGCAATTAAGGAAGATATTACCATGCAGGATTTATAGATGCATTGTTGGCGAATATAAAAGAAGCAAAGAAAATATAAAGTTAAAAGTACTGAACCACTTGTAAAATTCCCTGGGTCCTTAGAGCTTAGATCTGGATTCTTGTCTGAACTTCCATCGGCCTATTGAAATGAAAGCTTGGCTCATATATGAAAAAAAAAGGGGGGGGATATGAAATTATATGGCACGAGAGCACAATTAAAATGTCATCAAAAGTTTTAGATATTTTTGTTTTGGTCCTCTCTCTTGTGAAATATGGCATTTATCATTCCCCATGTGTTTCGTAGATCATTCCCCTCACTAACATAAGCTGTTTTATGAAGACCATAGTGATTTGACATAAAAAGTACACAGAACAAATGCAAAATGCTATGAAAATCTGAGTCTATTTTCTTTTTAAATTTAGTATTCTCTGATTCTAGAATCAGCAAACTTACCAAGGGCAGGGATGAGGTTTGTGAAAAACAGCATCAAAAAGGAAAGAACAGAAAGAAAGAAATCCCTCAACTAATTGAATTAGCTGCACATGAACAGGTGGCCATTCCCAATCCAGTCTGCATAGAATAATTACAGACATACAACAAGTGCATACAAAAAAAAAAAGATCACTGTGAGCATGGCACTAAGGTATTTTGGCTGTTTGGTGCAATAAATCATCAACAATAACATGTCATAATAAATAATTACAGAAATAAACTCATTCATATCCTTAAAGTAATAATTATGCATACTGCCTTTCTCCTAAGTAAAGAGGAAAAGAGGGATGTAGATTATATAAGTTCTGGAAAAATGCTTAAGTGGCTTTGGTAGACTTGTTTTGTTTGAGTTTTCATCACAAATAAAGTACTGTGGGGACATTACCTATTATACCTGAAGCCACGGCAAAAATTTGTCATCAGGAGAGAAATTTTGCTCCTACATGGGGGGAAAAGATCCCATTGGCTTCATTTTGATCAGATTTACTTATTTAGCTTTTCCCCAACCACAGTCAATGACCTGAATCCCTTTACAGTCATATGAGAAACCTCATTGTCTTCAACAGCATTGCTTGGGTGTAAAATTTGAAGTTAGTCACAAATATTCTGATGAGCTCATTTCTATCATAGTTTTACAGTAGCTAGGGTCAGGAGGGACCGGAACAGATCATCTAACCTGACCCCCTGCCACAGGCAGGAATGAATGCTGGGTTCACAAGACCCCCAGACAGGTGATCATCCAACCTCCTCTTGAATTTGCCCAAGGTAGGGGCGAGGACCACTTCCCTGGGAAGTTGGTTCCAGATTTTGGCCACCCTAACTATAAAATATTGCCTCCTGATCTCCAACCTAAACCTATTCTCCATCAGCTTATGACCATCATTCCTCGTCACCCCAGGTGGTGCTGCGGAGAAAAGAGCTGTGCCTATTTGCTGATGATCTCCCCTGATGAGCTTGCAGGAAGCCACTAGGTCTCCCCTCAGCCTCCTCTTGCTGAGGCTGAACAGGTTCAGGTCCCTCAGTCTCTCCTCATAGGGCTTGCCCTGCTGCCCTCTCACCAAGTGGGTGACCCTCCTCTGAACCCTCTCCAGGCTGGACACATCCTTTGAGAAGTGCGCCACCCAGTACTGGATGCAATACTCCAACTGCAGTCTGACCAAAGTCGCATAGAGGAGGAGCATCACCTCTCTGGACCATCTTGAGATGCACCTTTGGATGCATGACAAGGTATGGCTGGCCTTGCCGGCTGTGGTCTGGCATTTGCGGCTCATGATCATCTTGGAGTCAATAATGACTCCGAGATCCCTTTCCGCCTCTGTGCTTTCAAGAGGGGAACTCCCCAGCCTGTATGTGTGCTGTGGATTCCTTCTCCCAAGGTGAAGCACCCTGCGTTTGATTACGTTGAACCCCATCCTATTCTCATCTGCCCACTTTTGTAGTCTGTCTAAATCTATTTGCAGCCTCCCTCTCCCTTCAAGTGTGTCCACCTCGCCCCACATCTTAGTGTCATCAGCAAACTTGGACAGTGTGCTTTCCACCCCCTCGTTATGATTTGACCAAATAGAAATGTTGCATGGGAAAATGTCATGTTGTCACAACGTTTAATGAAAAATAAGCAATGTTTTATTTGAATAAGGTCAAAGCACTTATTGCTAGGGCTGTGCGAACCTTTGGGTGCTGATCCTATTCGGAGATTTGGCCTGATTCAGCAGCTGAATCTCCAAATACGAAATGAACCAAAAAAAAAAAAAAGGTCCAAATCAATTCAAAATTCTCTGAATTGATTTGGAAAAGATTTGAAGAGCTTCAGAGATTCAGGAAGTCCCCAGTTGCCATTGTAGGGAGCTGGACCCAGACTCCATGCCAGTCATTTGGAGGGGAGGGGGCTGGAGAAGGGAGGAGGGGACCATGGTGGGGGGAGGTGGGCTTGATGATTGGACTTGATGATCTGCTCAGGTCCCTTCCAACCCTACCAACTATGAAAATATGAGCCCCAACAGGCCCCATCCCCTGCCTGCTCCCCCATCCCCCCTGAGTGCCCCCTGACCCCCACCTGCTCTCTCAGCCCACCCACCCATGGCTGCCCCACCTGGCCCCAGCTCTTAAAAAAAAAAAAAAGCCCTTCACCCCAATTTGGCAGTGGCCAGATCTCTAAATCAGATTCGGCCAAATCAATTAGGGACAGTGATTCGAATCACTGAATCAAATCACTGTCCCCCAAATCGGCTGAATCTGAATCCAAAGTGAATACCAGCCACTTCACACAGGCCTACTTATTACTATATTATATTATTAAAATATTATAATTCTGCTTTGGCATGCATTGAATGTTTTCATAGGCACATTTTGAGTGAAAACCTGGCATTAATTTGCTAATTTGGAACTTAATATAGGAAACCCCCTCTTTGGGAGACTTTAAAATATATGTGAGCAACCCTTAGTTAAATTATGGGTCATTGATAAAGAAGAATGGTGAACATTAAGTATAGATTTATTTATAGTGGGTAATGGTAATCAATATGGCCTAGTTTAAAATACTTAGAGAGACTTAACATTGAGATTCTAAGAGGGGCATAAGTAATCTAATTGTCCATTTTCCATTGATTTTTTCAGTGTAAGTTGGGTACTTGTCATTTGAAAATCTTTCCGTAAATCTCAAGCGAAAGGAAAATTCAGGACATTACTTGTCCCTTAGCTCATAGAGGCGTTCTAACATTTATACATAAATTCCCAACTCTGTTGGAAGCTCTGGAGTTGCAAATCTCCTGCAAACTGGTTTGTCAAGAGAATTCTTGTTCCAATCCGCCATTTCCATGGTATTTGAGGCTCTTCCATTTCTTTACTCTGGCCATGATCAAGACAAATGCATAACATTGAGGGTGAAACTTGCCTTAAAACATGATCAAGCAACAATATTCAAGTCCAGCTTTTGACAAAAAAAGCTAAGCTTGAGGTATTAAGAACAGGGGGATTTGGAGAACGCCACCTGGAAAATATATTGAAATGAAAGTTAACCAAAATATCTGATGTGGCAAGAAGTTTGGACCAATTCCTAGTGTGAACTAGCCCATCTCTTAGTGATAGCATCTTGCACTGGAATGGAAACGCTGCTGCTTCAGGAAGTTTTTAGATGTACAGAATCTTTGAAGAATAGCCCGCCAACCCCCCAAGAAGTCATTTCATTTAGAGATTAATCCAAAACTCATTGAAGTCAATACAGGTCTCCCCTTTGACATCCCTGGCTCTTGGATCAGGTAAATAGGACTTCAGACATGAATCTCAGATATTTAAGAAGCAATATTGGAGGGGTGGGGGGTGGCTCTTCATGCTGCAAGGATGTGGTTGAAGAGAGGTTTAGGTGAGTATACTTGATCATTTAGGGGAGGGAGTAAAAAATGATCAGATAAGATTCCTACCTTCTTGCCCCTTTGTGTGCTCTTATCTAAGAAACAGGTGTGCCTTAACCGTGTTGCCTAGAGCGGGCAGCCTAGACTCTATGATCTGCAAGGTCCCTTCCAGCCCCTAACAATCTATGCATCTATGAATATATGTTAGCCCGGTGGCCATTAGGCTTGGCTGGATCTTTCTTCATGCTACATTTCTTATGCCATCCAATGTGTTGCTACTCCTGTAGGCTCCAGGATGCAGACATGTTGTGGCAAGACCTAGAAAAAAAAATGGTGATTGAGAAGTAATAGGGATCTATATTAATAAACTGATATTCTGAGAAGACAGATTGGCTGTGTGCAAGAAAGAAACTGCCTAAGAGAAAATTTGGTGGTGAATTATCCAGGGGAAAATTGCAGTCTCAGTCCCTGAAGGATGCCTAATTTATTTATTTTTTTAATCTAAGCACTATTTAAAATCGTAAACAAACAATTTACATTTACCTTGGAAAAACACTCTCAGCAAGTCCACTATTTATAGTTGGATTATTTTATTTGCTAAATTATAGAGCATGTCGTTCTTACTCTGCAGGCAGAATTCACAGCCATGAGGGACCAATATATGCGAGGTGGAGAGGGCTTCATTATCTGCTATTCCATCACGGACCGCCAATCTTTTCAGGAGGCTGCAGAGTTTAAGGAGCTCATTTATCGTGTCCGGCACACCTACGACATCCCCTTGGTGCTAGTGGGAAACAAAATAGATCTTGAGGAATTCAGGCAGGTAAGTGAAGTCTCTGCCTGGTGTATTTTTTTCCCCCTTCATTGCTTCAGGAGTTTTTGCAGCAATTCAGTATTATCGAGAATGACTGACACAAACCAGGCCTTAATCATGGAGCAGTGCACCAAGATTTTTAATAAATTAAGGTGTTGACAACTGTGTTCCCTCAGATAACACTTTTTTTATATCCCAAAGGAGCCCAATTCATTCAGATTCATGACTATCAAGTCAGGGTTGTTGTTTTTTTTATGTATTTCCTCTTGTAAACCAGTCATGTTATTTGAATTGGACATTGCTGAGATGGAAATAGAACTGGTCAGGCATTTTAAAGGAAAGTATCAATTTGTTGAAAGCCAAACTTTTGGGGAAAATGGACAGGATTTAATGAGAGGTTTCTATCTCGTTGAGGATGAAAAGAAATCCTGATCAAAATGACAAAGAGATGCCTCCTTGAGTGGAAACACGATGCCTTCAGGGTTAGGGTATTCTCTTCGGGTGTGGAGGCTTAAACATAAATTCCTGAGGTGCTTGATTTATGTGAGGAACTGATGTCTATCGCGTTGCATATAGATGCCCTCATCACCATGATATTGGTACTCTAGTGTAGCTCTCTTTTAAGCTCTCTGGAGGATGTTCTAATTTCTTTCTCTGTCTGGTTTGGGGTTTATTTGTTTGATCGTTTTTGAAAAAAAAAAAAAAACAACCCAAAGAATAAACTCCACCCCACCTCCCCAAAATACCCCTACATCCTGAAAGATCTTGGTTCAAAAAATGTTCCTATAATGAGAACTGTTTCTACATGGAAACCCCACGCTGTGTAGGCAGAGTAGAATTACACTTCAAATGAGCGACATAATTTGGATATAGAACACGTATCCCAGTCTAATAAAGTGCTATCTTCTAGTTCACGAGCATCTGTGCTCACATGATTATCTCTCTCCTTTTCACCACTTGAGCACTGTCACTCCCCTCATGTCTTCCCTTTCTTTCCCTTAGAAAATCAAAAGCAATGTTAAGATGGGAATTAGTTTTGAAGCTCTGATGAGGTGCATTTAAGGAGTTTCACATCTGTTTCCAGACCATTGACTTTCTCCCTAAATCAGACTGTGACAAAACCTTAATGGTGACAATCCAATTGTAGCTTAATGCTCAGCTTGAGACCTTGAAGAACAATATTGTGGTAATGCTTAGTATAATACATGCAACTCTTGAGGCACAATATACATCAGGTGGGGGAAGGGATGTGAATGCCTTCTTTCCATTAAGGTAATGCATCATTACATATGGCACAGATGTCAACTTAAAGCATTGGATTTGCATAGCTACTGTTTTATATAGATCAGGTTTTCAGCAACTCATATACTGTAATTATATTTGTTGTTCATTATGAAGGTTTCTCTCCCAATTATCTCTACGGCTTCCTGCTTCTAAGTGGAGGCTTTATTGAACGTTCATATTTACGTTATTCAGGGTGCAGATATGGGCTCACTGTGCTTAGTCCTGCCAAAACTCTCCCTCACCAAGGAAGTTAATTAACCTTCCTGATTCAAAATATTTAGAGCTAGGCCTGAATCTGAACTTTTATCCAAACATCCTCTTGCTGTTGATGGACTTCAGATTCCAATGTGATTGCTCCCAGTTACATCACTATTGGGCACAAGCAAAATCTCTAATTTTTTTCTCTCAAAATCTCAAAATTTCTGCTCTAAATATTATGAATGCTGGGATACAGTTGAGAAATACTGAAGTTTCATACCTCCCTTTAAAAATGTTTCACCATCAGCTTGTGAAAAACAACAAAATAATAATATCAATGTAGTTATTTCAAAATCACCTTGGTTTCCATTAGGAACTTATAAAATGTCATAAACAAACTGATTTGACCGTCTGTGCTGTGAATGTTGGTGAAAATGTTATTGCAAATCTCTATCTATGGAAGTTTTTAAGAGCATGTTAGATGCACACTTGTTTTACACAGGGCTGATCCTGCTTTGAGAAGGGGGTTGTATTAGTGGTCCCTTCCAGCCCTACTTTTCTAGAATTCTGGTGATATAATGCGATGTTGCTCTAGAGTATGGAGAGACAGGCATAGTACAGCAAATATATTATACCTGTAAGATACCGAGATAAGCTGGTATAACTTCCATACACTCGATGCTAGGAGTGGTCACTCTCCACATTTGAAAAGGAGACTACAGATGAAATCTCAGACCAATACAGGAAGAGCGCTACTAGGACTACTGTTTTGACATAAGACACAAAAGAGGATATTAGTGGTCAATGAACATTCTGGTTACAAATTTCAAAAGCACCTAAGGAGCTTGGAAGCCTTAATAACATTTTCCAAAATGACTTGGGCATACCTACATGTGTCTTTTTTTTTTTTTTTTTTAGGTGCGATTAGCCTAAAATTGTCATTTTTAAGGTGCATTAAGAGCACAGGTCTATATGTGCACACCCTTAAAATTGCACCATAAAAATGGCAATTTTAGGTTAATCATGCCTAGATTTGATACCTGCATTATGCATAAAGCAGGTTTCAAATATAGGCATGAATAGTTAAGGCACCTTAAGGGACGTATAGATGCCTTAAGGTGGCCTAACACTGTGCATGTCAACGGAGCAGGCTGGAGCCAACCCCACAGGGCTCCATGCTGCCTCCTGGAGTTGCCAAGAAGAAGACGTGGCAAGTCCTGTTCTCCAAGACGTGGAGCTTGAGTGGCGGTTCCTGCAGCAGTGGTACCTGTTGGTGTGTCGACTGACTTGGGACTTAGTGCCAAGCTGTGCAGGTGCAGGTCGCACACACTGAGGTAGGAGTGCCTGTCCAAGACACACACCACTGTCCTCCTTGCACTCGCACACACCTGTGTCCTCTAGGGGAACCACCAGCCCCTTGCCACCTGCCTGGCTCATGCATACCAGCCCCAGGCCACAGTGGGGACCCTGCACTTCACCAGCACCCTACCTGCCACAGGGCTCCCCATGGCCTCAGCTCTGGCCCACTCTCCACTGATGCTGGGAGGCAGGAACACGGGGTGGGGGTTAGAGTTGGGGCCAGAGCTGGGCTGCACTGCCCAGCTACACAGCCTCAGGCATTGTGGGGGCTGTCCTGGGTGCTGCACAAGGCAGGCTGCAAACACATTCACCCAGCAACTCACATTAAGGTGCCTTAAGGCATGCATGTGTAGATGAGCACCTAAATTGCCATAATGCACCTTTAAGGTGCATTCAGTTTAGTTGTGCACAAATTCACATGTAGACACGCCCAATAAGAATGAAAGACAACACTGTTCTGAGACATGCCACACCTGTTCAACACCCCAAATCATAAGCACCCTAGCTGTGACAGAAAAATAATGCACCACAATATGCTAAAAGAAACATTATCACTACACCTGCATAATTACACTAGTACATATACACTACTTCCAGTTTGGAATCCAGCATTCATGGATTGAGCACAAAGTGTCTCCACAATGCTTTATTGTACCATATAGATTTACCCTTAGTTCCTTGATATATGCTCAAATTAAAGCTGGGTAGAAACAACCTATAGAGTGGTTGCAGATTTCCAAGCACTAACTTGGCTCTTTTATAGCTGGATAGTCATTTTAATCATGTGATAATTACTTTACACCTGTGGCTGGTCTTTACCCATGTGGCCAGTCTAAATTTATTGAGAGATTAACCACTTAATTGCATAATATATGTAAAGTGTAGCAGGGGCTTTAAAGGCTGAAGTGCCAAGGGCTTTTAAGGTATCTAAGATACTTCCAGAAATTAAACTTGGAAACTCTCTCTCTCTCAAAAATGTAGGTTGCTTTTAAAATATTACCACTCAGAATTAGGTTGAGACAGCATCTTTTAAGTCCTCCCCCCCCCCCCCCCCTTCTGCCCTCACTGGCAAAATACCCCTTTATTAAAACAGAATTATGTATACAAATGACTGCTTTTATGTCTTTGTACAATATTTTATGATTTTTTCCCCCTCAACATCTTTCATTTGTTGATCATAAAAAAAAAAACAACCTTTTTAAGTAGGTAAATTTTGGCCCTGCAAAACCAAGGCCACAATAAATTTTAAACTCTTTCATCTGTTTTCCTATTCTTGCCACCAGTCATACCTTTAGATACTTTTGAATGAATTTTGCAAAAGAACTATGATCAGAGGACAAACATGGGTGTTAACACTATTAGATCTATTAGCTGCAATTGATACTAATGATCATAAAGTTATTCTGATCCACATGCTAAATCTAAGAGGAATGTGTGGAGGCATGTTCATTCAATGGATGGTGTGATAAAACCAGGAATGAGTGACTGAGGGGGTTTTTTTGCACAAAATACACATAATATCTTTGTCACTTGTTCCTATTATGCCTTTAATTGAATGTGTAGTGTGCATGGTGTGCTTGCAGCTGGGAGCCTCATGGGCTGATCAGAGCTCCCAGCCACAGGAGTGAAGGTTGCCAGTGTAGAGGGAGCCAGGGATCATGATGGGATCTGATGTTAGATCACTCACTTATACCTCCTACCATGTACATGTGGCATTGCAGGAAACACGATTGTTGGGCTGATGTAGCAGATCCCATTGCACTTTTAAAAAAAATATCTGCCAGTGGCCATAGATTTTACTACAACATGATATGGGAGGGAAAGAAGCTTCAGATGGCTGAAATTTGCTGGCTTCAGCCTCAGTAAAGTAGGTAAGCATGTGCCCAATGGGCTCCAGGAGATTATGTATCTGCATAAGTCTGACATATCACTACCTGTATAAGGAATGAACACTGCCAAAATGTGAAGTGGTGATTTTGCATATGCTTAAAGTCAGGAACATGTTAAATAGGCTTGCTGAAGTGGAATCTTAATCCTGTCCATGGAGCTATATACTACAATCATGGCTGTGTTAAAATGTTTGTATAGAGAGGAATGAAGTGCAGCCTCTTCTGGCTGTACCCAGCAATGAAGTCCATCCCTTCACTCAAATGAAGAACAGTTATGGTTTAACAATGCCAAGCAGTATGACAAAACCTACTAGAGCAAATAATGGGAAAGACGGAGGTACCCAATTAAAACTACTGGGATTTTTAGGTGGGCAGAATGCAATTAACCAAACTGGAATTTGTCCAGGGCACTGGGGCCAACACCGCCCCTTTTGCTGAAGTCTTTCCCCCCCATTCTCAAGTAATTAAAAATACTGTAATATTATTCAGTGTTTGGAATGCACATTAATGTTTTCTGGCATTTGTTTCCATTTAACAACACTTTACTAACACTCAAACAGGCTATAGGAGCTGGGTCAGACAAAGCCAGTATTTGAAATGCAATCCCCTATACAAGGCAATTAATGATGTAAGTCGCCTGCCTCAAACCTATCAACAGTGCCACAAGAACAAAACTGATATGCAATTAAGATTAACCATAAAGGCAATGCTATTTCAAAATAATAAGGTTTATTTTTAAGTAATGTTTTTTGTTTTTTTTTTCTTTTCTGATGGTCTCAGTGAAAGTATTATTGTTGTTTGTGGCTACGTCTTGTTACTGTTAAATAAGAAACATTGCTTTGTATGTATTCCTCCTTGTAACAAGTTGATATTTTAAGGTCTTAAAGAATAAACCCTTTGTGTTACTACGTTGTGAGTTCAGCAGCAAGGACACTCCTGGGGTGAACTAACAGTTATGTATTATTATAATTCTCTGGAATCATATCCAGGTGATCTTTAACAATTGCCTTCAATATATGCATGCAACACTTATACTTGCTCTGTCTCTGACTTGACCCAGTCCAGTGCTGCAGAGAGAGGCAAACAGGCTTCTCACGGCAGAGGCAATGGAGACCCCAGTGCTGCAAAACTGCCACAAGCAAACTGAACCCTGCAGTGTTGAACACGAGGGCTTTGGCCTTCAAGGGACAGTGCTAGGAAAACACAATAAGACACAGCATGTGTTTTTCTCTGAATACCATGAACATCTGACTGGAAAACAAAAACTCACAAGTTCCTGAGTTGCTGTGTTCTTATACATGGTTATCTCATAGTTCTCAAGTCCAGTTTCACTGCTAGTATCACTATCATCCTTATATAGCAAAGCAAGCAGATACCTTATTTAAGAGTTTGATTCCATAACCCCATTTTAATTCATTAAAGTACTTAAGCATATGCTTAACTTGAAGACTATGAGAATATCACATCAAAGCTGTTAAACCACACAGCAGCTTAGAATTCAACGTGTGCTTACGTGCCTTGCTGGATCAGGTTAAAGACTGAGCCTTTATAGCATGACTTCCAAAGGTACTTAAACACTCAAAGAAGCAGAGATGGTTTTTAGAAGCAAATGACCAAATTAGGTGTTTCTTGCTTATTGATTATAATGGTATTTAGGCACCTAACTTAGTACTCCTATGTTCATGACAAATGCATCACCTACCAGGCATTATGGCCACCACCTTAATTCTGAATCTGTAAACAAGCATTCAGTATATAGTAATCTCAGAGGTGTGACTACATGCTATGAGTTGGCAGTGAATGGAGACATAATGGATAGCTTGAGAAGGTGGGAAGTACAACACCTGTACCTCTACGGATCTCTGGGCTTTTGCATCAGCCTTTGGAGGCACTTTATACTCCTCCTTTTCTGCAGAGAAGCCTCAGAAACATAAATCTGTTTTCCTTTCAGCACCTCTAAAGTCTCTCCATTGACTCTGTGGGGATCTGGATGCCTAACTATATCATTTTAATCTCCC
Source organism: Alligator mississippiensis (assembly GCF_030867095.1). Lineage (NCBI taxonomy): Eukaryota > Metazoa > Chordata > Crocodylia > Alligatoridae > Alligator > Alligator mississippiensis. The sequence goes on from NC_081826.1 coordinate 293,917,386, forward strand.
TTCTAAACCAGAATCTCAAAAGTTACGTGTTATCCTGCCTAAGCTTAGGCACATACTGAGAAAATATGGATGCTGCCCCTAGTCCCAGGACAGAATCCATAGCTCTGTGCTAGGCTCTTAGTCTCAGCTCCTCTATACAATATATGGGAAAGGAACTACCTCAAGTCAGCCAATGGGAATCACTAAAAACAAGCTGTGCCTTTATCCTACCCTACTGCTCTTCCTGGAGATGCCTTCCTCCATTGGGGATACATAGCTTGGACCACTCCAAGATTTCACTCCCCACTCCAGGGCCCTTTATATATTTAATCTAAACCTTGTTTAAGGCAAAATACAGGACAATAAATGCCTAATTAGATACCAATTTAATTCCAGTTGACTTGTTATAATTAAGTCATTAGATTAATAAAGATAGCCTTTGCATGCCTTTTAAATGTCATTAGATTATTAGAAACATTGAAGGCCAGATTCTTAGCTGGTATAAATTGGCACAGATGCATGTGTTTCACTGGAGCTTTGCCAATTTGTACCAGCAGAGGATCTGGCTCTTAATGAGGTTCAAAAGCCAGGTAATAGATAAATATTTAATTAATCTAATTAAAACAGATTAATCCTTTAAAAAGATATAATAAACAAGTGGTACCATTTGAACATAGATTAAGTGCCTTATTAAGTCTAAATTGCATTTAATTAATTAATTTAAAACACATTTAGAAATAAGGCATTGTAAGGTTGTTGAAAGCTGTCAGATTAATACTTAAGGAAGATTGAAGAATCTGCCCAGGGCAGACTGCATCTATCAGCCCTCTGAACATGAACCCCAGCAATACTGTGGGCAACCCTGCTGTGAGTTTTCCTCTTCATTGTTGCTTAGATCTATACTGGACAGAATAGCAGTAGGGTCACAAGGGCAGATCGTGCTTCATTCAGTCTTTGGCCTCTGTGGGAAGCCTGTCAGCCAAGGTGTTAGTTTTTCTAAGGCAGTGCTAGACATGCCATGAGTTATGCACTTGTTTACTTTTCCACACATGAGTAATCTCATTGGCTGCAGGTGCAAACCTTTGCAGGATCAGTGCCCGTGATTATACCACTCCTTCCTTTTCCACTAGGAATATATGAGAGCGCTCATTTAAACTGAACAGTGGCTCAGCCCCTGATGGGTAAATGAGGCACCTAAGCAGGATTTAGGCAGAACTAAGCCATGGAATGATGCAAAATGTGCCCAGTCTAATAGCTGTAGAACTCAGGAGGTACCTAAATTGTTGGTGTGCATCAATCTCCCTCCCAACTCATATATAGCAACCTTGTGGTTACAGCACCCATCCTAGAAAGGATGCTGAATTGTCATTTCTACCTAGGAGAGCTTTTACAATGCCTGGTGAAGGGTGAGGGTGCCCAAAAGCTTGCAAATAAATAAAACAATTTGTTTGCAAATATCTAGTTGGTATACTAAAAAATATCACCTCTTCCTTGAGTTTTGATTCCTTTTGCCTCTAGACCAGGGGCAGGCAATTATTTTGGGTGCAGGGCTGCTTGCTGAGTTCTGGCAAATCATTGAGGCCCACATGACAGATGGCCAGGGACATATAAATACTAATTTTCTAAATTTTTTAGGGGCCCTGCGGGATGGATAGAATAGCCTGGTGGGCCACATCTGGCCCGCAGGTTGCATTTTGCCCACCTCTGCTCTAGACCAACATGGTAGGCCTGTGCAAAGTGGCTAGTATTTGCTTCAGATTTGGATTCGGCCAATTCGGGGGACAGTGATTCGATTATGTGATTCGAATCACTGTCCCGAATTGATTCGGCTGAATCTCTGAATCATACAGGCCCATCCCCTGCCCCTTCTCTCAGCCCAGCAATGGCTGCCCTGCCCACCCCAGCTCCCGGCACTTTGGGGAAGAAAAAGCCCCCACTCACTTGGTGCTGCTGGGTGGGGGGATGATCCCCGTTGCCCCCCACAGCCCCATGCTGCATAGGGGGTTCTGCATAAGTCCCTGGACCTCCCCCACTGTCCCAGCCAACCCCAGCCCTCTAAGGAAACCCCCTCAAACCCCTGAACTCACCAGTTCCTGCCTAGTGGGGGGCAATCTCTGCTTCCCTCCCACTGCCCTGTGGTGCATGGGAGCTCTTCCATTAGCCCTCCCAAAGTCCCAAGGCTGCTGCAGGAACTGGTGAGCTTGGGCTTTTCTGTTTTTTGGTTTTTTTTTTCTTACAGGGCTGGAACTGGGGCAGGTAGGCAGCCATGGGAGGGCTGGGGAAGAGGGGGAGGGGTTGGGGGTCTCATGGCAGAACCCCCCTACACAGTGTGGGTCAGTGGGGGGCAGCAAGGATTGCTTCCCCACCGGGCAGCACCCAGTGAGTAGGGACTTTTTTTTAAAGCACCCAGAGCTGGAGCAGACAGGGCAGCCATGGGAGGGATGGGGGAGCAGGCAGGGGCTGGGGCTTGACAGGGGTCTCCCCATGCCTGCCTCTCCAGCCCCACTTACTAGCTCCCTGCTGCAGCGGACAGGGATTGCCTGAATCAGTGAAGCTCTCTGAATTTTTTCCAAATTGATTCAGAGAGCTCCAAATCGATTCAGACCTTTTTATTGGTCTCCTGATTTGATTTGAATGTGGAGATTCAGCCACTGATTCAGGCCAAATCTCCCCCGAATCAAATTAGCACCCGAAGCTTTGCACAGCCCTACAATATGGCTATAACCTGGATTCCTTCTGTCCTAGGCCCATTTATATTGGAGGGATCCAAACCTACACCTAATGCTTTCATAGCATCTGATAAAGTAGGACACAGCCTATGAAAGCTCATCACTCTCTGAACAATTTAGTCTATAACATAGCACCCTTCCTTGCCTTCTGTTTCTTAGAAGAACCATGTAATTGCCCATTTTTGTAATATTCTGATGGGGGTTAAGAGATGCACCTTTCAAACCCTCATGTTGGAGTTGAGTTGATTATTTGTTGTTTTTGGTTTTTTGTTTTTTTTTGGTATTGGGACTGTCTAATGCAAAATGAAAAAAACAACCCAGGGAGTTCATTCAGTGGAATGGGTTGCGGGAAGGCAGGAATCTTCTGGATTTTAGGAGCTGATGAGAGGTCCTGATGCAGGGGACTAGCAGACATCTGTTGAGTAGTATTGGATGCTGTAGATCCCTCTCATTACTATCTCATGTTTCCATTTTATCATTCTGCATGCCACTCTGGCAGGGACTCTAAGAACATTACAGCAGGCAGGGCTTGGAGGGGCTGTGTCTTCTTCTGCTTTTTTTTTCTTCTCTTTCTTTTTCCTGGCAGCCTGTTTTGAAGATTTAACTGCTGAACAGTTGCATTGTAACAAATCAAACATGTTCCTGAGTAGTAGCTCTTCTCCTCTTTTAAACCAGTTACAGATTAGTTTTGTCCACAGCCTAATCTCCCATTTTAAGATATGTTCTCTGTTGTCCTAAATATCCTTGTAATATTTCCCTGCACCTCTTCCAGTTTGATTATTTTTTTAAATATAGAATAATACCAGGCATGTCTACATGAGATGCTTTACTCGAGATTAGAGTTAACTACTGGGCAGTAAGCATCACCATGTACATGTGGAGATGCTTACTGCACAGTAACTTGTTCCAATCATGAGTAAATTTGCTACCTGTAAATACAAATAGCAAATTTTACTCATGATTACTTTCTGTGTTGTATGGCATGTGTAGATGGCTGACTGGGAGCAAACTTGCTTCTAGTGAGGTAGGCAGCAGGGGGAGGGAGATTGCTCCCTGCCCCTGGGAGCTGCCTGCTGCTGGGGCATTGCAGCCTGGGCAGAAACAATGTCCCCATGCCCTGACAGCAGGGAGCTCTCAGGCCCCACAACTGGATCACGATGGTGGAGTGGGGGCTGGGGAAATTGTTCCCAGCCACACCTCCATAATCACGGAGCTGGACTGGGAGCAGGCTGTAGAGCTGGGAACACACTGGAGGCTGGGAACAGCTGTCACAGAGCTGGGAAGGGAACACGCTTCCCAGCCCCCACCCTGCAATCACAGCACAGGGCCTGGAATTGTTGATCCCAGCCCTGAGCCCCAACTGGGCGGTTAAAGGACAGGGCATGAAAAGAGCTGGAGGGGAGGGGTAGCTAGATGCTGCATCAGCAGATCAGGTGGTGGGCTGGGACTTGCCCCTCCCCTGAAGTTCTTTCCAAGCCCCGTGCCCCCGGTTGTGGAGCTGGGGTCAGGAACTGCATTTCTGTGGCACGGGGACACTGTCCTCACCTGGACTCTGGTGGTGGAGCTTGCCCCAGCAGCAGGCAGCCCCTCAGGGGCAAGCAGCAATCTCCCAGCCTCTGCCAGATGTCTCCTGGCTCCAAACTCCCTGCCAGCCCCTGGGCTAGCATCCAGGGGGAAGCCTAGAGCTCCTTTTGGCTACTGCAGGAGGCTGGTGCAGGGCCAGAGGTGGGTGGGAGCAATTGATGCCATAAGCAGTAGATCTGCTCCCACATCCCTGCACATGTAGATGCCTTCCTGGAGTAGGTTGACTCTAAAGTAAACCCACCCTGGAGCAAATGCATGTGTAAATGCACCCACTGTGTAGAGTTCTAGTTATCTGAATGGGGCTTTACCAATGGCTTGTACACGGGTACTAATGTCCCTTGTCTCTACTAAAAATGCCATTCCTGTTCTTGTAAATCTTGCTTCTGGGTCCTGTAGCCATTTTATTGCCATGCACTAGATTGTTTCCAATCTATCCTTCTTAACGGAAGGGAGCAAAACAGGACACAGTACTCCAGATGAGGCCCCTTCAGTGCTAAACAGAGTGGAAAAATCACTTCCTTTGATTTGCAAGCAACTCTCCTGTTCATACAACTGAGTACACTGTTGGGGTTTTTTTGCAACAAGGACACACTGTTGGCTCGTATTCAGCTTGTAGCCCACTGTAACCCTCAGGTCCTTCTCTGTAGTACTTCATCCTACTCAGTCATTCCCCTGTCTGCATTAGTGCATGCAGTTATTCTTCCCCAAGTGCCAGATGTTGAACTTGCCCTTCTTGAATCTCATCTGATTGATTGGGGAGCATATGTCCAGTATATCCAGGTCATTCTGGATCATAATCCTACTCTCTGGAGTATCTGCAACTCTACCCACCCAACTTGGTGTCATCCTCAGCTTGTCTCTGTTTCAATCATTAATGAAGATGTTAATACCAGACACAAGACAGACCCCTGAGGAGTCTTACTTGATACCACCTCCTAATTGCATATTGGACCAGTGTTGAGTATGACGATCCAACTCTCTCAGAAGTCAGTTATCCTGTCATAGAAGGATATTCCACTGGTACGTCCTGATGTTCCTTAGATAAAACCATATTGCAGTTTGCCCCATTTTCCGTTTATCTCCATGTCCCTGATTACATTTCTTCTCTTTTACTCTCCTTTAAATATCTGTTCTCGGACCTCACATTGTAACCAGGTAAAATAAATGGGGTCTCTTTTCCCTGGCCTTTTTTTTTTTAAAGACAAACACCACATTTTTATGGTCCAATTATAGGTTGCTATACCAAATTTAACATTAATTGAGGCTCTGTGTTAAAGCAGTTTCTGTTTCATGTGCTAATCCTTTCAGTATTTGAGAAGGAAGATTGTCCAGGCCCTCCGGTTTTGTCATAGGAAGCATTCAAAGCTTCAGTTCCACCACAAGTATGACACTTTCCATTGTGGTGTGTTCATTCCCTTTGGTTATACAGCCATTATTTTCATATACAATGTGGTCTTTATTGAAGACTGAGACAAAGTGTTCATTTAATATTTGGGCCATACCTAGTTTACAACAGAGATACAGTAGAAATTAAGAATAAAGTAGGCTTATTTCTTCCATGCTTGTTCTCTTTTTATTTGATTGAAGAATGGGGGTGTTTTTTGTTTGTTTGCTTTCATTTTCTTTGCACGGTGGATATAAGTAAGTTTTTGCCAGTTTCAGTTCATTTCTGTGCTTTCTGATCTCTGAAACAGGTCTCTCATTACTGGTAAATTTCTCTTCTTATTTCTACCTTTATCATAGTTTCATAGTACCTAGGGTCAGGAGGGACCTGAACAGATCATCTAGCCTGACCCCCTGCCACAGGCAGGAATGAATGCTGGGTTCACAAGACCCCAGACAGGTGATCGTCCAACCTCCTCTTGAATATGCCCAAGGTAGGGGTGAGGACCACTTCCCTGGGAAGTTGGTTCCAGATTCTGGCCACCCTAACTGTAAAATATTACCTCCTGATCTCTAACCTAAACCTATTCTCCATCAGATTATTACCATTGTTCCTCGTCACCCCAGGTGGTGCTGGGGAGAAAAGGGCTTTGCCTATTTGCTGTTGATCTCCTCTGATGAGTTTGTAGGCAGCCACCAGGTCTCCCCTCAGCCTCCTCTTGCTGAGGCTGAACAGGTTCAGGTCCTTCAGTCTCTCCTCGTAGGGCCTGTCCTGCTGCCCTCTCACCAAGTGTGTGGCCCTCCTCTGAACCCTCTCCAGGCTGGCCACATCCCTTTTGAAGTGTGGCGCCCAGTACTGGATGCAGTACTCCAATTTCGGCCTGACCAAGGTTACATAGAGGGGGAGCATCACCTCTCTGTACCGACTTGAGATGCATCTTTCGATTCATGACAAGGTATGGCATCCTATCAAATAGGTTATAATCTTCCTGGCCAGTCAGGATTCCCATTCTCCCATGTTTCTGTGATCCATATAATATCTCAATTGTGTCCCTCATGCCAAGTTCCAATTCTTTTATTATTCAGCAGGCTCCAAACAAATATTTCAGATGTTGCAGTCAGGCTTTATCTGAGTTCCCAGTTGAGATAGGGATAGCCAAGTCACTGGCTGAAATTTCTGTTCTCCTCGGTGTTATTTTTATTTATTTCTTTTTCCTTTCTACCCTCTGATATTCCTTTCTGCATTGCTATCTCCTCATATACTTGATTTCATTCCTGTTGTATATTTGTTCTTGGCATGGATATTCTAGTGATTTCTCCTTGCCTTTTCACCAGTGTTTTAATTCAAAACTCCTCTTATTTGTCATGACTGCCTTGATCCAAAAAAGGTGTCAGTGGTTATTCCAGTAGAGCCTATTCCTTGGGAAAAGTCCTCTGTCTGAGAATGCTCACCAGTGCTCAAATAACCTGAAAACTTCCCAATAACACATTCATAATCTTGTCCAGCTTTTGCTGCATCACTTCTTCCAACATTTACAACCAATGGATTCCTGATAACTCATATCAGGATCCTCTTTAGCTTTGAGTTTATGGCCCATATCTTTGCTCTTTGCCCACACCGGTCTATTTGTATCGAATACTGAGCCCCCAGTTAAATGACCCTACAGTTTGAAATGCATTCTACACGGTTTTGATATTGAAGTCTAGATGAAAGCTTCTTCTTGACTAATGTACAGTAGTCCTTATACTAAGCATGTAAACTATAATATGGCAACACTTACGCTCTGCACCAGCTTTGAATCCTGTCCCAAATCCACTGCACGACTGTGGCACTTACGTTGAAGACCCATAATGGGCTACGGTCTGTATATGATCTATCAGTCTTCGTAATCCATCATACCATTTCCATTTAGCTATACAGCCTACAGCTGTGTAGGAGGTACACCATTTCCAAATATCCTACCATCAAAGATTAGATCAGGATGAACCTGATCTTGCCACATTTAAGCTATCTATATATTTATGCTTGTCCTAAAGAATTCTGATTAATGACAACACCAATAATTGAGATCTAATTGGAAAAAAAATCAATAGGGGATTGAAGAATGTAGTAGACTTGGGTAAATTCTATCTACAAAGCATTTTGTGTGAATGGTTGTTTTGGGTTTGTTTTTTTTTTTGTAATGAATTCACTTAATCCCTGTTCATCCTCCTTTAAATGTCCATTTTCTGTGAGCATTCAGACAATTCAATTTTTCCAGGATAACTGCTTGCAGAAAACAAATTAAATGAATAAGGATCTGCTGTTTTCACAACTATTTCTTTTCCTAGTTATTGCATTTGCTAGATCTCATAACAGCACAGGCATCTTTTACTCTTGATGCTTTCTGCCAATTTAAATAGTTTGGGCACTGGTGTTTTGTGGGGGGGGGGGTGAGATGTTTCGTTTTGTGGGTTGGTTTTATTTTATTTTATTTTGCTATTTTGGTGATATGGCCTGGATTACCTCAAGACCCTGAACATCCTGAACTGAAACTTTTGAAGCAGAGGTTGCATTTTTAATTACCTTAGGCAATTGTCGGTCTTTCAGAATCAAGTTTCTTGCTTTCCCCCAAAAATAAATCTGGTTGTTTCTCTCTTGAATTCCTTTTAAATCTCCCTGTTTCTTATTAATTTTGAACTGAATATCATGACATAAGGAATGGGAGCCAACCCTGGGCTGGAGTCAGAAATGCTTATTGTTTGGGACCCCTATTGGGCTTGCCTTTGAGCATGTCAGACAGAAGAGCTGGTAAGCCCATAATCACAATGATTCCCTGCAGTGAGTTGAGTTGCACAGTAAATCTGCAGTGTAGCATGGGTGGCAGAGAAATCCATAGTCTGAAATTTAATTTACTTGAAACATTTGGACCCAAATATAAACCTTAGCTGCCTATTCAGGATAGTTAAACTCAAGCACTGCTTCCTCTCCTTGGTAGTGGAGTGCTTTCACCTGCCTTATCAATACTGAGCAATACTGAGCCTGTGTGGATGGAGAATTATGGTGCATCAGTGAAGGGACTTACATCATTTATTTTCTGCATGGAGCAAGAGAGAAGCAGCAAGATGTTAAGATGTTTCCCTTTACTGGGATTGAATTGCAAGGTCCCAGTCTACATATATATACACACGCACGCACGCGCGCGTGCGCGCACACACACACACACACACACACACACACACACACACATGTTCTCACACAGTGCTCACTGTGCAGTATCTAATTACTATCCAGAAGTGCATTAAGCAACATGTCTACAGTTCTGTCATACACTGTTTGTTCTCTCATTTTCCTGCCCCAGGGCAGAAGCATATAAAATAGAGTGTCTTGTCTTGATGGGTTGTTTGGGGTTTTTTTTAAATATGAATATGGCTATATTTTAAGCAGCACCAGGCAAGCTTTTATTGACTATTCATTATGGGCCCATTTCAGATCCGTCTCACAAGCTGAAGTAGAATGGGATGTGTGTGGGTGCTTGAAGTTAAGTAGATCCTGCACAAGGATGCTGTCTTGAAATCAAACCATAATGAGTAAATTTGTGCATGCCCTGGCAGAACAATGGCTGAACAGAAGGGGCGGCATTTACTAAATATATTGTTTGCTGCAAATAATTCACCATCTCTAGCAGATTTCCTGTGTGATATTACAATAGTAATTCAAGTTACTTTAGACAAGAAATTTGCCAAGGCTTAATTACTGCTCATCATGGTGTCACAAATAATAAGAGCATGACCTAACATTTAAAGAAAAGAGGATTATTATGTTTAATCATTTTCGTTTTTAAAGGCTTACTTCCATTCTTATAGACTCACTGCTTCAGACAACATAAGAAATTAGAGAGATTTGGGTTTTGTTTTTTTTTCTTCTAAATTTGACAACTTGGCTAAGAATAGTAACATGTTATCTCCAGACACAAATGCCCATGACATAGTGAAAGCTGTATGTATAGCCATGGCAGCCAAAAAAGAAATAAAATAAAAGACTGCTAAAAGGGGAACAGGCTTATATCTTGCTAGAAATGCTCATTTTCTAAAATTATATTTTTGCTAAGATGTATGGAGACGTGTGCATAAATTTCTGCTCCTGTAACTCTGTTTAGGTGTTTAAAAATGTCACAGTCTAAATATTTCAAGAAAGTCTAGGAAATTGCATAGAATAAAATTATGCTAAAAGAATGCTAATAAGGTTGTAAAGTAAAAAAAAAAAAAAAAAAAAAAAACCCTCAGAGTTTAAATGTTAAGTTTTAAGGTTGCGTCTACAACTTTAATTCAGCTCCTGATTCATATACCTTGTCATGCAGCTGTTAATTACATGATCCATCACTACCCCTTTCTCTAGACCCTGAAGCCACGATGAGTGTGAGAGAACTTTCTACTCTTTATTCAAAAATAAATGACAAAGCAGCACATTCAGAGTACCTTGTGACAGTGGGGCATCCCCTGGGAGAGAAGTGGAGGGATGGGGTGATGTGGGAAGAAGTAGTAGTTGCAGAACGATTTATTTTTAAAAAATTCAGCAGCAAATTTTATAAATAAATAAATACATGAACCAACTCAATTGGAACATTTCATTTTCCAGGTGCCTAGAGGGGACTGACAGTGACAGTTACATACACAGCCACTTCACTTTACTGAGTTGATACTCCTGTATGACGCCAAACAGTTTTCCATCTAAGAAGCATAGATATATGTTATTTAGAGCTGTGGGATGGGGCAGTAAAAGAAGAATCACCCAACATGGACCGAGAAAGAAAAAATCTCTCAAACATGCAAGAGGGATTTTACTTAACCCAAACAGAATTATTTATGCCTGAAATTACCCATCGATTAACATACATCAAGTGCCTTTTTTTCCCCTTTAAGGGTAACTTAAGATTCACCTCCTCTATAAATAACTGCAGCTAAAATAAACATGCCCCACTTGCTACATTTTTTTTTTGTCTTGAATTGCAGATAATGATTTTCAAAAGAAGAAGAGGATCCACTATATTTTCTTTGGCCAAGATAAGCCAGCATTCAGTGCCATGTATGCCAATTATGCTGGATAAATAATGCTATGTGAAAAGCAAATTAAAATGAGAAACCTATACGGGTACAGTGCAGTTAGGTAAGCTGTTTCACAAGTAAGGCCTAGTTTTATAGTCTGGGGATAATTTCCTGGTAAAGCTCTGCTTCCTGCAGTCCCTTTTTACCATCTGACGAAATGAGCTGCTTCTAACAAAAGCTTATGCATTTAGTTGGTCTATAAGGTGCTATTGTATCCTGCCTTCTGCTTTATGTTTTAGACCATTAATTATATACAGCTGAATAGGATTGAAGCTAATGTTGCCATTATAGGATTGAAGATAATGCTCCATGTTCTTGCCAGGGCATGATATACAGACTGATGTTGATCTTGTTTAGCATTCACACCAGTCTGTATCTACTGGCTTCAATGCATTTGCTTTGTAACTCTAGCAGGGAAAGAGAGAGCTCATCTGTAGATCCTTGACACATAATCTAAAACCTGGGCCTAAGTGTCACGTCCCTTTGTAGTAAACATCAAAACTTCTGATTTCAATCAGGGAAAAGATGAGTTCTTTAGGTTGTTTTATCAAAATCGAATCACTTTGTACAAAATAAACACCTTTCCCTCCCTGTCTTCTCCCTCCAACTTTTTCTCATTTGTATTGCTTAATTTCATCCCAGAGATTGGGGGGGGGGGGAAGGGAAGGGAAAGGAGAAAGGGGTGTGCCTGCAGAAATAAGACCTACCAATTGGTTGTATCAATTCCTATGAGCATGAACAGAAATGTGTTTTTTAATATCATAGTAAAACATGAACAATATATACAGAGCAAACTATGTGCCATCAGCACAGGGCACCTTTTTGGTGTTCCTGTCATTTATGGGTAGTCACTGGAATTTTCAATATGCTTTATTTCTCTTCAGAGGAGGTTGGGGAGAGAGCGTGCCTACATTTAATGGAGTCTGTTACCACTTTCTCACTGTACAGCCAGCCAGGGTAATTTCTTATACCCTCTGTGGTGGGACAGTAGGGTCCACTACTTTGCTGAGCCACCTGCCTCCTACATCTGGCTGACCCTCTTCCTGGAGCACACTTGCAAGCCTAAGGTAATCACTGCCACCACCCAGGCTCTGGTCTCTGTGCAGCCTAGGGTACACCTGCAGACTCTGAAGATCTTGGGGGTGCTTAGCCCACTATGGTATTTTGGGGTGCTTCTTTCAGCTTGAAGCATTCGAAAGTAGACTTCTGTACTGGAGGGAAGTAAAAAAGCCAAGCCCTCTTTAGCTAGATGAAGAAAGGAAGCTAAAAGGCTGGTCTCTTCCCTCAAGAATACACAGCTAAGCATGCTGTAACAGGTAGCTTTATTGATCAAAGAGGGAGAGGGTGAGGATGGGCTACAAGACAAAGGAATATTGAAAGAAAAAGACCCGGAGCAAGTCAGAATGGGCTTGATCACCCCTTTGATACATGTCTAGATTACTTAATCCTAAATGACTGGCTAAATTTCAGGTAAATTACTCATGCGTTCTTCCAGAGACTGAGAGAGAGAGAGTTCCAGAGGCATAGGCTTCTGCACGTGTTCCCAAAAAAGCTGCCCCTGCAAGATGGAGTGACCCCTTTTATAACTTTTCTGACCTCATTGCTTAGCTCCAACCAGAAACAAGCATTATTGGATGCAGACCAATCCTTTTAAATGTCATCAGCATCCCCAGGTGGAGTGACCAATCACACAGCTGGTCATACAGGTTGTTTGTTGGGAAATTCAAGACCAAGGAATTTATACAGCCCAGTCCCTTAGATGACCAGGCTTGGTTGCCTATACAACCAGGCAGTGCAAAGAGAAAATGGGGGGAGGGGGAGGGTTGGGGTGTCCCCTTCCAGAAGTGAGGCAGACTGAAGATGATTTCTTCACATCCTCCTTCCTTCTGATACTCATGTTTTCTGCATTTAGATTTAGTACCATCATCATGTAATACACACACACACACACACACACACACACACACACACACACTGGGTTCTGCATTTTTTTGAGGTGGGGATTTGATATGGGCAAGGTGGCCCCTGTTGTTCTGGCCATGTGCTCAGCACATGGAAATCTTGGGCCTGTATGTTGTGAAAATATGTAAAACCCTCTGGCTTCATTGCCCAGAGGAAGCAGAAGATGCTTCAGGCAGATTGTTTGAGAGAAAAAAATTAAATGTGTCCCTCTTGGATTGGACAAGGCTTGGGTGATGTCACACCTGGTATATAAGAACAACTCATTAAGGTTCTGGGTCTCTTTTTCTCTTGGGGCTGCTTGGAGCTGTGCCGCAGCACTGGGAGCCAGAAAGCCTGCTCCCTGTTGGTGGGGGGGGGGGGTCTCCCCACTTTTTTGTTGGAGAGGCAAGCAAATACTATTTGAAGGGAAAGCCTCCGGTAGAGGGAGAAAGTATCATAGTATTTAGGACCTAAACAGATCATCAGGTCCAACCCCTTCCCCAGGCAGGAATGGGTGCCAGGGTCATATCGCCCCAGCCAAATATCTGTCCAGCCTCCTCTTGAAGACCCCCAAGGTAGGAGAAAGCACCACCTCTCTTGGGAGACCATTCTAGAGCCTGACAATCCTAACTGTACATTAATGTCTCCTGAAGTCCAGTCTGAACCTTCTCTCTAACAATTTATGGCCATTATTCCTAGTAACCCAACATGGTGCCTATCTTCAAGAAAGGGAGGAAAGTGGATCCGGCAAACTATAGGCCCATCAGCCTGACCTCTATCCCGGGGAAGGTCTTAGAAACGTTTATTGAAGAGGCCATCCTTAATGGACCAGCTGACGCCAACACCCTGAGGGATAGCCAGCAGGGGTTTGTTGCGGGTAGGTCGTGCTTGACCAATCTCATTTCCTTTTATGACCAGGTGACCTGGTCATAAAAGTTCATCACGGGGGCACAGAAGGAAATTGGTGAGGTTTTATTCACCAAGGCACCCCCGGGGGTTACAAGAAATAATGGCCACAAGCTAGCAGAGAGCAGATTTAGACTGAACATTAGGAAGAACTTCTTCACAGTTAAAGTGGCCAAGGTCTGGAATGGGCTCCCAAGGGAGGTGGTGCTCCCCCCTACCCTGGGGGTCTTCAAGAGGAGGTTAGATAGGCATCTAGCTGGGGTCATCTAGACCCAGCACTCTTTCCTGCCTATGCAGGAGGTCGAACTCAATGATCTATTGGGGTCCCTTCTGACCCTAACATCTATGAATCTATGACCTATCACCTGGACAAGGAAAAATAGATTGATATCATATATCTTGATGTTAAAAAAAAGCCTTCAATCTGGTATCCCATGATTACCTCTTGGCAAAACTGGCCAATTGTGGCCTTGGGTCCACCATGATCCGCTGGCTGGGAAATTGGCTCTGTGGTCAGACCCAGAGGGTGGTAATTGGTGGAAGTCAATCATCCTGGTGCCCTCTGACCAGTGGGGTCCCCCAAGGCTCTGTCCTTGGACCCATATTGTTCAACATCTTTATTAATGATGTGGACATTGGAGTCAGAAGAGAACTGGCCAAGTTCACCGATGACACCAAACTTTGGGGCAAAGCATCCACACCTGAAGACAGAAGCGATGCAGATTGACCTGGACAGGCTCAGGAAATGGGCGGATGAGAACTTGATGGTGTTTGACACTGAAAAATGCAAGGTTCTCCACCTTGGGAGGAAAAACCTGCAGCATCCTTATAGGCTCGGCAGTGCTATGTTGGCTAGCACTATGGAAGAAAGTGACTTGGGGTCATCACTGATGACAAGATGAACATGAGCCTTTAATGCGATGCTGCAGCTAGTAAAGCGACCAAAATGCTGGCTTGCATCCATAGATGTTGCTCAAGCAAATCCTGGGACATCATTCTCCCATTGTACTTGGCCTTGGTGAGGCTGCAGCTGGAGTACAGTGTCCAGTTTTGGGCCCCACAATTGAAAAAGGATGTGGAGAAGCTTGAGAGAGTGCAGAGGAGAGCCACATGATCAGAGGTCAGGGAAGCAGACCCTACGATGACAGGCTGAGAGCTATGGCGCTCTTTAGCTTGGAAAAGCGTAAGCTCAGGGGTGATCTGATGGCCACATATAAGTTTATCGGGGGGACCACCAGTATCTGGGGGAACGTTTGTTCACCAGTGCACCCCAAGGGATGACGAGGTCAAACGGTTATAAACTCCTGCAAAACCATTTCAGGCTGGACATAAGGAAGAATTTCTTCGCTGTCTGAGCCCCCAAGGTCTGGAATAGCCTGCCATTGGAGGTGGTTCAAGGGCCTACATTGAACACCTTCAACAGAAAAGTGGAAGCTTATCTTGCTGGGATCCTATGACTCCAGCTGACTTCCTACCCTTTGGGTGGGGGGCTGGACTCAATGATCTTCCAAGGTGCCTTCCAGCCCTAATGTCTATGAAATCTATGAAACCCTGGGTGGTGCCCAGGGAAACAGAACCTCCCCCAATTCTCTCTGGTCCCCCTGGTGAGTTTATAGATGGCCACCAGACCCCCTCAGTCTTCTCTTGTAGATGCTGAATAGATTCAGGCCCTTTAGTCTATCTTAATAGTTCCTGGCCTGCTGCCCCCTGACCATGCGGGTGGCCCTCCTCTGGACCCTCTCAATGCTAGCTGCATCCCTCCTGAAGTGTGGCGCCCAGTACTGGCTGCAGTACTCCAACTGTGGCCTGACCAATTCCGCATAGAGGGGAAGGATCAGTTCCCTGGACCTGCTTGTGATGCATCTGTGGATGCATGACAAGGTATGGTTAGCCTTACTGACCGCTTCCTCGCAAGTCTTTTTTGGAGTTTAAGACTTCTCTTTCCTCCCTCTTTCTTTTCTTTTCTTTCTTTTTTTTAATGGGTTAATGCTATGGGGATATTAATCACTGGAGCAAACTGCCCAGGAATGGGTCCTGGAAGTTAATGGCTACAGGGGCCTGGTGTCTCTTTTGTAATTGTATCATCTCAGCATGGGGTATAGCTGATACTGGATGTCCAGGCCACAGCCATAGGCCTGGGCCTTTTTTCTGCTGATTCTACAGCTATGGTGTTTCAGCCTAGCTATGTGGCTGAACCCAAGCTATATATTTAGGCCTCAGTGCAGTGTAGACCTGGCCGGCTTTTGCTGCCCAGTTCAGGCCCAGTGAGGTAGGCCTGACCTCTCCTTGACGTTTTCTTCTTGCAGTTTCTGCCCAGCAGAGTTAGGACTGGAATTAGAAATTTAGGGGTGCAGCATGCTGTCTGGAGCCATGGTTAACCCGTGAAGGCCACCACATGGAAGTGGGAATCCCCTTACAGCATTTCGAGGGAGCAACAAGGGTCCCTTGCAACACAGGACCAACACTCTCTAGCAGCTTCCAGCAGACCAGCGAACCCAAGGAGCAGCTCAAAGGACTCTCCAGTGAAAGCTCCTTTCTCCAGCCCATTGGTGAAGGGCAGGTATAGGGGTGCAATGCCCTGGAACTGCCTTTTGGGTGGGCTCCAAGTCCCAGAGTGCCCATGTATGGGTGAAGCCTCCCCAAGAGGGTGCAATCTATGGACGATTCCTTGTGGTTGGTAGTGTTTTAAATTGTAGTTAGTGTTTTCTTTGTTTTCTTTGCCTTTGTTGCTGTAATAAATGTATCCTCTGTGTTTACATGGCTTGCAAGGAGGTGGCAGGAGGGTGTTTATGTGGGACACCCCAGTAATTTATTTAGTGTTTCCCAGGTGGTCTGGGTGGGAGCTCGAGCCAAAGTAAAATGTACTCCAAGACCCCAAGATTGAACCCAGCTCTTCTTGCTGCCGACCAGTGCCCAGCAGAAAATTTACAATTGTAATTATGAAATAATCATTATATTTGTCTTCATTAAAAAGTATTCTTAAGCCGCTGTTCATGGTTTACTGAGTTTCAGACCTGAGAAAAGTAGGGAAAACTCATAAACCAATTCTCTCTTAAATTTGGTCAACATTACCTGAGTCTCACCTACACCTAGTCTCAGACAGCAGTTTCCATAACCTAAATCTGATTTTATTCCCATGCTGGGTCATTTCTTCCAGCATACCAAGTCATTCAGAGCTGTATATCATCCTGGCACAGAAAATCTCTTCCCAAAGATTTTGATCCACCTTCCATTGAAGTAAAACCCATTGATATCAGAGAGAGAGAGAGAGATCTGGCTTTCACTTTCCCAGCCGTTTCCTGAGTACATTCCAAGAGTATTCAGGAATCTGGAAGTAGCTCATCTGTGAGCATGTTCAAGGAATATGAGCACACTGCCTAATAGCCCAGGGTCTATTAGGGTGAAGTGATACATTACACGTAACGCGTATTAAGCAGTGTTAAATTAAACGGTGTTAAAGTTAGAACGTGCTGTGAGCAGTCTCACGTGAAAGGTTAGTACTGTTTCTTGACTACACAGCTCTGACTTGCCGCTAGAGGGCTGGCAAGCAGCAGTGGAGCTAATAGCCAGGACACCTACTCTGGGGTGGGGAGCAATCCTGGAAGACTGCAGATTATTTGATTTATCTCCATGGAACAGACTGAAATTGCCCTAACACAAGCTAGGTAGTATGGCCCAGAACGGCCTCACCTGAAATGGTGTTAATTTGAGATGCTCGGGGCACATCCCAATGAGCCCACACATGCAGTTTGTGGCACTGCAAAACTGCATGCAGTGCCTGTGCACCTATTTACTGCACAGCAGCGTGGCTCCACAATTTGACAACAGGAGATCCCAGGATCAAACAAAAAAAAAAAAATGCTGCAAAAGGCTGTGTGGTGCATGTGGCTGCAGTGTGCACCTCCAGAAACAGAGCTTGGCCAGTCAGAGCCATGCTGTGCCTTCTTGCCAGGCTTCAAGTGGCCAGATCACCACCACTGCTGCGCCGGGAGGCCACCAGAGCCCCAGCACAGGTGCTGTCCCCAGCCTCCCCAACCCCACCCAGGACAATTTGTCTGGCACAAAATTGTCATGCCCTCAGAGGGTACTTGGTATGAATTAACAAGCTTTAACATGCAAATGCCTGCATTTTATGTGCTCTTAGTACGGTTTAAATGTGACATGTAATATCACCCTTACAAAAAGGGAAATGTGTTTACTCCATCCTCTATACTATCAGCTGAGGATGGGTCTGAATTGGGGTGTTAAAAACAGCCAACCAGACCCAGGTCCTCCCCTCCACCAACTTCTCCCCCTTCCCCTAGCATGCACATGTGCGCGCGTGCACACACACACACACACACTTACGCACTTTTTTAAATCCTTGTATAGCCATAATGGAATGGATAAATAATCTTTATGATTGTAATCATTCTGACTTCTGGCAGGAAGCTGGCGTGCACCCTGCCCTCCATTCAAGAATTAGCCATTTTAAATCAGTTGTAAATCCCAATGATCTTCAAAGGTGTAAATGGAATGAAGTTGTGCTTACAGACTGATTCATCCAATCACCCCCATTTAGAAAAACATTTAGAAACATACTTAATTTTAAGCACATATTTGAATCCTATTAACTTAATGGGGTTTAAGCAAATGCAGTGTGCGGTAAGAGGTTTGCTGAACTGGGGCCTTAGGATCTCATGTAAAGTTTACTGAAGTCATTGAGAATCTTTTTAATTATCTTAGTGGGCTTTGCATAAGGCAATGTCATTTCAAGAGGACAAGGATAAACATAGTATTTCTTTTGGCTCACAGACTTGAATTAACCATCTCAGGAGAGGGACAAAGGATTCAATGAGCAGAGATGCTGAACTTCTCTCAAAGCTAGTGCTTTCCATCAAATTTAGGCACATTGTTTGAGCAGTCTGGAGAAGTTTAAACATACAGCTTATTTGTACTGCTGTGGACAATATACTTTCTTCCCCAGGGCTGTCAATCTAGCAACTTGCACTTAATGAAGATTTTAGGAAGGAAGGAAGGAAACACATTTGTATTTATTTTGGAAGCCAATGATATGGGGGAAGAGAGAGAAACTTAATTTTTGTCCTGACAGCACGATGTGTGTAATGCTGAACTTCTTCAGGAAGAAAATAATTGTTTTTATACAACACAGGTAAAACAGCTCAGAGGAGAAAAAGGATGTGATTAAAATAAATGTTTATAGAGAACTATATAATATCTCTTGTAGGGGTCTTTTATTTCTTCCCCCATTTAAATTAGAGCCTTAATATCATGCCAAAATTTTACAGCGGTCTAAAAACCTTCCAAGTTCTTGTGATTATTATGGTCCAGAATATTGCTAATAGTGTGTCTGCTTTTTTTATCACAATCTCTAGTGCATTAAAACAATATGGAATTGGAATGAGCAATGGCCATCTCTTTCAAAAACAGGAAGAAGTATTTAGGAGCTGCCTGGGATTGAAATCCTAATAAAACTCCCTGGGAATGAATATTGTCGCAGAAAGTATGCTAATATAGAGAGAAAATTAACAGAGACAAAAGAACTCCTATGGTACCTGAAATTAACTGGAAAGCAATTACTAAGTGACTACTTGATGCAATTGTCTTTTAAAATGGCTTAAATCATCTACTCCCTCAATAAATTGTTTCATTTGTCTGGAAGATGGTTGAAAATAGAATGGTAATTTTAGAAAACATGTATGTCCCCCTACCCCCTGCCCCTTTTTTTGTAAAATGATGAAGATAGCAGAAGCCCAAGCCTTCTTTTTCCTCATCCACTTTGGTAACCTCTGTAATGCTTTCTAGAGGTTTGAAAAAGGCCAGGCAGTGTATTAAAACTTCCTACCATTGTGTGCTTCTGGATTTCCTGATTTTTACTCTGAAAAGTAAATGATAAAATATAATGCAAGAGGCTAGTTTTGTAATACTTCAATTCTGAATAAACTCAAGAAGAGCTGGAGACAATGAGAAGATTTCTGAGTCATAATTAGAGATGAGAGTTTGGTTCTGACTTGATAAATTTAAATTTAAGTGTTATATTCAAACCATTCTAAATTAAAGGACAAAATGCA
Source organism: Alligator mississippiensis (assembly GCF_030867095.1). Taxonomy (NCBI): domain Eukaryota; kingdom Metazoa; phylum Chordata; order Crocodylia; family Alligatoridae; genus Alligator; species Alligator mississippiensis. Next base: position 293,937,064 of record NC_081826.1, read on the forward strand.
GTGAGTTCCTACACTCAGGGGTTGAACTACTTTTTAAAATTAATTCAAATGGCTGATCATTTTCATAGATGTCATAGACATTAGGGGCTAGAAGGGACCTCAACAGATCATTGGGTCCAGCCCCCTTTGCCACAGGCGGGAAGTCAGCTGGGATCAAGTGACCCCAGCAACAAATATATCCACCTGTTTTTTGAAGGAGTCCAGAGTAGGTGCTTGTAGAGTAGGTGCTCTGGGGGGAGCTTGTTCCAGACCCTGGACACATGCACCGTAAAGAACTTTTTTCTTATATCCAATCTAAATCAGCCTTCCTGGAGTTTATGGGTTATTAGACCTTGTTATCCCTTGGGGAGCTCTGGTGACCAGCCATTCTCCCAGGTTCTGATGTCCTCCTCTTATGTAATTGTAGGCTGCCACCAAGTCCCCCCTGAGCCTTCTCTTCTCCATACTGAAGAGTTCCAAGTCCCTCACCCTCTCCTTGTACAGCCTGCCCTCCAGGCCTTGGATCATACAAGTGGCTTTCCTCTGGACTCTCTCAAGCTTCTCCACATCCTTTCTGAAATGGAGGGTCCAGTACTGGAGGCAGTACTCCAACTGCTGTCTCACCAGGACTGGAAAGTGGGAGGATGACTTCCCTGGTTTTGCTTGAGTGCATCGGTGGATGCACACCAGAGTTTGGTTTGCTTTGCCAACCACAGCATCACATTGGTGGCTCATATTCATCTTGTGATCAATCAAGACCCTCAAGTCCCTTTCAGTCATGGTGCTAGCAAGCGTAGCACTGCTGAGCCTGTAAGTATACTGGGGGTTCTTCCTACTGAGGTGCAGCACCTTACACTTCTCTGCATTGAAGGCCATCAGGTTTTGGTTGGCCCACTTTGAGAATGGGTCTAAATTGGCCTGTATCCCCAGCCAGTCCTGTGGTGTGACCGTTCTCCCCCATAATTTGGTATCATCCTCAAACTTGGCCAGTTCACATCTGACTCCTGAATCCAGATCATTGATGAAGATGTTAAAGAGTACTGGCCCAAGTACTGAGCCCTGAAGGACTCCACTGGTCACCTTGTGCCATGTTGATTTGCTCCCTTCAACTAGTACTCTTTGGGTCTGACCCCATAGCCAGTTGCCTAGCCGTCGGACCATATGATGATCAAGGCCACAGTTCCCCAGCTTAACCATGAGGACATCATGGGGAACTAAGTCAAAAGCCTTCCTGAAGTCCAGGTATATGACATCCATGTCATCTCCCTTGTCCCGGGCACGTGTTACTTGGTCATAGAAGGAGATGAGGTTGGTTAGGCATGACCTGCCAGTCACAAAGCCATGTTGGTTGGCATTCCAAACCTTGCCTTCTGTCAGCCTGATGTTGATGGATCCCTTGACAGTTTTCTCAAGGATTTATCTAGGGATGGACCTCAAACAGATTGGTCTATAATTCTATGGGTCATCCCTCCTCCCTTTGTTGTAAATAGGGACCATGTTGGCTCTTTTCCAGTCATCTGGGCCCTTGCCAAAGCACCATGATTTTTCAAATATCTCTTCCAAGAGAGATGCAATGATGTCTGCCAGCTCCTTCAAGACTCTCAGGTGAATTCCATCTGGGCCCGCAGACTTGTGAATGTCCAGTTTCTGAAGGTATTCCCTCACCTGATCCACATCGATTTTAGGCCTGTCGCCAGCTCCCAGATTGGTTTGTGCCATTCCTGACAGTGTGATCCTCTTGGGAAGGTGAAAAAGCAATGCAAAAAAGTCATTTAGGAGATTGGCCATTTCTTGGGCATTGGAAGTCAGTTGCCTCATTGGATCTCTCAGAGGCCTAATGCTACCCTTGTTCTTTTTCTGACTTCCCACATATCTGGAGGACTTTTTGTTGTCCTTGATTCCCCTAGCTAGCCAAAGTTCAGTTTGTTCCTTGGCTTTTCTTGACCATGCTCCACAGGTGCGGGTAGTAATCCTAGTTGTTAATGCTTCCTGTTTTCCAGCTGGTGTAGGCTACTCTTTTGAGCTTAATAAGGTCCAAGAGTTCCTTATTCAGCCATGGGAGCTTCCTTTCCCATTGACTGCATTTCTTGTGAGGTGGTATGGCTTTTCCCTGTGCTTCAAGGATTAGGTTTTTTAAAAAATGACCATTCCTCATGTAGTCCCTTTTTGGGGGGTGTATGGCCTCTAATTGCCTGACTGACAAGTTTTCTCAGTTTTCAAAAGTCAGACTTCCCAAAGTTAAGGACTTCTGCTTTACTGAGGGGGTTGCCTGCTCTTCAGTAAACTAAGAAGGTGACCAATTCATGGTCACTGTCACCAAGTTTCTCCTCAATCTGCAGATCACTCACTAGGTCCTCCCCATTGGCCAGAATCAGATCAAGAAATGCCTAGTTGGCCCATAGACCTCCTGGGTTAGGTAAAGGTCTTTGATGCACATGAGGAAGCTACACAACCTGTCAGATTTGATTGTACGCTCATCCCAAGAGATGTCAGGGAAGTTGAAGCCCCCCATTACAATCATGGATTGGGAGCACACAGCTTTGACCAGCTCCCTATTGAATTCCTGATCTAGTTCTTCCTCTTGGTGGGGAGGTCTATAGTAGATTCCTACGAGTAAGTCACCCTCCCCATGTACTCCTTGTATCTTGACCCAGAGGGTCTCAAGACACACTTCCTTGTTTGGAAAGTCAATCTGCAGGGAGGCGAGATGATCCTTGATGTAGAGAGCTACACCTCTACCCCTTTTCCCCACACAATCTCTCCTATACAAGTTGTAGCCCTCTACTGCCACCGACCAATCATAGGTGGAGTCCCACCAGGTCTCCATAATTCCTACCAGGTCTTAATCATTTTCACATAGGAGAAAGGCCAGTTCCTCATGCTTATTTCCCAAGCTCCTGGCATTTGGATACAGGCAGTTAAGTCTGCCATGAGAAGTCCAATTCTTACCTGAGGGCTTTAGTGGGACCTTTCATTGGGCTATCTCCCTTGGGATGCCCAAGTTATTGTTAGTGCAGCTGATATGACCTGGGCGAACTGTTAGTAGACCACCTATCTCCCAGTGGTCTCAGTTTAAAGGCCTGTCAAGAAGGTCAGCCATTCTGGCCGAGAGGTCACCCTCCTCATTTTGATCACAATAACTTTCCTCTTCTGTTAGGATGAACCTAACTCCTGGAATAATTTGTCCTATATACATCTGCACATACACAGATTCAAAACTAGTTTTCTATGTGAACAGAATGAATAATTAATTCTTAAAATAATGAATCTAGTGATGTGTTGGGCTGTTAGAGTGTTTAATTAAGAGATGTTCAGTTTGTTTTTTTAAGACATGTATTTTAAAACAGAAATTTTGACTTCTGAACCCAGAAATTGTTGGATTCAGGACTTCAGCCTATGTTTTTCAGGAGATCGCAAAAAAGAATATAAGTATGAGTAGGGTCCATGACCTTTTTAAAAACTGTTTAAACAGACACTTGTTTGGGATGGTTTAGTCAGGAATGATCCTGTCTTGAGCCAGAAGGCTGGACTAGATGACCTTTTGAGGTCCCTTCCATCCTTACCTTCTTGTGATCCTAAAATACAAATGGCCCTTCCTGTCCTTGAAATCTATAAATATTTTTCAGTCTTTCCAGTAGACGCATTCTTGAGAATAATTACTGAAAAGGAAAGAAGAAGGAAATATCAAAGGATTGTAGGTATTTCTAATGAAGGTTCCTAGATGGCTGTTTTTGTTTGGTTTTTTTGGTAGATGGCAGCTCTAACTGGTAATTACATTGCATCAGTTCTTACATTTAATAGGCATCCACATTTTCTATCAAAGCGACTCAATGATAGTGTCAGAAACCAAACACAGGAGTCCTGGCTTTTAGTCATCAGTTTCAACCACTAGATAACACTACATCCTTGGAGCATGACAACATCTGTCTTGTCATTTTGTAAGTAATACGGGGTGGAGAGGATCACTGATGCATTCGAAGAGGCACATTCCAAACCCTAAGGCTGACATTGCCTTTCCGAACATTTTTGGCTGTGATTATTTGCAAACAGATGTCAAGTTGAGGAAAAAGCTGATCAGCAGTGCCACTAATTTGATGTCCTCAATGCTTCACTGGCTGGATGATTTCCCATCCTGGACTACTGGCCCATTAAGTCTGTCTTTTACTTCACAGTCATAAACTTGAATGGCAAAAAATAAATAGTTAAGGCTAATCAAATGGAAGGCAACGGATCTATGTGACCCCATTTGTCTAAGGTAGTGAGGGATGAATGGGAACCCAAAGGCTAATACAGAAAAGCATAAAACATTTGTTTACTGTAGCAGAGAAGAATTAAAATGTTTATTGTGATGCGGGGAAAACATTTAAACCCAAATATAAATGAATTATAGAAATATCCTCCCATTTATTTGGCATATCAGCAGGGAAAAATCAAGGGATAACTCTTCTGCAATCAAAGGTTTGTGTTGCGTTCATCAACATGCCAGAGAGAGTCCTGAATAATATTCCCTTTGAAGCATAATGTTTAGTGACAAGTGATCTTTGAAAGGTTGGAATTAGGTTCAGTTTGGATAAACAACCCAGATTTTGTTTGCTTATCCAGAGCTTATTTGAGGATCCTGAAGTGCCAAAATTAAGCTGGAACCATTTTAAGGACAGCTTTTCACTCTCAAAAAATATGAACTACCTCTGCTTCAACACATGGCTAGGTATAATTCAAGAGGAGGTTTCTTGTGGTGCTTTGTCATTCATACCTCTTGCCAGCAAAATAAATTTGAAGGAAAAAAGGAAAACAATCAGAGGGACCAAAAAGCAACCAACTGTGTAACTGAACACTCTGGAAATGGATAACTTGATTCTCTGGCTACCGTGGCATAGCTGAATCCTTGTTCCATCAAAGCAAATGGATTTATAGGACTTGAATGACAGTAAAATAGCAATGGACTTTGTATTGGCCCTTGGCATAGGAGTGATTTCTACATTTTAAGATGAAACAAAGATTTTAGTAAGGTTTAAAAATATGTAAGACAGGCGAAGCTCTTCCCATGGACATAGAATTTGAACTAGTCAGTAAAGGAGAATCAAGACATCTGGAGTACTGTGTTCAGTTTTGGGCCCCCCACTACAGAAAGGATGTGGATAAATTGGAGAGGGTCCAGCAGAGGACAATGAAAATGGTTCAGGGGCGGGGGGACAGGACTTATGAGGAAAGCCTGATGGAACTGGACTTATTTCGTTTAGAGAAGAATAGGCTGAGAGGGTATTTAACAGCAGATTCAACTACCTGAAGAGGGGTTCGAAAGAGGATGGAGCTGGGCTGTTCTCAGTGGTGGCAGATGACAGAACAAAAAGCAACTGTCTCAAGTTGTAGCAAGGGAAGTTTAGGTTAGACATTAGGAAGAATTTTTTTTTACTGGGAAGGTAGTAAAACACTGGAACAGGTTATCCAGAGAGGTGGTGGGAGCTCCATCCTTGGAGGTTTTCAAGACCTGGCTAGACAAAACTTTGGATGGGATGATGTAGTTGGGGGCTGGTCCTGCTCTGAGCAGGGGGTTGGACTAGATGTGACCTCTGGAGGTCCCTTCCAACTCTAACCATTTATGATTCTATGATTATAACACTCATAAGGTCAGTCTGAGTTTGTTGTACCAATGGGAGTAGTGCGTGGGGGTGGGGGGAGGGGAATGTCACTCTTTTTGTTTCATGATCCTTATAACCTTTCTTCGCTGTTGCCCTTACTTTCCCTACATTGTTTCAATATGGCTAGATAACAAAAGATATAAACTTATCAAATTAACCCAGAACAAAGGACAGCAACCTATGGCACATGAACTGAATGTGCCCTGCCAAGCCCACAAAGCCTGAGTATAGGCAGCAATTAAATTAATTAGTTATTAGAGTGATATGTTGCTTCCCCAAAAAGGCCCAGATCAGTTTACAATTGAAATAGGATAAAATATTAAAATAAGAATAAACAAAACTCCTTCCCTCCCCCACTGGAAAACAATTCATCCCACCTCACCCCACTGGCCACTCTCCTTCACTTCCAGGAAGTGTCACTCACTGAGCAGACCAACCCTGCTTTCCATCCCACAATACCTTCATAAAATACAACAATTCTCCCCTACGCATATTATGTCATCCCTACCCATTGTCTTTTGCCTGGCTCACACACAGAACAGCCTCCCAACCCCATTTATTTGGTGGTGGGGTGTAAGGCATCTGGGTGGCAAATTCAATGGCAGCATGTTGATGGCAGTTTGGCAGCAGTGGTCTGCCTTCTGTCTAAGCTGCATTAATTTGACCTGGTGCTCCTAAAAGGTTGCTGACCCCGAACCTACAGTGTAAGTGCCACAGGGTAGGCATTGGCTTTTGGTTGTGCGTTTGTGCAGAACCTAATACAGTCCAGTTTCCAAATGATCAGACAACATCCATATTTATTATAAGCATGTGACCATCTGTAAATGTAAATTTGTTTCAGTGGAAAATCCACACTCATGAATCTTAACCTTACAAATCTCTTTCTTTCATCTCAAGGAGTAATTTTTTCCCCATCATTTGTAAGGGAGTCAAAGGTCTGCCCCGATGCTCGGTGGACTATCATGTTAGCATAATTCAGACATCCCAATTTCTGTACCCAATGGCACATAATACAGTGTTGGGATTGACATCGCATCTGTTCCCAATTGATTCCTCAGCTCCAATGAGTCAGTACCATTTACATTTGTGTCAACGGGATGACCATCAATGTAAATATAAAACTGATGTTTCTAGACCCATAGTGAGGTACCTTACCTCATCAGTGTAGAGGGCCAATAAAATACTACAAAATCCATATTTGGGGGGTTTATATACCGTATGCCACCCTTTGCACTAGAAAAAATAGTGCCCATAATGAATAAATACTCTTTGTATTTGAATGAAATGATGAACTTTAGGTATCCAGGTTGTAGCCATATTGGCCTAGAGGCAAAAGGAATCAGAATTCATGGTAGAGATGGTATCTTTTATTATTATTATTATTATTTTGAAAAATCTAGTTGGTCTAATACAAAAATATCATCTCTACCACGAGTTCTGATTCATGATGAACTTTAAAAAGTAGAAGACTGTCATGTAGAGTGTTTAGCCTTTCCCTTTAATTCCTAATTGCAAGTTTCTAAGTTTGTGCCTTTATTTTAGTTTGTGCCTACTGTGGAAACTGCTGTATAGCAGCATCATTAAAATGCATAGATTGCACAGAAAGTGAGACAATTATTTTATAGAAAGGAAGATTAAATCATTGTATTGAAAGCAGAGCAATGCATTTTAATGAAATTAGTGATATAAAAATAGATTTTAATAACAACAATTAATATAATCTTGATAGCCATTACACCAAATTATTGAGAAGATAAACCATTAATACATCAGGATCATTGGTTTTATGAACTCAGCCTAACTTCTGCTGCCATGCAACACAGCATCTTAAAAGGTTGCAGAATCACAAAGCAATGCAGTCGTCCACCCACAACTGGTCAGGAGGACCTGTTGAAAAACACCTGGGAAATTACATACATTGTTGTGATTCTTGGAAGGTTGAGAGTAACCAAGCATTTAAGTTTTATTGCAAGTCTTTTTTTTTTTTAGCTTTTAATGGAAGCTATTTTGTGTGTGGGTGAAGCGGAAGATTATGTTGTAGCTAGCAATGAGTGTTAACATAATTTTTGGTGCACTGAATTAATAAAACAAGTGTAATGAGCCATAGTGGTGAGCAATATCAGGTCAGTGTGAGAATTAAGCGACAAATAATTATAATACTAAGATTGGTTGTATTCTAATTATCCTGTGACCAATAATATAAGGATGACTGACTGAACCCAAAATGATTTGGACTAGAGCAGTTTCAGCACAGTGATATGTTAAATGTGGAATTACTATTGCATGTTCGTAATGTGTAGAGAGACATACTTTTCTTATTATTTAAACTTGTGGCTTTTCTCTTTCAAGATGATTTCGAATGTGGTGATGAACCACAAAATGTATGGTGTAAACTCTTCAGGCACTGCATATGGAAAAAGTGTAGGTCTGGTGCTTATAGGTAGTCCTAAATGAATGCTTAGTTAAATATTTAATTTTTTGGCATAATATGAGGACAGGGAAGCATTCTGTAAATGAAATGGTGGCAAAATAAAAGCCATCAATGCTTAATTAGCCGGTGGGATTCATTTCAATAAGATTTCATTAAAGCCAAAAACTTAACAGGATTCAAATAAAACTGGTCACATAAAGAGATAATGAGTTTATCCAGTTATAATGGTCAATACTAAATTAATATACAGGGTTTTTGAAAGGGAAAATCACCCTCAGGTATCATCACTTCAGCCGGGATAATGATATATGCTGTGGTTCTATAGTGGTGAATATGCAATTTATGGACTAGATGGTGGTATAATAATCCATGCACTCTTTGTTTATCTTTGGAGACTGATATTACACAGCTAAATATATGCTTAAATTATTATATATCATGCAATCAAAAGCCTTGCAATATTTGAATTTTCTGGAGTTAAATGATTTTATAAGATTTTCAGTGTTCACTTATTCAAAGAAAATACTCATCTTCTTCACAAATGCAAAACAAAGAGAGCGAGAGAGAGAGAGAGAGCGCTTGAAAAATATGATTCAAATGTGAGGCAAATGCTTGTGCACCACAAGAAAAATAAAAAGAATCTAACTTTTTTTTAAACCTTATGGTTTTAAAGCTAATTTCACGGTGGAGGACTGATTTTTGGGGATAAAAAAACAGATTACCTTGTCATGCTTCAGATATAGGCATAGTAGGATCAATCCCCTTTATCAATGAAAACTGCATTAAAAAGCAAAAAAACCCAACTGGACTCTGGATCTTGGTTCCACCCCAAATAGTTCCAAGCAGGAAGGAAATTCCATGACATGGATCTCATTTCTTGCTCATGTTGAGGAAGAAATGAATCTACCTTGGTCAAACAATCATTTCCTTCCTTCAAATTCTCAGAGAACAACTGATAAATGTGGAAGTCCACAGCTAGGGAGCCATTTGGCTGTAAGGAGGACTTATTCTTATAGGGAATGTAAGAAACCCAGGAGTTTTACTTCTCACCTCATATTATGTGGAAAAACTCCTTAACCTTAACAACTGTCTAAGATCATTAACACAAGAAGACCAGGCAATCTGGGCTTGCCTAGCTGTAGAGTGAAGTAAAGTGAAGTGAAGTGTGGTGAAGTAAAGTGAACTACAGGGTGAAACTGGTTGGGAAGAACAGGGGGGCTCTGGTGTGGATGATCCTAGCCTTAAATAATCACTGGGAAAATGGTTATCCAAAGGTTACCCAATGGACTGGAAGAAATGCTACCATTTTATTTCTCTTCAATCCTGCCTCAGAGTGGGGGAAAGGGGTCATCAAGGTATGCCGTGCCTACATTTGATTCACGTGTGTGTTTTGAATAAGCCACAAAGGGATAAAACATGCTTTATTTTTACATTTTGTGGGTGGGTGCATGGGTGGGTATGGTGGGATGTGCGGGGATGTGGCTCAGTGTGTGGGTAGGTGTGGGGAGACTGTGGGTGTGGGGGCTGCTTAAGAGGGATGGGTTCCCTACCCTCCCAATGGGGCAGATCCCCCCTCCCCCACACACACAGAGTACATAGACTACCCTGCCTGCAGGGTCCCAGCCCCCACCAGGGGCTACAGCTCCCCGCCAACCCTCCTGATGGTGTCCAGTCCCCTGATCATTCCCCTGTTCATCTCCAGCCAACAGGGACTGGAAACAAGCAGAAGAATGAGCAGGAGGCTGGAGACAGCAGGGAAAGTCTCCAGCTCATCTCCAGGGGCTTGTCCCCAGTCCCCTGCTCATTGCCCTGCTTGTCTCCAGCCTTGGGAGGCTGGAGATGAGCAGGGGAATGAGCAGGAGGCTGAAGACAGTCCCCTGGAGGTGAGCTGGAGATGTTCCCTGGCTGTCTCCAGCCTCCTGCTTGTTCCCTGCTCATCTCTAGCCTTGGGAGGCAGGAGATGAGCAGAAGAACAAGCAGAAGGCTGGAAACAAACTTGGGAATGTCTCCAGCTCATCTCCAGGCGCTCATCTCCAGGCCCCTGCTCACCTCCAGCCCCTTGCTCATTCTCCTGCTCTGTCCCCAGTCCTCCAGAGGCTGGACACAAGCAGAAGAATGAGCAGGAGGCTGGAGATGAGTGGGGGAGTGATCAGGAGGCTGTAGATAATTGAGGGATTCCCCGGTGGACTCCAGGCTCCTGATCACTCCTTTGCCCGGCTCCAGCCTCCCGCACTGCCTGCAGCTTACCAGCAGCAGCAGTGGTGGTGGGAGCTGCTCAAGGCCTCATGGCACAGCCCCCCTGCATGGCGTGGGGCAGTGGTAGGGCAGTGGGGCTCTGCCCTGGCTGCCTGGCACCCGTCCTGCTGCTGCCATATTGTGAGGGTGCAGCCTAGCTCAGCAGTGCACCGCACACTGTCTAGAAGCTCGGGGGTGCTGCAGCTGTCACCTGGGACTCAGGGCCACTCAGCCCAAGTGGCCAGAGATCTGAGACAGCATGCAGCATCCCACCAAGCTCGGCCACACCCATGCAATGAGGCAGCAGAGGTGCCAAGCAGCAGGGGCCAAGCCCCACTGCCCCTGCATGGGGGGCTGTGCCATGAAACCCCAAGTGGCCCTAACCACTGCTGCTGCTGCTGCTACTGCCAGTGAGTGTGCGGGGGGGGGGGGCAGGAGAGCAAGTGGGGAGCTGGAGGAACAAACAGGGGGTTGGAGGAATGAATAGGGATGGTGGAATGAACAGGGGTAGGGGAACAGATGGGGGTGGGGAATGAATGGGGGGTAGGGAACAAATGGGTGTGGGGGAAACAAATGGGGGCTGGGGGCAATGAAGGGAGCTCAAGGGAATGAATGGGGGCTGGGGCCAGGCGGGGCCTCCCCCATGGTCCCCTCCCCTCCCCTTCATCCAGTCCCACAACCCCCTACTTGCCTGGCAAGCTGGGTCCAGGTCCCTGCAGCTTGCACCACTTCCTGTTCCACATGGCCAGGCAGTGTGCTTCAAGCCTGGGGTAAGGGCCAGCCATAGAGATTCTCTGGATGGCTACCAAAGTGTTTCTCTGGAGGACTGAACCTCCAGTTGCCTCCAGGTGCAGCCCAGGACTGGGCCCTGTCCTTTTTTTTCCCCCCAGGGTATTTTTTGAGCCCTGGATATCCAGGGATCTAATTTTGCCCCTGCACTGCATATCTGAAGCACAGAGAATGTTTTATTTTTTCCCCACGTGATTTTCGCAGTGTCTCAAAGGGGTTTGAGCTGCAAGAGGCATGTGCACAGGCATCTGGACATGCCCACTGAAGTCATTGGGATTACATGGCTTACAACTAGGTGAAGATTCAGACCTATTTCAAAAACTGTGTTCTCTTTACGTAGATTTGAAATGCTACTGCAAAAGGAATCTGTATCAGTTCATCTGTCAAAGGCTACAGGTAGAGAATGGTATTCTGTTCCTCAGCATTTTTTTTTCCTTCTCCTTTAGATTATATAAATGAGGAAATGTTAGAAAGACATAAAATATCATGATGGATGTTTCATCAAGGACATCCATAATAGACAGAAATGAATTAGGGAGGCTATGAATGGTACCTACAAACTGCTTTTTAAATAAAATCAAAATTATAACAAGGGAAAGTGTAATTCCTTTGTGGAAGATTTCCTACCAGCTGTATCTATGCTTAAGGAGGATTGTTATAAAAGGCTACCCATTAATAGTTTCTTAAAGGTTTTCTACAAACAAAAAAACACAATACAGGGAATAAGAGTAGATATAAAAAAATCACAGGTATGGATAACACCAACAATAGTAATGCTCGGTTGCATGGACTGTTTCATTTTTCTAATCTTGAGCTTTTTACAATATAATTAAGGCATTTCAAGCCCCAGTGAGTTAGGTAAATGATGGAAGAAGAAGTTTTGCATCAAAACCTGAAAACCAATTACTATTTGAGATTTGCATGAACTTCTAGCTAAAGTCCATTAATCTTAGAGAGAATTTTTACCAGTACAGACTTGCCTTCATTGCAGTATAATCTTTTTATTTTTTTATTTATTTTCTCTGAAAGCCCTAAGACTGTGGCTGTGCAAATATATACTTTTTTTTTGTTTGTTTGTTTGGAAGCTATTCCAGGGGAAAAATATACATATATTGCTTTGTACTGACCCCCAAACCTTATATATTTATGGATTTACTGTAAATAAGAAATGTATAGAAAACTTCTATGCATACCCTACATGACAGACAGAACAAATGAATCTGTGAAAAATAAAATCGGACAAAAGTTGGCAAATATGAACCCTTACTTAAAATCATCATAAGAAGAAAGATGCAGTGGTTTGGACATGAAACAAGAAGGCCCGGCACCCTTACCAACACCATCCTGCTGGGTGCTGTGGATGGACAAAAAAGAGGAGAAAGACCTAGGAGAAGCCAGACCATCAACATCAAAGACTAGATAGGATTAAAACTGACTGATTGTACAAAGATTGCAAAAGACCGGGAAGAATGGAGGAAAGTTATTGCTACATCAAAGGTGCCCTCACAGTTGGTGCAACCTCAGGACTGACTTGATAAAAAAGAGAAAAGTGGTGTGGATCATTAAATAAATAAGAATAATAAAGAAAATGTGGACACCTTGATTTATATTCATAATGTAATTCAAGTGCTATTCACGAAATTGAACATCCCAATAATTAGGTCCACTTCCAGGTCTTCTGCCAAGTGCATTGGGGACCATCCCCCTCCTCCCCCACCTCACTCCTGTGGGTCACTGCATGCGCCCCAGCATCACAGCATTCACGAGCCACCTGCTACCTAGAGGTATGTAGAAAAAACATTTAAAGCTGTGCCTATGTCCGAATCTTTCCAAATCTCTCCGAATCAATTTGGAGACCTCCAATTCAATTTGGAGAGATTAAAGGGTCCTCTGATTCAATTCAGATTCAAGCTGATCGAAACGAGCTGAATCTCTGCCGAATCGAATCAGGGATCAAAGCTTTGCACAGCCCTAGATAATACAGTCATAATCAGTGTTCATAAGGACCTAACTTTATTTCTATTGACTGGATTATGTATACTAAAAAGTAGCATATTTTTTTGTTTTCTTGCACCTAGGTTCCTTTAACACCTTCCGTGCTATCGTATTTGAACGCTTTCTGGCAGCATACTATGTGAAAAGGTTAATTTGCACGCAGTTCACTTTATTCACTCTCTCCACTGGATGAACATTGCATGGGTGGACTGCTATGTTTTAATTTTTAATTCTTCTTTCAATTTACTTCTGTGTTCTAAAGAACATGCTCCTACCTATTTGTCATTTAGATGACAGTTTAAAGAAAATGCACCTTGTGCTTGGAATGGAAGGTGGTGAGATTTGCTATAGACCCTGTAGGAGCTTATTCTACCGTCTTGGACTGCACCCTGACAAAGTTGGGTCTACTGCAAGGAGGATCATTAGCCATGTGCTAGAAAGTCCCATTGTGCCCAAGACACAGAGTTTTTGATGACTCTCCCTATCCTGATGCTGTAGCTGACAATTCAGTTATCCTAGGTCTGGACCATTGAGCACCTGAAGACAAAGACTGAGATTTTAAACTTTTCCTTCATCTTTCATTGGGAACCATTGTGGAGGACAGAAAATGGGTCTAATGTACCCTTGATGCTAAGGAGACTGACAAAGGCATTCTGGATTATTGGAAATAAGAGCTGATAACTCAAAATCCAGACATCTTGCATTATAACCATGGAGTCAGGAACATGAATTTCAGCTTTAGAAAAATGTCCCTCAAACAAGATGAACTTTGCCAATGAATAAAGTGTATGGCCCATCAGAAACCACTTTATTTAATAGGCTGCCTGATCTGTTAAATGTGGTCTCTAAGATGGGTCATTAAGCCTTTAAAAGGTAGCTATTAAAGATAGTTGTATTCTCAATGGGACATCACTTATGCCTTGGCTAGACAAATCCTTAGGGCTTGTCTATATATAGATTTATTTATGTTAGAAAACCTAACCAGGCAAACTTTGAGAAATTGTGAGAACTAGTTAGTGAAGTCAACTGGATTGAAAGCTTCAAGTATTTAAATGCAAGAATTGATTTATGTCAAAGGTGCCATTATTTTTTGGAAGTAATTCCAAGTAAGGGAGACAAACACCATCAAGGGAAAGAGATGGGGCTCAGTATGAGAGCTGTTGGCTTGGAAGGAGGACTGCAAGTTCGAACCTGGACTAGACTCTAAATTGTAAAGTGGATAATGAACTGGCTGAAAGGAGAATGATCAAGCTGGAGAGGAATTAACAGTGAAATTCCTGAAAGGAATCAATCTTGGGACTGATCTTATCTATTATTTTCATTTAGTATAATGATGCTGAAATATGTTGGTCACACAAAGCTGGGAGATAGTGTCAACACAGAGGAAAAACTGTATTACATTCAGGAAGAAATAAAGGAGTGGATTATTAGAAATGGGATGAAATCCCATGCCATTGGGTGCATCTACAAGTGCTATTAGCATGGAGCAACAAACTCCAGTGCATATCGTTCATAATTTTATAGCTCCAGGGTGCCACATTTTCATGTGCACCTGGGACCACAGCATGGTGAGGTGGGTCAGAGCAGCCCCAGCTGGTAGGGGACCTGGGAGCTCAGCCTGCCACCATGGGGCTGCTCCAACATGGAACAACATGCGAAGGTGCTGGCTGGGGTACGAGGATGTTCCAGTATGGGGCTAGCCGTCAGGCAGCCCCTGCACTGAAGTACCCCCATAACCCAGCCAGCCTTGTCAGCATCTACACATGCATTGCTGTGCTACAAACTAGGAGATCATTAATTGAAAAAAATACAGGAGAAAAAGACCTGAGTATATGGTTCAGTCACAGATACTTGTGACCAGGAAGATCTCTTTAGTTGTATGTAACATTTTCCCGCATTCAAAAGGCACAGGAAAAAGTGGCCACACCCCGTAGTTTGGTATCTGCCTCTTTTTTTCCCCCTTTGCTTGATTCCACTTCTGCATGCAGCTACCTGACAATGAGCTTTCAGAACAATCTGTCATAGGCAATCATGATATTTAAACCCATTTGCAAACTGACCAAACTCTACTTTGTTAGGTTTCCCACCACACCAGTTATATTGGCGGAAATGTTCTAAGGCAGCTGAAAATCTCACCACTCTATTAGAAAATCCCATCCAATAACAATAGCTCATGTTTTGTATTGGTCTGAGAGAACAACTGTCAGGTAAAGATTTTACATATTCCACACGTGCACACAAACACGAGAGCCACGTTGGAGCTGAAATGCGGCTATTGTTTGAGACTCAGCAGCTCCAAACAAGGATTGGATCACTAACGCATACGCACCGTGAACTCCACTTATTCACTTGAGTAGACTCTCTCCAGTCGGCAGGGATTATTTGCACATGTAAGTGCCATTCATGGATAAAACAGCTACCAAAATCTACCTCCATATAAAGAAATCCATGTGGGACATTATATCAAGGCGTATATCATTATAGATTTCATAGACATTAGGGCTGGAAGGGACCTCAGAAGATCATTGAGTCCAGCCCCCTGCCCAAAGGGCAGGAAGTCAGCTGGGGTCATAGGATCCCAGTAAGATAAGCATCCAGTTTGCTCTTGAAGGTGTTCAATGAAGGCGCTTGAACCACCTCCAGTGGCAGGCTGTTCCAGACCTTAACTTTATATTTATGTACAAAGCTTCCGTTTAGGTGGTTTGGGGCCATTACTGGTAGAAAAGAGATTTTTTTCCCTTAACTTTTTGTTTTTTTTTCCTTTTTGAATGAAAACTAAGCTGCATCTGTGGATTTCTAAGCTTGGCACCAGGATCTAATGATTCTCCCACTGAAATTAGCCCCCAGCTGTCAATTTTCCATAGACTCTATACATGCTTCATCTCATACATCTCTCTTCTAGTATGTATGCATGAAGCTGGCTCACAAGGCCAGGTATATAGAATTTAAACACAATTTCTGCTATAAAAAGAAGGAATAATGACATTCTTCAACTTAAAAAAAAAATCACTTTCAAGACATAATCATCTGTGTGTTCAAGAGAGAGAGGAAACCCCCTCCCCCCCCCCCCCCGTAAAGGTTGTTTTTTGTAAACCAAACAAACATATTAAACAATCAGGAACTCTAAATAGCAAAGAAAGGGAAGGAGAGCCTTCCCCTTTTTGCACAACAGACCTCAATTAAATTACAATGTTAAACTGGTTGCGGCGGGAGTCCATTAAAGATTTAGTTACCTTCTGTGGTGAACATTAAGAAGCTATTACTCAAATTCTATTTAAACAGTTAAAAGGAATTAAAATGTATAGGAAAGATCATTACATATCACGAGCTAATTTTCTAACGAAAGCTTAGCAACTGATAGATTGTTTAAACCTCTCCAAGGTTTTAGTTTCCTGCTCAATAATTCAGAGGCAAGAGTGGGGTTATGTTGATTTATAATTTGTTACCATCAGTCTTAGACAGAGGGAAAATGCTGCTATACTGTATCAGGCTTTATTTTACATTCGTTGTTTGAAATTGTGTTCTCCACATTTGAACTCGATGGTTATTGGAAAAGAGAATGGAAACAGGTCACCAATGCTGAACCTATTCCAATCACCACAGTGTTTTCTTCTCAAACTTCTTGTCCCCTGAGAAGAGAAAAAGTAATTTTTCTTCTGTTGGCTTAAAGTCATGCATGCATCTATGAGTGTGTGTGTTCTTCCCCCAATGAGAAATTACTTTGCAGTGCTCAATGCTCTGTCTTTTAATTTTATTTTTTTGGTAACAAGATAGGCTGTAAGTGGCCTCCTGATGTCTGTGTTCATTACCTCAAGTAGGTTCTTGCTTTTAAGGGAGTGAAATGCTATTTCTTTCTGTTAATATATTTTTTTGCCTTCAGTTTACGCTTATCTTTAGAGACTAACTGTCTTGGCAAAATTAAAGAGAACTTTTTTTTATGAGATTTTTTTTTGGAGTAAAGTCTTTTATTTGAAATGTATCAGCCCATGTCTGATGAAGCAGCATGTGGTCTATTGGGAAACCCCTAAGACTAGGAAGTAGGTGACCTGTATTAATGCCCCTGTGTCATTTGGAAGTCACCGGCTCACAGTCACTAGTAGTGAATGCCTCAGTAGTGTAGTACTGGATTACAGAGATGTGGGACACTCAGAAGTGAGTAAGAACTGTTTAGAAAGTCTGAAAATAGGGCTCAAAAGCTCAGATCCACAAAGGGGTGTAAGGGCCTGGTGCCAGAACTGGAAGCATTAAACCCAAGTTAGGTGCCAAAGTTCTTTCCACATAAGTGAGAAGAGTTAAGTGCCTACACCTGGCATTGCTTTGGCCCGTGTATTGCTCAGGGCAGTCTGGGGTGTGGGCATTGAGAGAGATCAGTCATAAGGGAAAATATAAAACTTTATTCTGAATACCTTCTGCAGTGTCTTCTGAATGTTTTCGGGGCCCTGAAATCAGTATTTGTTATCTTTCCCCCTTCCTCCCTCTCACTCTCTCTCCCTCTCTGTTTTCAAAATAAAAAAAATAAATAAAGACAAGTATGTTATCACATGACAACATGTCCTTACAATTCGAAGCATGTGAATCACTTCAGAAAAAAAGAGCAAGCAGCCCCCAACTCAACTAAAACGAATCACCACTACAGGTAATTTGTAGCCAGGTAAGCTCTCTGCCTGCCTCCTGCCCACTTCCCATATGGCCAGGCTGAGCCCTTGGGCACGGTTCTGAGTGGGCAGTGATGTGTGAGCTGTAGGGCTGTGCAAAGCTTCAGATCACGATTTGGATTTGGAGATGATTCAGATGATTTGGAGGTCAAATCTATGAATCCAAATTGAATAGCTGGAAGCTTTACGCTTTCCAAATCTATTTGGAGCTTCCAAATCTGTTCAGAAAAGATTTGGCAATTCGGCCATAGGGTATAATGGGGAATCAATGAAATATCTGTAACTTTGTTGTATTTTATTGGATTCAGATGAAACTTGCAGGGATGGTAGCCTCTCCTGAGAGCATGACACATGTAAAGTTTCAAGGTGATAGGTGCAGGGGTTCTGAAAGCAAAACTCATGTCACGTGTGTGTGTGTTAAGCCACAGTGGGGTGAAATCTGCAGGGATGGTACCTCTACCCCTGCACTTATCACCTTGAAACTTGGCACATGTCATACTCTCCACAGAAGCTACCATCCCTGTAAGTTTAATCTGAATCAACCAAATAACAACAACTCAATCAATCAGCAATCAATTTCATTGATTCCCCATTATACCCTAGGGCCGAATCTCCGAATCGGCTCCAAATCTTCTCTATTCGCACAGGCCTAGTGATCTGTACTGCCTTGTGAGTGGCCTCTGCCCCAATCCCATCCATTCTTCTTGTTGCTACAGGTAAGGATTTATGTTTTGCTTAGCATAGCTCCCCTTGAACCTGTCACTGATGTTTTGGCTGGTGCTTTCTTAGAAGAAGCCCTAACTCTATCTCTTTTCATCCATTTAACTAAGTCTTAACCAGTTGGTAAAACTTCATTTAAACAAGTTTAAAATTATGTGTATTTACATGGCTTTGTAGAGTTGTTAGGGAATGTAGGACCCTGCACATGGTAGCTACATGGGCACATAGTTGATATATGTCAATGCAATCTAAGACAGGCAGTTAGTTCTGCAACCTGCATTAACTGGGATATAGTGGGTTAAGAAATTCCAGTACCATGCTATGCTAGGAAAAGAAGTAAGATTTGCCACATGATAACAGCATTGGTACAGTCTTGTACGGTGGCAAGACATTCTTATACAATGTTTTTAGCATGTTTACAACTGACGGCATGGGCACGAGTCAAAGGCATTAGAAGTCTTTGTTGGTTAACAAACAAAGGGCATGTGGGTGAGATTAGTACACCCTGCTCATCTCACTTCTGACTGGGGGTCTTGGGTGACTACATCTAGATCCAAAGGTCAGATGGTCTTCATGGGAGTTTATGAGGAGTTGGTATTCTGTCCTCTTCTGTACATTCATTTAGTCCAAATCACAATCTATGTCAGAGATTAGGGAGAATGATCTGCCCTCTGCTCTGCCTTCACAACTCTCACTTGAAGATACAAGGATATGAATATCCTAAAGGCAGATTTTAACTTTTTCTATTTATTGTTTGCAGAAGGAAGGGTGTTGTATTACTTAAAGTTTCAAGGAGGATGAATTAAAAACTGATTTACATTATAATGTATGACAACAACACGGTCCTCCTGCAAAGATAGACAGGGACATTGGAGAATCTAAGCAAGAAAATGTGCATTTTGCTTGGCATGTGCACCCCAGGGAAGGGGCCAGGGCTGTGCTGCAAAAACAAGGATCAAGCCCCTCACAGTTCCCTTGCCACCCACCCCTGGCATGCCAACATCTTACAAGTCAAGGTTGCGGGTGTTTTTGGCACTCTGCCCCAAAACATTGCCAACCCCTGCTGTGGACTAACAACTTTGCAGTCCACTGCTCATGTAGACACCATTATTGAGCAAAAAAATAATAAACAGAAAAATTAATGGATGCCTTCATTATAGTTTATTTGGGTGGTATTAATGCTTTCTTGGGTAGTCCTTACTATTCAAGATATAATATATATAGTCCTTGGATAGTGTGGCAGGGCACTGTTTGTGCCTGCCACTTTAAGACTTGAGCCAAGCAGCCAGCAGGTGCTTGATTGCGGCAGCCATTTTAGATCCCTGGCTGCCTATATAAACAGAGCAGTTCCCTGCTGGCAAGCCAGGCAGCAATGTAACCTGGCTGCAAGACTGCATGTAACATTCTGGAGGTAAGAGAGGAGATGTAGGAGATGGCTAGGAGGCTCCTAGTCCTGGACATGACCGAAAACTGCACGCTGCTTAGAGTGCGTGGCCTAGTGGGGCTCTCAGTGGCATGGGAGCCCCCAGGAAATGCCAGACCAGTTACCACACTAGTGAAAAGCGGGTTGGGGTGCCTTAACCTCAGCTCCCACAACTGAGTGGGTAACCTGCTAGTAGGGTCTGTGCGGGCCGGGAGCGATCCGGGCCCTTTTGTGCACGTGGGCCGTGGCCAGCAGCCTTGGCACGCGGGGTCAGAGAAGACTGGAGGCAAGCTAGAATTAGTCACGGACAAATAGTGGTTGATTTAAAGATTGTTTACTTACACCAAAGATGGTCGTGGTGTAGCCTGGACAGTTTTCCAGGTACAGCTCTGCTTAAATCCTCATTAGAGGACTACGACAAATTCGTTCTTTCCTGCGGAGTTGTTGAAGCTCCGTGGATTCGGTAGTTTCTCGTGCAGGAAGGAATATGTCTACGAATCTATCGGAGACGGGGAGGGGCCAGAGGCTGTTCACGTCTCTGTTGCCTTTTAAGAAATGCGTTGGGTCCGTAAGGATCCGCAGCGCTTAGAGATCTTCACACAAGGTGAAGGTTTCTCCCTCTCCCTCTCCCTCTCCCTCTCCCTCTCCCTCTCCCTCTCCCTCTCCCTCTCTCTCTCTCTCTCTCTCTCTCTCTCTCTCTCTCTCTCTCTCTCCAACTTCTCTCCAACTTGGGCGGAAACCACCCAAGCTCTTTATACGGCTAGCAAGCCAATCGCTAGCTGCCATGTGTGCATATTTTAGAACTGGCCAATAATGTGGCTCGAATTCTCATACAAATGGCGGGAACTCCTTGCACCGAGCATTTCTTAGATGCAAAAAGAAATGCACCATGCAAAGAAAGCTTCAAATTGGCGGGAAATTCTCCATTGCACCTGGGTTCTCTTCTGCAGCAGAAAACTCCACCGTGCAAAGAAGCTGCAATTTTAGCGGGGAAAAATAATTTAGCAGTGCCGAAGCGCTCACAAACAAAAAATCACAACTTTGGGTTGTGACAGGGTCCAGAGAGCAAACCTCAGAGAGGGAGTGGGGCTAGAGGCTCAGAGACCTGATGTAGAGTACCCTCGACTGGTCAATGCTGGGGCCAGGACCAGACCAGTCAAAAGGGCCATGGGCCCTCCACAAGTGATCCCCAGAGCTGAGGGTCTGGGGTTCCAACTGGCCTTAGAGGTGATGCCAAGGTCTGTGTGGCCAAAGGTCCTGAGGGGACCATGCCCGAGAGGGAAAATAGTTTCAGGGAGCTAGGCAGCCCTTAATGAGGGTGGGGTAGGCCACCTGAATGGAGGGATCTTAGAGGGGTCCTGATTGGAGGATCCTGGGGCCCAGTGTAGGACTGGTGAGAGTAACATCTGTGGATGCCATCTGTGAGGCATGGGCTGTGGTGTAGGGGAAGTACGGAGCTGCAGACAGCACCCCTTGGCATCATGGCAAGGAAACAGGCAGCCTCCCACCTAATTAAGATAATTAATTAATTAACAACAAGGTGTGGCAGGAGAGAAGGTGGGTGGTTGGCCCAGAAACAGGCGGGTGGGGCCATTGGTAGACAGGCCCAAGAAGGCCCCCTGTTACAAATGGTAAGGACTATCTGTATGTATGTATGTATGTATGTATGTGAACTCTTTTAAATGATTATGATTAAACATTGCTTATCTTAATTTTATAACAACATATACTGAATAGTCAATATTCCTAACAGCTACTACTCCTGGGGTATGTGCACTTTATGGAGAAGTTGACTAGTTAGCAGTAAAGCGTCACTGTCTACACATGTGCTCCTATTAGTATATTAATTAACTCCAGTGTAGGATAGTACTGCCCAGGAGAAATACTATCTTACGGCAGAGTTATTTAGTGCACTGAAATGCACATATACACAGTGACTGGGACTGGCTGGGGCATAAGGGTGCTACAGCGCGGGGCTCACTGCTGGCTAGCCCCCACACTGTAACACCCTCATGCCCCAGCCAGCCTTTCTGTAGCACATTGAGCCAGGCAGGAGCAGCCCTGGGCTGGCAGGCTGACCTCTGGGGCCCTCTGCTAGCTTGGGATTGCTCTGCCCCAGCTCAGTGTGCTGCAGTCCTGGGTGCATGTGCAAATGCTGTGCCCAGGGGCAATACAATCCAGCATGAACTGCTCCGGAGTTTATTGCTACTTACTAATTGCATGTGTAGATGCACCCACTGACATCTAAGGGAGTGCAGTTTTCTGATGCAGTCTGTAACAGGAATAGGAAACAATTGTGAGTGAAGGATTTTCCTCTCTGGACTCTTCATACTGAGTGAATGTGAATGTTTCTGGACTTCTCCCCATGCTTCAACCGTATCGCCCAGTGCCTGTCGCAATACAGGAGTGCTCTAGAAGTGAGATATGCATACATCAGTAGGGAGCCAACCTTCTTGGCCAGCGTGCAACAAATTAGTTCTGCCCCCTCCTTGAATGTCACTCTAATCCCCTTGCTTAGTTAGATCTGCTGCTCTGCTTTCTGCTCCCTGCTCTTTGCTCCTTGCCCAATTTCTTCCTCTGCTCTCTGCTTCCTGGCCTATCTGGTGCTGTGCTGCCTATCCCTTCCTCAATGTGCTACCTATCACACCCATAGAGCCCACAGAACCGGCCTGCACCATTTGTAGCATTTGTGCCACAGTTTGGCTACTCCTGCTCTAGATAATTGTCTGTTTGATACACAGTGTGTCAATTTAGGATACTTCAGAATATGCAGTACAGGTCCTTGGGGTTTTTTTATGCCAACACCGGCTCTTTGATTTTTTTTCTTTCTCTTTTTCTTTTACTTTTCCCCCCCGGAATCTACTGGAAATCTTGTTCTCGGGTCAAAAACGTGCTTCAGTTATTCTGAAACTTTCAACAGAACTCCGATCGTTGTCATGCTGTGGAGGTGCAGGGAGTTGGAAGAGGAGGAAAAACAGAAAAAAAAAAAAAGAAGAGAGATTTCTCTCCTCCTAGGAATATAATCAGGGCATGCTCGACACAGAAGAAATTCCAATTACTGCATTAATGATAACAGTAGAAAGGCTTGAATAATTAAATGATTATTGTGTACAGGGGTTTCGTTGGGATTTGTAATTCACAAAAGTTTTTCAATTATTTAGGTGCATAATGTGGAAAAAGGCAAAATTGAAAAGCAAATTGAAAATCCCATTATCCACTCTTGCTAGCCACAAAACTACAAGGCATGCGGCTAGATTCCTTTGTACCTGCAGGTGCTTTAAGACAAAGGGTTTCCGTACAGAATGAATGCCAGACAAACACAGCTGAGTTGGGAAAACATGTTCTCTATTCATATAGTGGAGGCCAGAGACTTGATGAAAAGCAGAACAATCATTTTCTAAGCCATATAACGCTTTACTTTAAATACTTCAATTAGAGCCCAATATTACTTCAAGGTCCAGTACTTACTAAGACATGATTAAAATCTCTCCATTTAAACTGTTTCTGACAGTAAACTGGGGTTTTGAACTAAATAGGGTCTCTCTCCAAAGAAAAATACCTGTCTACTTTCCTCAGAAAAAAATGTTTAATGCTGAACACTGTACAGACATATCAGTCCACATTTCAAAACTTTGATGAAATTTTGGAACTTCCCATAAAGAACAGTTTTAAAAACATTTTGAATATATTTTTTTTTAAGTATTTTTGTATCTTTAGAAACAAAACCATGTAGCATGAGTAACTTTAACCACGACGGATTCTGTTAACTTCACTAGAAAAATGATTGTGAACTTGATTCAAAACGTATTTAAATAAAAAGGAAGTATTCCCATTGACTTTCAATGTATCCTGTCTCTATTAGTAAGTATGCGATCAAGCTTAAATACGTTAGCATTTCAGCATGCTTCCTTTCTTGTTGTTTGTTTCAATGTCTATCTTCTCTGTGAAATCACTACCAGTTAGGTTGCTATCCCATCGGTTTCAGATTTAGATCAGTATTTTATTTCCATAGTGGTTTGATACATTTATAGCTTGTCAGTGCATTCTCAGGCAGACAAACTGCTGGAGTGAGTGACAATAATTCTCCCGAGTTCTGTGGGCCTTGAATAAGGCAACACATGCCTTTTTCTCTTGCAAATCGGCCAATTTATGTCTTTTTCTTTCCCTTTTGGTGATTCAGAATTTTTGCTACACGAAGAATGAAAGGGGTAGTATGCTACAGTATTTCATCATTAAAATATCTGGTTAAAGATGGCATGGCACGGAGAAAAAAAAATGGGAAAGAAAAGACACAGTGAAATTCTGGTTATTCTGTCCCAAATGGTGGCACAGATTAACAATGGGATGATCACTGGTAGGAATCTGAAATGTTCACTCCAAGCAAGTAAAATTTGACAACGCTTTGATAGCAATGTGAAAAAATATATATATCTATTCCATTCAGTCTCTAGTGGTGACTGTCTTGTACCAAACAATGTCAAAGGTACTTCTGTGGACTAAGGCATAGAAAAAGACCAGGACTGTAGAAAAAATAGGTTGTCTCCAGCTCCTCCCTCAAGAGAGATTCTCAGTATTATCCCAGGACCAAATAGAGGAACATCTCCATGAGGCAGGATGTTCTCAAACATGCTGAGAAGAAAACTTGTCTTAATTTGACAATGAGCAAATCCCATTGACCTCAGTGTAGCTTCCCCTTCCTGAGCATAATTGTAGTGGAAGGAAAGTCAAGTTCTTCAATCTTCTGAGCTTTCTGTCTGGCAACTTTCACCATCAGCAATTTAAAACCAGTAATAAAATAAATGGTTCTTTTTAAAGGTGAAAATGAGCTGCTGAAAGTGCTTAAGTTTCTGATCAAAGTTACATACGAAGCCTTGGTATAAATATTCACATCCATTTTGCAGCTTCCCAGCAATAAGGGCTTGGATAATTGAGTTTTACGATGAGTTAAGTTTGCTCCCTTCACTTACAACACTAATTAGAATAGAGAAAGGGACACTGATTAGCTGAAGCCACCCAAGCACTGACTTTTAATGATGCAAATCTTGAACTTCACCACTGGATGTTTTAAAAAATCCTGTGCACATTGGGATCAGCATACTCTTGTCAAGAAACCGGTGTCTTCAGCAGCTTGATATAATGAATAAAATGGACTCCTTATGCAAAGTCAGAGGAGAGAAGGGGTCAAACGCTGTTGTAGCTGTGATCCTCCAGGGAGTGTATGAGAGGCAAGGATTTTTCATTGTTGTTGTATCTTTTAGTAGATGGATTGTATAGCTGGGGGAGTTGTTGGACAAACTTTCAGGCTTATCTCTCTCAGAGGTGGGTAAGAGGAGCACTAGTTTAGGAGGGGCACCAGAATCATCTCCCACTCCTGTCCCCTGGTGGTGGTGGTCATGCTGCTTTATGAACAAGAGCCAGGGTGGGCAAAACATGTGGCATTGGCGGCAGCAGCACAGCTGGGGACTGTTTTGGAGTTCCCAGCATGGGTAAGTCTCCGGTGCCCAAGGCACCAACCCTGCTTGTTACGGTTCTGGTCTCTGTCAGCGACGAGAAAGCATTCATGCAACATGTGCAGGTAAAATTAAATAGAGAGACGTTGGTGAAAATGAAGAAAGGCAGTTAAGAAAGAGGGACAAGGAAAAGTCCATAGAATGGTAATCTGCTCTTGAGAGCAATGATGGCCTTGAGAGTCAACCACTTGTATGTGGCTGAAAGATGAGTTCACTTCCCACCTGCCCCTCCGTGACCTTAGGCAATGAATGAATTTGTATGAATTTGCTCTTGCAAAACAGTAGTAGTAATACTTCCACATTTCCCCACCCTTTAGCTCTTTTGACTGTAGATTACTCAGGAGAGGTGCTATTATTTCTTCTCATTGGTGTAAGCAGTGCCTACAGCAGTGGGACTGTAAACTTGATTGAAGATGCCAATGCAATCCTGCTATTTCAGATAATCATGCTCTTTTCCTGGTCTGTATTTCAGAGAGGTGTTATCCCTCTCTGGCCTCTTTTAAACAACCCTTTTACAAAAATTCATTGGAATATTAGACTAGAAGGGGAGCAAAGAACAGTTTTTCAGCTACAAGCTACTGCTCAGAGAACCACCAGAGTTTGGATGAAAGAGGAGGATAGGATCC
The DNA here is from genome assembly GCF_030867095.1 of Alligator mississippiensis. NCBI lineage: Eukaryota > Metazoa > Chordata > Crocodylia > Alligatoridae > Alligator > Alligator mississippiensis. The sequence continues at coordinate 293,963,066 of NC_081826.1, forward strand.
CCAAAGGTTCTCAGGACTTTTAAAAACCCCATGAAAATAATATAGAAAAGTATAACAAACATCTTCATGGGGGTAGAAGAAATTCCTATTTACCTACATCACTTTTTTTTCTCTTTTAAAAGGAAAAATAATCTAAGATTATAATGAATTATAACCATGCTGCTGTGTGTGTATGAGTGGGCATGTCGACATGTGCACTTAATGTGACTGAATAAACAGCAGAGCAATTTACACTGCAGTAAACTCCCAGATGCAACATCTACACATGCACCTAAGAGAGCAGCAAATTGAGCTGAGGAGTTGCAGTTTAAGCCAGGGCTGCTCCTGCCCTGGTCTGCCCCCCTGAATTAGCCAGGGGGAGCTCCAGGCTCTGGCCACAGCTGCCTGGGTTCCAGCCCCAGGTTGGTAGGGGGCACAGGGGTCTTCACTGGACTCAGGCTGTCAGTAGCAGTGTGGTCTTGGGTCCAGGGGACAGTCCTGGGCTGGCAGGAAGCACCGGGGTTTAGGCCCAGGCAGCGAGTGGCTGCATTGGGTGATGGAGAAACTGGCTGGACCACGAGGCTCCTGCAACTGCTAAGCCACGTGGCAAGGCAGCAGGCAGGAGTATAGCACACTGCTGGCTGAGTTGACCAGGCACAATTTATTCCCAAGTCAGCATCTACATATGCATTGCTGTGCAGTAAATAACTCTGCAGTAGGATAGTACTCGTATTTACAAGTACTATCCTACTACAGAGTTTATTAGTTTCCTACAGCCTAATAACACTGCAAGTGTAGATGCAAGATGTTTACTCTGGAGCTAATTAGTCTACACCATATTAAACATCTTGTGTAGATGCACCGTGTGTGTGTGTGTGTGTGTGTGTGTGTGTGTGTGTGTGCGCGTGCATGTGTGCATGTGTAATGTAAGATAAAGGAGCCAAACTCCAAGGAGAAAGTCACAGCAGAGTTCTTATTGACATACCTCTTGAGTGACTGAAGCATCTAAAACCGGCTGCTAATGAATAAATGAAACAACAACAATGGAAAAAATGGTATTTGCAAGTATTTTTTTGCAAATAGAAATGCTGAGTTCATTGTACCACAATCTAAAGGGATGAGGTTGTTATTAATAGGGATTCTATTGGTGAATATCAAAAGGTTCCTCATTTTTTGCATGAGTGAATATCTGTTCGTGTGTGAAAAGTTAATGAAAGAAATGGTATCATTTGTGGTACCTTATTTGTTATTCTCTCATTTAAAACATTGCAATCGTCCAATAACAGAGAGGAAAACTTTACTGCATGAATCAGGTAATTGACTATGCTATGAAGAACTAGTAGAGAATACTGAAAGCAAACAGTTTGCAAACTAACCATCACCAATAAATGGTTTGCCCAGATTATTTGGGCAAACTTGTTAAAAACAATGAATTCGGTTTTAAAAGTGAACATCAGTTTATGGATGATTCAGTAACCAGAAAATGTTATCCATGCTTGTAATGAATATTGTTGTTACCAAATAGTTTGATCAGATGAGCCCTAATGACTGCCTGCAGGTGCAGAAGGTATATAACAGATAGAGCAAAAATATTTTTACATAATATTATAGTTTGTGGTTTCTCTATTTTGAAAAGCAGCCTGAAGGTGTAATTTTAAGTGAACTCTCTTCATAAAAAAAATGTCATAAAAAGAGATTTTGTTACATCCTTGGCAGTGTTGGTCAATATGAAACAAACTCAGAATTTTCATATTTCCTCCCTTGTAATTGGAAAGTGTTTCATTCAGTAATCCCACAAGGCCTGAAATTAAGTTCAGCAAGGTCCCTCCCTCCCTTCCCCCCGCCCCCCAAGGGTAGGCTTTGATTCAGGCCCTCACTACACTAGAATATTTGTCTACTATCCAATAATGATTGTCAAGGGGAGCATTTACATGTGCTATTATAACAGAGCAATTAACTCCGATGCATACTACACCGGAGTTAATTGCTCCTGGGTGCCATGTTTTCATATGCACCCAGGAGAGCGGCATGTCATTCTGGGTTGGAGCAGCCCCTGCATTCGGGCTTATCCCCCTGCTGCCCGGGTTAATTGGGAGCAAATTGCTCCTTGTTAGCATCTACACATGTGCTACTGCAGTAGCTAATGCACATTTAATCTAGTACCTTTATTTTCTGGTACTACCAAATGACACATTAGCTTAATTTACTGGACAGTAAGTCCTGTGCATATGTTAGTCAAATGCTCAGCAAAGTGTCTTGTATAGATGCACCCTGGAAGGTCTTTTTCTTTTCCCATTCCATCCAGTGCCCTCCAACTCTTCAGTTTTCTCTCTTGTTCATCCCTCTAATTCTTTTCCTTTCTGTCTTACATCTCTGTTTAGCTCTTTCTTCCCCCCCACAATTGATTGTTCTTCCTTCTCTTCCTTTCTCCTTCACTTCCACTACTACCAGTCCATTCTGCCTTTCAGGGAAGTTTCCATTCCAGTACCCACTCCCTTTCATCTCCAAATCCATTTCTCAGAACTTTCCCATTGTTCTTCTTCATTCTCACTGTCCAATCTTCGAGTCTTTCCTTTCTCTATTCCAATTTCTTCACAAAATTTCCCCTCCCCACCCTCTTGTTCCGGCCCCTACTCCATCATTCCATCTTTCTCCATAACTCATGTTAAACCTTATTTTCTCTCCCTGGACAGATGCACCCTTGTCAAAACCTAGGACTATGCAATGATTTTTCCAGGAACGCAGTCTGCCTTGCTTCCACGTCCCTGGTTATCTGGGGATATGTAGCCTCCATTCATTCAGGCTGATGTTATCTAGCAAGTTTTTGGTATGAAGTCATAAACAGCGGTCACTTGTATGCCTTTTATTACCAGTGGTTGTGAGGAGCAAAGGGATGTGGCTAAATGAAAAGGACAGTGGTCTGCCTAGAGCTCACTTGAAACCAGTATGTACCAATGCACCTCCCATGTAAGAGTGGCTAGATTTCAGTCTAATCCCTTTCAAGAAGTTACAAACATTATCAGTTACCTGTATTATTGATGTTTTAATGCAATACATGTCAGAAAGCATTATGTTTTCTTCTCATATTGTCCTCCATATTATGTCATGCCTCATCACATAATATGCTGTCAACAGGCATCAGAACAAAAGCCAAACTGATGCAACGTGACAAGAAAGGGCAAAGGTTGCTTTAATGCTACATGGTGCTTTTTTTTTCCAGAACTTGTCTGGAAGCAAGTTTACTGACAAACCCCTTATCTTGCCCATGGATATGAAACTTTAGTAGTCCCAATAAAATGAATGAACTGCTGAGATCTGCCATAAAGATATCAGATAATAAGGACTAGCAGACCCATCACTTTGTTCCTGCATTATGTTACCTGTTCACTTTCATCTATGCTGCTGCACCCAATGTGGTACCACTCACCTCCTGCTAAGAGGATTCAAAATATGGCCAGGATTCAATTTGGTTCTTTAGGTGACTAAAATGAGACTCTAGATGGAGTTTAGCTTCCTAAGTTTCATAGGATGATCTCAAATATTCCAATCCCAGCAGCTACAAACCTCATTCAGTGGCTGAATTCATAGCGCACCTCCTACTTCTCAGCCAGAGTTAGAATCTGGGTGGGCATCTTCACACATTTCCCCTACTCCTTGTACTTTATCTTCATCGGCACTCAAACAGATCAGCTGTAGCCATGCTAAACACTTCCCTCTATCCATCCCGAGAGCCTGCAAAGTGCTTCCCTGTTCTTCTTACCTGGAATGGTGGAAGCCATAACAGCTTAGATAACAACAGGGTGGTTCTGAGTTGTACAAGAATCATGCTTCCCTCTTCCCTAAGTGTGTAATTAATGTATCTGCTTTCATATTTTTAAGTAGTCAGTTCAGAGAATACATGCAGCATCTCAATGCATGTTCATTGTGTCATTCCTGAAGGTGTCAAGACCCAGATTTTTAAGGGTTTCAATGAGATTTAGTTGCTTATATACTTTAAAGAATCTGGCCCTGTGTACCCGCATTGGGAGCTGAAAGGATTATACACTTTGAATTGTTCTCATTGGGCATGTCTGCACATGTATTAAAGTGCTTTTCCTAGTGCACATTAAATTTAGTACCTCTGGGCTCGTATACATGTGCAGAGAGCTATCTCTGAAACGCTGGAAATCCAATGCGTCAGAGAGGACTCAATTAATCGAGTCTGCTGGAGCACAGAAATCACCCCACACCAGCAGACTCTAACGTCATGTGCATCAGCATCTATGTGCCAAAAAATGGCAGTGGGATGCTTTGAACTAACACTGGTTTAATGAGCTGGAGTTCAAAGTGTTCCACCACCATTTTTCAGCATGGGGGAATGCTGATACATATGACAGTTGGACACTTCTAATTAGCCAGCTCATTAAGTAAAGTGCCCCCTCCTCTCCTGCCTCCTGGAACATGTGTAAAAATGCCCAGCAATGTGCGGCACTAAGCAAATGCACGTTAGGTTGCCTTAATGTGCAGTAATGAATATGCATGTTTTTCATAGTTTCATAGTTGGTAGGGTTGTAAGGGACCTTAGCAGATCATCAAGTCTGACCCCCTGCCATGGCAGGAAAGAGTACTGAGGTCAAACAACCCCAGCAAGGTGTTCATCTAGCATTCTCTTAAAGACCCCCAGGGTAGGAGCCAGCACCACTTCTCTTGGAAGTTGGTTCCAGATCCTAGCCATCCTGACAGTGAAGTAGCGCCTCCTGATATCTAGCCTGAATCTACCCTCTGGCAGCTTGTGACTGTTATTTCTAGTGACTCCTGGTAGTGCTCGGGGCAACAGGGACTCCCCCAATGCCTGCTGGTCCCCCCCTGACTAGATTGTAACAGGCCACTAGATCTCCCCTCAACCTTCTCTTGTGGAGGCTGAACAGGTTCAGGTCCCATAGACTCCCCTCGTAGGGCCTGCCCTGCTGCCCTCTGATCATGCAAGTGGCCCTCCTCTGGACCCTCTCCATGTTGTGCACACCCCTCCTGAAGTGCGGTGCCCAGAATTGGATGCAGTACTCCAACTATAGCCTGACCAGTGTCACGCAGAGTGGGAGGATGCTTTTAAAGTGGTGCTTAATGTGCAGTAACCTATTTTACTTCCCATTAGTGTAATAGAATGTTGGTTTTTTTTATGTGACACTTTAATGTGCAGTAAAATAGACTACAGAGCATGAAAGCGCATGTGTAGACATGCCAATCATATTGCAAATTGAAACCTTATATAATGTCCCCTGTTGACCAGTCTCTTCTTGCTGACCTGCAGTGATGGTGAATTGCCCCACTCTGGTGCCTTGGCCAGCAATCACAAAGGTTGCTGCTAGAAAGCTTTTCCTCCCTTCCAATTGGTTCATAGCTTTCTGAGTCACAGTACTGCTTGACTCCTGTTGGGAATAAATCACTCCCTGTGTTCTTATCGTTACCTTGAATATCTTTATTGAGTGTCATCATCTGTCCACTTGACAATCATCTTTCTTACAGAAGGGAGAGGAATTACTCAAGTGTTACAGGTTAGCATACCTGGGAGTAAAAGACAAATGAATAAATAAAAAGGAAAATCAGGCTTATATAACTAAGATATCTATTAGATTCTGGTGATTAAGGCAACTCCTACTAACATCAATGGGAGCTTGGTCATTGACTTTAGTGGGAGTTGGATCAGGACTTTTGTGCACAAACCATGATGTGTGGGCTGTAAGTGACCTGTGCTGTTTTTCACTTTAATGCAAGGAGAAAAATACATCATGAATAAGTTCTTTCACTTTTAACTTTATGTGTACCTAGCAATACACAAAATGAAGCTTACTCTTAGGGTACCGTGAAGGTGGAAAGGGAGATGGGGGAGAAAGGGAGAGTATGAGGGATAACCCACCTTTGTCACTCACCTCAGCTGAAGCAGAGAATGCCAGCAGAGTGCCAGATCAGGGACTACATTTCCAGAGTAGCTACTCCCTCCAGAGTGGTGTGGGGCAGACCTGAGATGGTATTTCTGGACCTGGAGAGGGGCCACCGGGGAGAGTCCATAGTGTTGGGAGACAGAAGATGCCAGAGAGACTAGACTGTCTGCTGGGAAACCACAGGTAGCTGGGGACATCACTGTTGACCCAGATATGCTGATTGGCAGTCAGAAGAATGCTGGACAAAAGAGGCAGCTAGCACTGGACACTGTGGTGGCCAGTAGGGACTCCAGTGCACACACCTGTGGGAGAGCAAGATCCAGGTCAGGCATGGCCTGTGCAGGGAGGAACCCTGCATTGGGGAGCCAGCCTCAGTAGAGTCTTCCTCCCCATGAAGACAAAGGGTAATAGTAGAGGAATTTTTCCTCTGGGCAGTGGGAGCCCTTGAGGGGGACATATGTGAACTGAAGAGGAGGTAACTCGGCTAAAGTTGTATTCTCCTAAGAACGTTGCCATAATTTGAGTAGGGAAAAGAAAGTGCTGATTTGTGGGGTGACTGGAACTGTTGATGCATAGGGCTGGCCTGCAAAAGGTCTGATCTGGAAGCAGACACTTGAGGGAGCCTGAAGGGAGCATGCAACAGTGGCAGCCTACATTTTCAATTTTATTTTTATTTTTTTTAGTTCTTGGTTTTCAAGGGATTTTCTTTGGATGGACTATTCAAAGCTGTTCTGCCCTGGATGGGCCACCTGGGGCTGAAAGGGGTTTAAGTCAGAGGGCTAGCTCCAATTCAGCATATTTCAAAAAGACTGTTGAACTGTAGCCATAGACCATGGTAACGTCTGGGAACCATGAGTAAAATAGACTTTGAACCATGGTAGGAGCAAGGAAAATAGGTGAGGGGGTGGGAACTGGCCTGATACTGTCTCCATCTATGAATATTCTAACACCAGCTAATACACCAGATGTGATAAAGGTGGGGTGCAGGGGTGGTGGAGCCCCATGAAGAAGTCAGGGCAGTGGACCTAGAGGGTCACCTGGAGGGAAACTGGTTCCCAATTCAAATAAGTTCAAGTCATGGCAGGTGAGAGAAAAAAAAATCTACTAGGGTAATCGAGTAATATTTTCTAGGTCTAACTTTGTCATTGTCAGGAAGTAGGCAGGGAATAGGCAGGAAGCAGGGCACTGGCCAAAAGAGGCCATATAATACCTACTGGTGGTGGTACCTATAAATGTGCTCTGATGTGTTCTGATTAGAACGTGTCGGATCGAGTCTGCTGGAATATTCTAATCAGAATGCTCCAGCATGCTGCAGCATCTCACGCATTCAGCCTCCCACATTGCAAAATGATGCTGGGGGGTGCTTTAACTTAAGCTCATTGAATGACATTCAGTTAAAGTGCCTCCACCACCATTTTAAAGCATGGGACACTGAACAGAAGACACTGTAGGTGTTTTAATTAAAGCGGTTCCTGAGAACCACTCTAATTAAAATGCTCCCCACTGCCACCTCAGAGCATGCATTTAGGTACCCTTAGTAAGCTTCCATGCCATTCCTCAAGCTGGCATAAGAAAAGCCATCCCCAAAATACTTACCATGATAATACTGATAGCCTAGCTCCTGACAGGAGAGGGAACTGATTCAGGTGAGATAACTAGCCTGGACTTTTCTCCACAACTTATACTGGACTTCTGTTGTTGGATACATTTTTTCCTTTCTCTACCTTTCTCAGTTTATTAGATCTTCTGTAGCAAGAACTTTCCTGAGCTTTGATCACAGACATATGCACGCACTAGGGTATGCTTTGATGTTCTGGTTCAAATGAGCTCAAACTCTCTAAGGAAAACCTGGTCAATGAAAGCATGAGAACTTACTAATTTTACGTGATTTGCAGGAGAAGAACTAAAATGGATGTACTCAGGATAAAAACTTTTGGAAGCATTTGCTAAATTTTCAGTGAATTTCACCTAACCTTAAATTTGCAATGAAAACTCAAAGCGGTGTGAGATTCAACATCAGTGCCCTTAATCATTAGTATATCCATAGTTCCTAGAAACTCTAAATTGAATGGAGTCTATTGTACTAGTGTGTAAATGGTTTGTTTAAAATGCAGTTTCCCTTGCAAAGCTTATGATCAAAGTGCTACAAAGTCAATGAAACAAGTAAGAAGAAATTAGAAAATAGATGGAGACTAAGGAACGCTAAATCAATTCCATATTAGCACAATGAGTGTTACACCTAACTTACCACTTACCTAATCAGGATCAGATGGAAATGTCTTTTGTAGGTGTCATTCACAAAGGAAATTTTTCAGAGGAGATCTGTAGTATTATAAGGGGATAGTCACATGTTTTCTGGATTCATTTTAATCAGTCCATAGATTTTAAAGCAAGCAGGAATCATTCAAAACATTTTGTCTGATCTCCTGTAAAAGACCACGGGAATTTAATTCAGTAATCCCTGAATCACATCTATATATAGTACATGAAACAGTATATTTTCCATTAAAAAGAAGAAAAGTCCTTTCTTTATATACACCAGGTTCCCTGATTAATAGCTCCAATTATTAATCATTGTGACTGCTAAAATGTGTTCCTTATTTCTAGCTTTAATTTATCTAAGTTTAAATTTTACCCATTGCCTTTTCTTACTGGACTTGAAAATATTTCACAAAGCTCCTATAAATAATTTCCCTCGGTTTCTCCCAATGTAGTTTCCAAACAGCAAGGAAAATAACAGCAGCTTTTAACATCTTCCTTATTTGTTTTATTAACTGGGTCTATATATTTGTTTCCTGGAAAGGGACGATGAAAATGGGAGAAATGGAAAAATTACCAAACTTTTCCTTCTTCACTTTGTTTTATTACCTGTCTGCCGTGTAAGCAGATGGATATTTCACAGAGGTAAAACAAATAAAATAGAAAAAAGAGTACAGTCAAAGGAACATTAGTTTCTAGCTATGTGATCATCAGAAGGGTTAATTCTTTGATGGTTCCCTCCATTCTAGTTACAATCTACGTCAAGTGAATAGATGAATTTGTCCTATTTTCTGTTCTCATTACAGGGTTTGTCGTGAAAAGTGAGTTATCACAGGATTTTATTGCTTGATATATTTGGTGAATTATGGCAGTGTACTGAGGACACTTAACCTCTCTCAGTATGGTGTGTCTTGATTGACTGACTGTGCCACCCTTCCCCTGCACATGCAGGGCTGTAAACTTTAATGTGTCAAAATTATTCCTTTGCATATAAATTCAAAGATGGCCACTTTCTGCTGAACTGGAAACAAAATGTGACAGCGGTTTAGTACACATTAAAGTGAAGCAGGGTTATTATTATGCAGAAATGTTGTGAGATGAAAGGGGGATTGTATAGAATGTAATGCTGGTGAAAGGTCCTGAACTAAGGGCCACAGACAGAAGTGCTCAAGGTAGTCAGTCACAGCATTTGTAATTTCAGCCTAACTAGGCCGTAGCTGACTCACCCATGTACTTTAGTTTTGACGTGCAAGACGGTCAGTCTCTGCAGTCTATTAGATCCTAGTTCTCCCTGTTGAGACTGCTGACATTGATCACGGGAAGAGGTAGCTCAATCATGCGGGCCTCAAATGCATCTGAAATTAAACCCGATATCTCCCTTTTCAAACCTTTCTTCCAACTTGCTCCATTACCAAGAATCTTAACAGGGACTTAAACAACAGTGATGACAAGGGAAGAAGGCAGTAGAGGACAGCTGGCATATTTCAACTGATTGTATATTGTATCTGTCTGTCCCACCCTATATCGGTTGGTAAGTCAGTTAGCTTGTAAACATTTGGAAGCAGTGACTGTGGCTTACCACCATTTTTACTCAAATACAAGATGATTTTTTTTTTTTATACAATTAGCATGGGGAAAGAGCCCCTCATATTACATTTGCATATAAGGAAACCTTATTAAATATGTTGCCTACCATTAAACTGCTGCCAAAAGTAGCATGCGCTCAGTAATGAAAAACAACTAGGAAATTGATTAAATGCCAACACTGAGCATGACTATAAAATACAGGACCCACATTGGGAAAACATACTGAAGGAAATCCCCTTTTTTTCCCCTTTAAAAAAATGGATGGGTATTCCCTCCACTGGAAACTGTTACCTGGAGGTACTGCAATACCAGGCCAGCACTGGGAGGGCCAGAGCCAGCCCTGACACCCTTCTCTTGGTGCCAAAAATGCTTGATCTTAGCCAAAAAGTGGAAATGCTGACCTACGGGGGGGGGGGGGGGTGTTATATATAGATACTTATATAGACACCATCTAGCATACCATTCTTCCCAAACCTTAACCCATTTTCAAAACCTTACACCTGAACCAAATGTCTCACAACTATGCACCTGTTAAAGTGATTACAGCCGTACTTATGCCCACCCTTATTGCCTTTCCTTGTTTCATTTACACTGTCCCTTGGGTTTCAGCTCTGTTGATGATCTTTAAGCCCCTAGTTCATATCACTGTCACTGTCTTTGTCACTGGTGGTTCCACTGCTGTTGTCACGTCAGCTGTCCTCATGGCTGTCACTTTACCCAGTGGACTCATTGTCGCCTTTGCTGTCACTGTCCACTTCCCATCAAGGGGCCTCTTTGAAGAGCCTGTGCCATTGTCCTTTTGCCAGGTGGTATTGGCTGCTGCCTCCTCTCCATCCTCTCCTACTGTTTTCTGGTAGTAGGACTGAAGCTCACTCAGTACTCTTTTAACACAACCTATTTTGATTTCCACATGCTCATACATCAGAAGGTTCCTGTACTTCCACAGGGCACTCCTGATGCAGGACATGAACTGGTCAAAATGGGCTGCCAAAGTCCCCTGGGTTTCAGTCAGGTCCCCATACAGTGCTGCCTCTCTCATCATCAGGCTAGCCCCTGTCACCTTTTTGTGGAGCCAGTTTACCTTTTTCCACATACCCCTGGCACATGGGTAGAGCCATAGCAGATAGTTGATGGTGATGAGGATCTACCACAAGAACAATAACATATATAGTACTGACCATTGTATGCAGTCCCCCTCAGCTCAGACTGTTCTTAAAGTCATGGTGAGCCACTGCATTGAATACATTTTTACTTCCTCTTTGCTCCCACAGCTCAGCTTTGCCTTTCTTTCCCATTTCCAATATTCATGTTTCTTCACCCAGCCTTAAATGTCTGGCAAACATCACCAAATAGTACCCCAAACAGTTCACCCACAATCCCTCTGCTCCCCCCCCCCAGCCTGTCAGATATGATTAGTGTGGCCCTGCCCTCCATGAGGTGGAGCCAGACCAGTCTGCCTTGTGCCTTATCTGCATATACATTTTTGGAGGACCTCAGGACTCATGACAAGAACACTTAATTCCAGTCATGAGCAGGGTGTTAATTAGCACATGGATCCTTTGTAGAATCTGGACTACGCACACATAGCAAACGGTGCTGAGCTGTGGGTCACCAGGGCTTAAAATGCTGTTAACTCTGCTGGCACTCAGGCTGATTAACTATATTGTAAATCATTGGCCTTTTAGCTTTGGTCTAATATCATGCTTATGCCTACTTATACCTATATAAAAGTAGGTACAGAAGTGCTGCTTAAAAGTGTGTTTATGGAGTAACTGTGCTAGAACTTGCAACAGTATAACATGCATCAATTCTAGATCATCTAAGTCTATGGATACCTGTTGTAATTTTTACACGTGTATTTCAAGGTCAATCTTTTCACACTTTTCCTTTGTTTCTATGTGTTCAGGGAGAGCAGGGTCTGGCAATAACAGGGTTGGGAAGGGACTTCTGGGGGAAGAATTTGGGAAGGGGGAGAGGGCAAGGAAGCTACCTGATTCCCCTGATTTGTTTTTTCCAGCTGTAGCGATAAGAGGGGAAAAATTCAAAGCAAACCTAACATAATTAAATTCTATACATGGAAAATTATAACACATTTATAATTGTTCCTTATATAGCATATAATTATTAGGGGTCATCTTATTTCAAGTAAACACTGTACATATGTAGGTGGAAGGTAGTTCATTATAAGGATTATTGTGCTAAAAAAAGTCTTCCTCCTCCTGATAGTAGCAATCATGATGATAATGGTAGCTAGACTGAGAGTATCAATGTTTTTATATAGATAATCCACATTGTTTATTATGTTCTGGAACTTACCATTTATGTAACATCAATTAAGGTTGTTGGAGCATTTGTGGACAAATTCTCCAGTTTTGCACCATTTCACAGAGGAAGTAGATAAAGAAAGACGCACTCTCCCTCTCCCTCTGATGCAGGACTTGAAAAACAGTCATTCCACCAATAATCCCTCACAACTGAAGTGTATAAAGAAGATTGGCAAGAAAAAGGGATGAAGATCACTATACTACTTAACATGCTAGGGAATAGATAGGACCTTCTAGGGCTGAAAGTATGAGATGCTATAGCTTGAGTTCAGGAAAAAAGACTCTCTGCTTGAGATTACGGCAAACTCTTATTCTACGTCAGTTGTAGCACAAAGGATGTCCTGTATCACACACTTGTGTGAGGTGCACTTGAGGAATAGGAATGCCCTACAAGCAGTACAATTGGCCTCATTTGTTGGAGAACTCATGTGAGTAACAGAAGGATTATTTACTTGCAGAAAGTCACATTTTCTTCCCTAGGTTTTTCCAGGGGAAGCAGACCTATGTATTATCTGCATACGGGACAAGATGTGATCTAATATTTACAAATGATGACAGGCCAAACGGCACATCACATTTAGAAAAAGCAGATGTGGTATCACTTGGCTCCCATCTTTATCTAAGTTGACTGGAAGTTACTCATATGAGCAATTATATTGACTTCATATTAGGAAAATCTATTCTTCTGAGTAAAGACTGAAGAACTGGGACCATAAAGTGTATTTGACTGGTATCCTAGATATGCTTGTTTCAAGAAGAAGGACAGATAATTAGACAAGAAACCCTAGGCAAAAGACAGTGTTTCTAATCTCTTCAATCACTCCAAAACAAGCAAACAGAACGTGTAGAAAAGTTTAATAGGTTTTAATCAAAAGCCGTGATCGCCTAAATCAAATGTTATAAAGATACCATCAGTCCCTTTACAATACCGCCTTCCAACTGTCCCCTGCACAGAGATATAAACAAATCATGTGAAAATGCTATTAACACATTTATCATGGAATGAGAAGGTCTGAAACCAGATTTATGTCTAGTCAAAACATTATTCCTTACAATACAATCCATTAACTGTGCATAAACATGTTCAAGCAATTTAGATAATGTGGGTAATGGTGGAACACAGCGATATCAATACCCTAGGGTAAAATGATTCAGAAACTAGTGTCATTCTGAGCTTCATGTCCAGATGTAAACTGACTGTTTATAATAACAAATTAATCATGGAAAGGCTAAAGCAGGGAAACAATCAAAGGAACTGTCATAATCTAAAATATTCCTTTCCCATCCTGTCCAGATAATCTTACTGCTCCTTGGAAATAATCTGAAAAATAAAATTATATATCTATGAGAACACTGAAGTCTTTACTTTATAACATTTTTGGTGGCAAGCATTAACTCATACATATAACTCACACTGGAGTCTTGAGGATACTCATGTGGAGCATTGGTCACCAACAAGAACAAAGATGGCATAAGCGGGTGAAGACAAATTTATTGCGCTCTTGGATACTTCCATCAGGCCCAAGTACTATCCAACGATGAAGTAAATTACTGAGTTTAAACACAAGTGTAGATGGTGACATCCAGATTACGTTACTCCAGCTCAAATTGCATTGGTGTTTATTCAGTCATATTAATTGTATGTGTAGGCGTACACAGTTAACCACAGCATAAATACTACTACGCTTGATCATAAACAAAATGAATCGCAGTAGTCCAGCACAACATGGATCAGATTGAAAGAGGAGTGTTAGTGTTAGTGTTAGTAGAGCTGATACACATTCTTACAAAATTATATAGTTTAAAAAGAAAACATATGAAACACCATTTTTATCCAACTCTGGGAATAGAGCACCTAATCATCAGCTGACATAATTCATCCTATCTCCCTAGAAAGGACTTTAATGTCTTGATATCATCTGAAGATCTGGCCCTACAAATGAATACCTGATGGATGACCTTTTATATTAACATAGCCCTACCCGATGTGTATGTATCAGGAGACCAGGAAGAAGGTCCAAATCAATTCATAGATTCATATATTCATAGATGTTAGGGTCGGAAGGGACCTCAATAGATCATCGAGTCTGACCCCCTGCGCAGGCAGGAAAGAGTGCTGGGTTTAGATGACCCCAGCTAGATGCCTATCCAACCTCCTCTTGAAGACCCCCAGGGTAGGGGAGAGCACCACCTCCCTTGGGAGCCCGTTCCAGACCTTGGCCACTCGAACTGTGAAGAAGTTCTTCCTAATGTCCAGTCTAAATCTGTTCTCTGCTAGTTTATGGCCATTATTTCTTGTCACCCCCAGAAGTGCATTGGTGAGTAGAGCCTTACCAATTCCCTTCTGTACCCCCATGATGAACTTATAGGCAGCCACAAGGTCGCCTCTCAACCTTCTCTTGCGGAGACTGAAGAGGTCCAGGTGCCCCAGTCTCTCCTTATAGGGTTTGGCCTGCAAGCCCTTAACCATATGTGTGGCCCTTCTCTGGACCCTCTCCAGGTTATCCACATCTCTCTTGAAGTGTGGTGCCCAAAATTGAATTCAGTACTCCAACTGCTGTCTGATCAGCGCCCAATAGAGGGGAAGTATCACCTCCTTGGATCTATTTGTCATGCATCTGCTGATGCACGATAAAGTGCCATTAGCTTTTCTGATGACTTTGGCACACTGCCGACTCATGTTCATCTTGGAGTCCACTAGGACTCCAAGATCCCTTTCTGCTTCCATGCCTCCAAACAGGTCATTTCCTAGGCAGTAGGTATGCTGGACATTTTTCCTCCCTAGATGCAACATTTTTTCATTTCTCCTTGTTGAACTGCATTCTGTTGTTTTCTGCCCATATGTCCAACCTGTCCAGGTCTGCTTGTAGTTGTTCCCTGCCCTCCGGTGTGTCCACTTCTCCCCACAGTTTTGTGTCATCCACAAACTTGGACAGAGTACACTTCACTCCCTCGTCCAAGTTGCTGATGAAGACATTGAAGAGTATCGGTCCAAGGACCAAGCCCTGCGGGACCCCCCTACCCACACCCTTCCAGGTTGATACCGGCCCATCCACTACAACTCTCTGGGTGCGACCCTCTAGCCAATTCGTCACCCACCGGACTGTGTAGTCATCCAAATCACAGCCTCTTAACTTGTTCACCAGTATGGGATGGGATACCATATCGAAGGCCTTCCGGAAGTCTAAGTATACGACGTCAACCCCTACTCCTGCATCCAGGTGTTTTGTAACCTGGTCATAAAAGGTTCAAAGCCTCCAAATTGGTTTGGAAAAGATTTGGAGAGCTTCAGAGAGATTCAGCGATTTAGGCAGCCCCCACTCACCACAGCAAGGAGATGGACCTGGACTCTGTGCTGATAAGTAGTGGGCAGGAGGGAATTGGAGGAGTGGGGAGGGAACCATAGGGGGACCCCCACCAGGCCCCATCCCCTGCCTGGCCCCCCAGCTCCCCTGAGCACCCCTGACACTTGCCTGCTCTCTAAGCCATGCCAATGGCTGCCCCACCCAGCCCCAGCATCCTGACTCTTTAAAAAATAATTTAAAAAGCCCCTCACTCACTGCCAGGTGTGCAGGAGGGAGGCAATTCCTGCTGCCCCCCACTGCCCTGTGCTGTGTGGCAGGGGCTCTACCACAAGCCCCCATCCCTCGCCCGCTCTCCCAGCCCCATCAATGGCTGCCGTGCCCAGCCCCAGCGTCCTGGCTCTTTAAAAAAAAGGCCCTTCCCCTTTTTTTTTTCCTTTAGGAGACTATTTTCAAGTCTATTTGATTTTATTGGTTAGACTAACTGTCAAGGATTATTAGGAACATTAAAAAAAATCCCAATATAAAATCTGAACAGCAATCCAAAAATAATGTCAGAAATGTTGTCCTGACAATTATTTCCATCAATGTTCTCTGCATGTGGGAGTGGGGGTGTGAAAGCATAAAGTTGTAGTGAACATATGTTTTATCTCTTGCGTATGACTGACTCCTGCTTATTAGTGATGGATGTTAATAATATCCTATGTACTAGACTGAAGAGAGTACTAATCAGAAAATAAAAGTCACAAATAGAAGGTGTGAATCACAGGAATTGTTCACTAATGCTTAGTTTTTATTGCTCAGAGGATAAAACTATATTATATTCCACAATCGGGTCTTCAGTGAAATTTTATATCTACCATCAGTTGAGGCCTCAGCATCACAGAAAGAGCCCTCATACATAGAAATTTGCACCTTTTTCAGACAAGAACTTTCTCCAGCTTAGAACTGATTCTTTCATCTTATCTTATATTCATATTGCTTCAGAGGGGTTTTTCTTCACTAATACATACACACTAACAGCAGTGCAGAGACCTCTGCTCAAGTGCATTAGTTATTCAGTAATCTGGCAATTGCATTTATCTACAAAATGGCGCAATGGTGGAACTGATCAAGAAGCAACCATGTTGTTACCTAGTCTCAAGTTGCAATATGGAAAGGATTTTAGATGAATCCAATGATCATGGAAGTTGCTCCTTTTCCAGATTTTGGAGGATTATAATTTCTTTGTTGGCCCATGAAGAAAGTCAAAAGTGGTACTTTTACCTGCTTCTTGGACAATTATAGGTTAGACTTTAATGTTTATTGATTACTTTTCTTTTATCACTTTCCATTGACCGCTTGTGTCCATAGTTATGCATAAGGACTATTGATCTTATAGTAATTACCCTCTAATGGGGGTCAGCTGAGGTCAGTGGTGCAGCCTTGCCCTTCTTGATTTTTGTTAATTTGGTTTATTGGGATTTTGTTTTTCTCATTTTCAGTTTTGGAATTGATTTTCTTTTTGGTGCTTTTTACTTGCCATTCAATATTTAAGTTGTTTACAAGCTGTGCAAAAGCTTCAGTTCCATCATTTGTCTGAGAAACATTCATTTCTTTCTGTATTGTTGGAATGTAATTTAAATATATATATATTTGTTTACTGTTTTTCTTATTTTTCCCTGTCTGTTAAAAATGCATATTCATGATATACTTAGAAAACATGCTCTAGTTTGTTTCTTTAATCATTCCCTGTTTAGAGTGTGGCTCAGGTTGCATGATTTATCATTCATGCAAAATGAGTGGCTCCCCCACCCTTTATACAACCTACTTCAGTTTAAACTACTTAAATGTAAGCAGGTCTACTTGCATTCTTCTTTTTCCTAAACTAAATGCTTCCTTCTTTCGTAAAGTGAGTGGGTTTGTATAGAAGGTAAGTAGGAAAGGATTGGCCAGAACCTTGATTTTCTTTCTACTAATTGGCCACAGTAGTTAAAGTAGTGCAGGCAGTGGGCATGTTAATTCACCACAAGTATTTGTCCATAATGAAATATTGCTGTCTGAAAGCAAAGAGGAGGTAGAGAAGGGATTGTGACGTAGGTCTATTATTTCTTACTCTCACTTGTTATGTCTTAAATTGGATTTTAAGCTCTTCTGGGCAAGGACTATACTTTTTATATAGGTTTGTACAGCACCAGAGGTAATAATGGGGCCCCAATCCTAGGTAAAGCTTTCCTTTGGACTGCACAGCAATAGAAATGATGATGAATGGGAACTGAATTGAAATAGTCATCAGACGGTAACAAATCTTGTACTCTGCAAACCTGGATTGCAGTCCAACTGGTGATTTAGGGTGGAAAAATCTGCAGCAGCAAAATTTATATTTCAGTTCTGATTTTCAGAGTACTTTATATTAATTAACTAAGGCTGGAGTTTGCCCTCTGGCATACACAGGGAATTTTGATTGAGTCTACTGTGTATACTGTATGTATAAATAACATTAACATACCCTGGGTCACCCAGTCCCCAACCCTAGTGTTGTTTTACTGGTTTGTTGCTGCTCCTGAATATGCTAGATGATAACTTTGATTGTCATTACAGTGTAGTCGCTACATATGATAAAACCAACTGTGTTCACATTAAACCTGAATCAAATAGGATACTGGATGCCCAGGCTCATTTTCTCCAAGCTATTTCCTAGCAACAGTATTGTCTGAATGCTTGTGGGTATATCAAATCCACCTCTGTAGGCTAGAAACCATTCATTCAAAGTTATTCTGTTGCATAAGAAAACTCTAGCCAAAACCTAAATGAAAACCAAGCTCATCAGCACAGAAGAAAGTTACTTCTAACCTAGGATGGAATTACAATGAAAATTCAAGCTGTTGGAAGGGAACGTACCTTAAATACATTTCAAAGCAACAACTTGTTCCTTGCTAGCTAAAGACGGAGTTTCAGCAAGTGCTGTATTCATTTTAGCCTGTACAAACCTCAAAGCTTTTGGCCCTCTTTCTTCTTCTATGAAACAACCTAAAATCCCCTGTGGCTTTTGCTCACATTGGCCTAAACATTGGCCCGTTGTCCACAGCTGGCAAGGGTCAAGGAGACAAAAGCTGTTTTTGCCTTGTCCATCAAACTGAGTTCTTTCTAATTTTCCCTTTAGAGACATATTAAGGCTTTTCATGTTTTCTTGAACATGACAAGTCATATAAAATATAT
Source organism: Alligator mississippiensis (assembly GCF_030867095.1). Lineage (NCBI taxonomy): Eukaryota > Metazoa > Chordata > Crocodylia > Alligatoridae > Alligator > Alligator mississippiensis. The sequence goes on from NC_081826.1 coordinate 293,981,633, forward strand.
TTCTTTAGGAAAGCCTGAATGTTATCTTTATTCTCCTATCAGCACAACTAAAATTATTAAGTTATGGCTAAATCTTGTTTCACCTTTATGTGCTAAAGTGGCACTTAAGTAGGCATATAACTACAATTTGAGAGGAGTTATGCAGAATCCACTCTACATTTAACTTGTTCAGTATTTTCCTTTTGGGCATATTTAAAAGGCTTCTCTCCAGGCACATCAGTATCTAGGCAGAATTAAATTAGTTAGGTATAATGCGCATAATGCCAAGTGAATCCCAAAATTGTAGTCACACAAGACACACAACCATGAGGTGTTTGACCCTAGAGGACAGGGAGGAAGAATGCCCTCCCACAGTTTAGCTCCTTTAGAACATAATTTCCTTTTATTTCAACACATTAGCAGTAAAGGAGCTGAATGAAGTCTTGTCACTCATTTAGTTACTATGCTCCTGCTTTCACCAAGTGTTTCACCATAAGACCTCGTTTTATCTTTATAGCTTTGGGGATTCCAAGAGCCTCCTGTTGAAATATTAGCCAGGGTCAAGTTGTTTTGCCTCCCAAGATTGGATACAATTAAGTGACTTCATCTGGTCTGGACAACTTTCTAGGGAACATAACTAGGGAAAAGAAAGCATTCTCTGAAACAAAGGAACAGACACACAAATGAGTCATAGGCTAGGGACATTCAAAAAGCCTGAGCCTAAATCGATTCAATCTTTTCAGGTTAATCTAACCTGGCTAGGCTAAACTGATTTGTAACCATACTGGCATCCCCTCTGGACTGAGGAAATGCAGGCACATGACTGCAATGGCTCAGGGTAGAAGCCAGGGGGGAATAGAGCAGCCCTCCCTCCCCTTCTATAGTGCTGAGATGAGGTCATGGCTAGGCCCTGGCAGGACACTCTGATTAGAGAGGGGTCACTCCCTCACCCAACCAGTAAGGAAGCAAGCACTTAGTTATTAACAGAGCTTTGAGTTACACAGCAGGTAGTTACACAAGGAGTTCATAGCATGTATCACCCCATCAGCAAAACAACAACCTCTCTCACTAATTCAAGCTCTTAACAATTTTTTTTTTTTTTTTTTAAGGAAGGAATGGAGGGACATTACCAGCTACCTGTTGATTATCACCAAAAAACCCTAAGTGGACATTGATCTCTCTGCCTTTGTCCTGTCTCCCACAGCACGGACTGTAGCCAGCATGTGGTCTGCTAGCTAATGCTCAGAGGTGTCTGTGTAAGGCAGAGGGGAGAGGGAGGATCCCTGCTTGAGCAGGGAGTGGGGGGTGGGGGGGAGGGTGGGAAGCAGGTGTTATCCAGGCAGATGCTGCTGTACCTGCATCTCTGCTGGAGCTCCAGCCAGGGAGCAGAGGGGAGGGGCCAGCTCTGCTGGGCTGGAGCAGAGAGAAGAGCCATTCCCAGGGCTGCAAAACAACTGGGATACTGGGGGACTCTGGCTTAACTTCAATCAGGAAGGGGTCTGGGACAGATATTGCATAAACCAGTTTGACCCAAATCAGTTAAGTCTGATACTACATTCAATCAGGTTTATCTCAATCTGGTTTTAGCCATTTTCAAACTGGGTTATTTGCACTGAACGTCTGTTCTGTTACAGGTTTAAACCACTTTCTGATCACTTAAACTGGCTTATGTGTAATGTCAGTCCCTAGTCAAGATGGTAAAAAGCTATCCAACAGAAAGCAGTCTGACAAAATTAGGCAGAATTTAGGACATGGTGACATCTTAGAGACTAATTTGTTCAGGAAGGTATGAGATTTCACAGGCAATAATTTACTTCATCACATGCTGAAATCAGCCAGATTATTATAAAGGGAAAGCACCTGTCATGTACCTTGCATGTGAATGCTGTCAAAGCTAAAGGAATCCACTGGGCAAACCCAATACTAGGTCACCATATATTCCTGTATCCAACAGTTTCTGAGAGATGCTAAGCATTAGGAATTTCCCTCTTGGGCTCTGTATTCTTGTTTTTTAATTGCATTATGTCTAAACTCACTAAATGTCTTGATTCTCAGTCTATGCTATTTCTGTAAATGCCAGAATTGATTTGTCTGCTTTACTACATTATCATTAGTAAGACTATTTCACATTTGTACAGTAGCAATAAAGCAACTTAAATCTGCCAAACACTCTGTGTAGCTGCACAATAAGCAAATCATTTTTTTTTCAATTTTGTCAATTCAGCTGCTGTCCCCCCCTCCCCCCACTTTGCTTCCCATCAACCATTTGGACTGAAGCTTTGTGCATTGTTTCATTTTCCTTCAAATGTTCATGGCCATATAATACACTGGTGTATTTTATTTAGTTAAAACACCAATAGAGCTTTAACTATAGCCTTAACTATGAGATTGATTAGACAACTTCTGCTTGGGTAAAACCATTGATTTTGAGGAGCTTCAAGGAATGAAGGGTCAGACCTATATTGGAACTATGAGGTTCTGCTCGGCTGAAAAACATATTATATTTTGTCTGGCTTCCCCCATAATTCTTTTTCTACTTTCATTGACTGATAGACTAAGGACAGCTAGAGGACTCTTATCTGGCCAGCTCATTCAGCAATATTAAGTGAACTTTGTATTATGTTCAGACAGTTTAGCCATGATGCCTTTTATATGACTAATTTATGTCAAACGTGTCAAAAGTGCTTTTTCAGATGCGTTGTATTCAATATGGCATCAGCTAGATTCTTTCTTGCTCAATACTTGGGTGCATATTTAAGTGGACAAAGTATTAAACAGGGCTACCAGGACATGGGTAGCCCACTGGCAAAATAGTCTTGATACACTTAGATGACAATGCTCAACCCACAAGCTGGGTTTTCATAGCATTTTTTTTTTTTTTGTCTCCCATTCAGCCTTAGACAGTTGGGTTTTCTTATTGGCACCAATAAAGGTAGCTCACATTGCTGCTTATATGGATTAACAGCTGAGGAGTTGGGATAAAATGCCACCATGTTGTCAAAAACACCAATTCCACTTTAGGAATGTGACCATACACAACCCTTGTTTTGATCTAGTTATCCAGAGGCTTTTCCCACCAAAACTTTGGGATTCAATAGCAAGGTATAGTTATGAAAATTTTAGTTACCACAAAAAAAATTGCATGAGCATCTAAAGTGCCCAAGGACCTGGTTTTCAGAGGAGTTAAAGGTCAAAATACAGGCTTGGCCTTTCGGTGTTTCCAATTTTGGCTTTGGAACTAGGCCCAGGAAGGTGATACAAAGAAATCGAGATAGGTGTGTAGGTTTCCTATAGAGTCAACTGAGAGAATCAGTAAACTCTGAAGGTTGACTCAGAGAACCCAAATGCTGACTGAGAAGTCACCTAGAGCCAGCCAAACATGAGGATGTATCTGAACCTTCTTCCTCTCTGGAGTGTATGCACCACTAACCATTTCATAGTTTCATAGATTTTAGGGTCAGAAGGGACCTATTAGATCATCAAGTCTGACCCCCTGCCCTGGGCAGGAATGGATGCTGGGGTCAGATGACCCCAGCCAGGTGGCTGTCCAATTTCTTTTTAAGCACCTCTAAGGAAGGGGACAGCACCGCCTCCCTTGGAAGCTTATTCCACATTTTGGCAACTCTCACTGTAAAGATTTTTTTCCTCATGTCCAATCTGAATTTGCTCTCTTCCTATTTCTGGCCATTATTTCTAGTTACCCAAGCAGGCACCCTGGTAAACATTGTATTCCCTATTTCTTGCTGCTCCTCCCTCTCCCCCCACCCAATGAGTTTGTACGAGGCTACGAAATCACCTCTCAGCCCAGAGATTCAGGTTTCCCAATCAGTCCACATAGGTTTTTTTTTTTTTTTTCTGTAGGCCTTTAACTAGCTGAGTGGCTCTCCTTGTGAACCAAAGCTTAGAAACTACTTCCAAAGGTAAATTTAACTGCTCACCATGGCTGTGTCTTCTCACACACCCTTCATACAATCACTTTAGTGGTCAGAGTTTTCACCCAGGAAGTGGGAGATCTGCTCTCCAGTACATATCTGTTTTTATATGATGTAAAATGCATAGATAGTACCCATCTCCTTGATGAATTCCTTTACCATGTGTATAAATAGGAAGGCTCCCTTTTGCTTGATATTCTCCTGGTCCCATAGCTCTAGTCTTCTTGGTTGCACAATGACACAGTGTCAACTTTTAAACTAGGTTCACCAGAGGGATGGAAACCAAAGCCGTGAGGTAAATGGGGAAGCAGGAGACCTGAAGGAAGAGCAAGCATGAGAGGGCAACAGAGGGGGTGTTCTCATTCTTCCTGTGAAATCAGGACAATTGACTAGCTATCTCAGGTGCCTGTACATGACTGCACGGAGCCTGGGAAACAAGCAGGAAGAATTGGAAGTCCGCACACAGTCATGGGACTATGATGTGATTGGAATAACAGAGCTTGCATGACCAGAGCACTGTCATGGATGGGTACAAACTGTTCAGAAATGACAGGCAGGGAAAAGGGGAGGAGGAGTTGCACTTTATGAAAAAGATCCATATGACTGCTCAGAGCTCCAGTATGAAATTGGAAATAGGCCATCAAAAGTTTCTGGGATAGGGTCAGAGGGGAGAGCAACAAGGGTGATGTTGTGGTGGGTGCCTGCTATAGACCACCAGACCAGGAGGAAGAGGAAGAGGCTTTCTACAAACAGCTAGTGGAAGTTTCCTGATCACAGGCCCTAGTTCTCATGGGGGATTTCATAGATTCATAGATGTTAGGGTCGGAAGGGACCTCAATAGATCATCGAGTCCGACCCCCTTCAATCATCCTGACATCTGCTGGGAGGGCAATACAGCAGTGTACAGGCAATCCAGGAACTTCCTGGTGCATGTGTTGGAGCAGCCAACTAGGGGCCATGCCCTGCTGCTCACAAACAGGGAAGAATGGGAGGGAATGTAGTAAATGGATGACGACTTGGGCCCAGTGACCATGAGATGATAGAGATCAGGATCCTGTGGAAAGTAAGGATGGAGAGCAGCAGAGTAAGGACCCTGGACTTCAGAAGAGCAGACTTCTACTCACTTAAGGATATCATAGGAAGGATCCCCTGGGAAGCCAGTCTCAGGGGGAGAGGAGTCCAGGAGATCTGGCTGTACTTTAAAGAAGAATTATTGATAGTGCAGGAACAAACCATCCTGATGCACAGGAAGACTAGCAAGTATGACAGAAGACCAGATTGGCTTAGCTGGCATATCTTCAGTAAGCTAGGTCACAAAAAGGAAGCTTATAAGTGGAAACTTGGACAAATAAATAGGAAGGAGTATAAGAGCATTGCTTGGGCTTTCAGGATAAGAGCGTTGCTTGGACATGCAGAGAGGTCAGTAAGGCCAAAGCACAATTCCAGTTGCAGCTGACAAGGGACATGGAGGGTAACAAGAAGGGTTTCTACAAATAATTTGGTAGCAAGAGAAGAATCAGGAAAAATGTGGGTCTCTTATGGAATGGGGGAGGCAACCTTGTGACCTGGAGGAATATGAGCAGTGGGGTTCCCCAGGGCTCAGTCCTCGGGCCTGTACTGTTCAACATCTTTATCAATGACTTTGATGAGAGGGTGGAAAGCATGTTGTCCGAGTTCACTGATGACACCACAATGTGGGGCAAGGTGGGCATGCCAGAAGGAAAGGACAGAATCCAGCTACATCTGGAGAGGTTATAGAGGTGGGCAGATGAGAATAGGATTCAATTCAATGCAGACAATTGCAGGTTAATGCATCTAGGGAGAAGGAACCAGCAGTATACCTACAGGCTAGGGAACACCCTTCTCATCAGCACAGAGGCAGAAAGAGATTCATAGATTCATAGATGTTAGGGTCGGAAGGGACCTCAATAGATCATCGAGTTTGACCCCCTGCATAGGCAGGAAAGAGTGCTGGGTTTAGATGACCCCAGCTAGATGCCTATCTAACCTCCTCTTGAAGACCCCCAGGGTAGGGGAGAGCACCACCTCCCTTGGGAGCCCATTCCAAACTTTGGCCACTCTAACTGTGAAGAAGTTCTTCCTAATGTCCAATCTAAATCTGCTCTCTGCTAGCTTGTGGCCATTATTTCTTGTAACCCCCAGAGGTGCCTTGGTGAGTAAAACCTCACCAATTCCCTTCTGTGCCCCCATGATGACCTTATAGGCAGCCACAAGGTCGCCTCTCAACCTTCTCTTGCGGAGGCTGAAGAGGTCCAGGTGCCCTAGTCTCTCCTCGTAGGGCTTGGTCTGCAGGCCCTTAACCATACGAGTGGCCCTTCTCTGGACCCTCTCCAGGTTATCCACATCCCTCTTGAAGTGTGGTGCCCAAAATTGCACGCACTATTCCAATTGCAGTCTGACCAGTGCCCGATAGAGGGGAATTATCACCTCCTTGGTTCTGTTCGTCATGCATCTGCTGATGCACGATAAAGTGCCATTAGCTTTTCTGATAACTTCGTCACACTGACGACTCATGTTCATCTTGGAGTCCACTAGGACTCCAAGATCCCTTTCCGCTTCTGTTCCACCAAGCAGGTCATTCCCTAGGCAGTAGGTATGCTGGACATTTTTCCTCCCTAGGTGCAGCACTTTGCATTTCTCCTTGTTGAATTGCATTCTGTTGTTTTCCGCCCATATGTCCAACCTATCCAGGTCTGCTTGTAGTTGTTTCCTGCCCTCCAGCATGTCCACTTCTCCCCACAGTTTTGTGTCATCCACAAACTTGGACAGAGTACACTTCACTCCCTTGTCCAAGTCGCTGATGAAGATATTGAAGAGATCTTGGAGTCATTGTTGACTCCAGGTTGAACATGAGCCACCAATGCAAGGAAGCTGTCAGTAAGGCTAACTGCACCTTGTCATACATCCACAGATGCATCACAAGAAGGTCCAGGGAATTAATCCTCCCTCTCTATGTAGCATTGGTCAGGCTGCAGTTGGAGTACTGCATCCAGTTTTTGACACCACTTCAGGAGGGATATGGCCAGCATTGAGAGGGTCCAGAGGAGAGCCATTCAGATGATCAGGGGGCAAAAGGGCAGGCCATATGAGGAGAGACTAGAAGGCCTGAACCTATTCAGCCTCCAAAAGAGTAGGCTGAGGGGAGATCTGGCCATCTACAAATTCACCAGGGGAATCAGCAGGGAATAGGAGATGCCCTGTTCCCCCGGGCACCACTCAAGGTAACTAGGAATAACGGCCACATGTTGATAAAGAGCAGGTTCAGGCTAAACATCAGGAGGCATTACTTTATGGTTAGGGCAGCTAGAACCTGAAACCAACTTCCAAAAGAAGTGGTACTCATTCCTAGCTTGTGGATCTTTAAGAGGAGGATGGATAGACACCTGACTGGGGTCATATGACCCAAGCATCCATTCTTGCTCAAGGTAGGGGGTCAGACTTGATCTGTTTAGGTCCCTTCTGACCCTAGCTACTATGATACTATGATACTATGACAGGATGCAGAAAAGGCTGAAGTACTCAATGCCTATTTCACCTGAGTCTTCACAGGCAAGGCCAGTTCCAGACTACTACACTGGGCACACAATTTGGGGAGGAGATGAATAGCCCTCAGTGATAAAAGAACAGGTTAGGGACTATTTAGAAAAACTGGACAGATACAAGTCCTTGGGGCTGGACAGGATGTACCCGAGGGTTCAATGTCTTCATCAACAACCTGGAAGAGGGCATAGACTGCACCCTCAGCAAGTTTGGAGATGACATCAAGCTGGGTGGAGTAGTAGATATGCTAGAGCAGAGGTGGGCAATTATTTTGGGCAGAGGGCCGCTTACTGAGTTTTGGCAAGCCATTGAGGGCCACATGGCAGGAAGCCAGGAGCAGATAGATCTTAATTTTCTAAATGTTTTAGGGGCCCCATTGGCCAGATAGAATGGCCTGGCAGGCCACATGAGGCCCACGGGCTGCATTTTGCCCACCCCTGCACTAGAGGGTAGGGCTAGGATTCATAGTGAATTAGACAAATTGAAGGATTGGGCCAAAAGAAATTTCATGAAGTCCAACAAGGACAAGTGCAAACTCCTGCACTTAGGACGGAACAATTCCATGGATCGGTACAGGCTGCAGGCTGACTGGCTGGGCAGTAGCTCTGCAGAAAAGGATCTGGGGGTTACACTGGATGATAAGCTGAATATGAGCCAACAGTGTGCCCTTGTTGCCAAAGAGTCTAATGGCATACTGGGCTGCATCTGTAGGACTGTTGCCAGCAGGTCAAAGGAAGTGATTATTTCCTTCTATTCAGCACTGGTGAGGCCACATTTGGAGTACTCTGCTCAGTACAGAAAGAATGTGGACAAACTGGAGAGAGTCCACTGGAGGACAACACAAAATGGTTTGAGGGTTGGGGAACATGACTTATGAGGAAAGACTGAGGGAAGTAGGCTTATTTAGTCTAAAGAAGTGGAGACTGAAAGATGATTTAATAGCAGCCTTCAACTTCCTGAAGTAGGGTTTGGAAAAGGATAGAGCTAGACTGTTCTCATTGGGGGCAAATGACAGAACCCGGAGCAACAATCTCAAGCTACAGCAAGGGAAGTTTAGGTTGCATGTTAAGAAAAACTTTCTCACTAGGAGGGTAATAAAGCACTGGAACAGACTAACCAGGGTAAGCACAGAACAGGCTAACCAGGAAGGCTATGGAATATCTTTCCATGGACATTTTTTGAGACCCTGCTAGGCAAAGCCTTGGCTAGGATGATTTAGTTGGGGATAGTCCTACTTTGAGCAGGGGGTTGGACTAGACCTCCTGATCCCTTCCAACCCTAATTTTCTATGATGAAGGGTACCCCTACATTGTTTATTCTATGCTGGTTAGGTAAATCTCTTGGGGTACGGGAACTGTGGGTTTTGAAGCCCTCGCATTATGGAAGACATAGAACCTAACTCCTTTGCTTCCTGGCAGAGTCTTCTAAGCAGAAAGCAATTGTATAAAAGGCAGGTGGCATTTCCTGTTTTCCAAATGTGTGTCTGAGTGGCATTAGCAGTAGGTGCTACAGAGTGTAGCAAAATCAAGGCTGCTGGTGCATGTTTGTCATGCTCAGAGTACACGCACCAGATTAGGTCCCTCTGAGGACTGAGGTTGAAGTACCACTCTTCCTTGTACGTGAATCATAGCAGAGAACACCTGCTCAATCTGTGGGGCTTCTGTTCATGTAAAGAAGCCCAAATTTAGGTGCCTATAACTTTGCACAGGTGCACAGTTGTTTTATAGCTTCCTAAGAAGGAGTATTCTGGATCACTTTTTGCAGTTTAAGCACTTAAATGGTTTGACAAGTAACTGAAATCCAAGATATTTTGATTTTAAATTGCAACCAGGGACCTCATGGCTTTGAATTTTGACAACAATGTGCTTGCAGGCTTCGTCTCCTGTTTATTCTTATTGTGACCCACACAAGACTCCTCTAAAGAGGTTACTTTGCCTCACCTCTGGGCCTGTGGAGTGGGATGGAGTGGGAAGGGCATGTTCTATAGCAGCCACCCCAGCAGATAAAGAAATGCTGTAGTCCGGACGTCAGAGGTGTCAGAGTGACTCCCATGGTTACTGCTGGCTGGTATTGCTCATATATCACACCTCATCCAGGACTGTATATAAAGCCTAAGCAATAAACCATGAAAAGTTAAACTACTTTGGTGAAACTTTGACTCCACTACAGAACTGCTATTGACTTAAATGGAGCCAATGTGTTACATCTGGACTTTGTACATGATGGTCTCATGTGTTCATGTCAAAATCAAATAATTTTAGCATAGAAGAGAGCTTGTAAAAGTAAGGGAATACCTTTTTTCTTGGGAATAGCAACATCCTCTACAGAAGTATCTTACTGGAATTAAGTACACGATAGATCTGGTGTTCTTAGATCCCCCCCCCCCCCCCCGTGGCTTTCTCGCTAATAAAAAAATTAAAAGATTTAAAGTAGCTTTAGCTGGAGGTTAGCCTTGGAGAGTAATTTAATGTGGATATCATTATTAAAAACCCACTGCTTCAAATGGATTTTTCAGATTAATAAATCTGCAGAGATATAAAATTATCTGATTTATAACTATGTATTAGTCAATCTGAAATGTCAGTTATTATCTCTTCTGCTTCATGCTTAGATTGTCATATAATGTTATGCATCTTCTAGAAAAAGGCTCAAAAGTAAAAGGAAGAAAATCTTCTAGCTATCATTACAATTAGAACTCTAGCCCAAAGAATGACCTGAAGGTTACAGTTTCTCTGATTAACATAATCTAGAAAAAAATATCATCATTTTAGTAATTGGTATGGTATATAATTTCATTTAAGAGACTCATTTAAGAGCCAACCAAACGCCACTTAGTAAGTATGCTCAACTGATGACATCAAGAGATTGACCCTACTGTTGAAGACACAGGTCACTGGACAGTGGGACCACAAATGTATTTGGAGAAGCTGTTCTTCTGGGGTCTGTATTAGATTCATGACCAGCTGTGGTGCTTGGGGCACAGTTCTGCTAGAGGTGCAGTCTCCCAGATAAGGTCAAAGTCCTAATGCTGGGCTGTCCAACTTCCTAGTAGCCAGGGCTTCATACCATATTGTTCATATATGGCAGTAGCAGGGGCTGGAATACCCTCTCCCACTGTGCTGGCAGTGGCAGTGACAAGCAGATTCCCAGAATATACCCCCACCCTGCTGCATAGGCAGCACTGGCCATGTGCTTCCACCCCCAAGGCCACTCCCCCATTATGCAACTGTTTTAGAGGCAGCTGCAGGTACCCATAGGTCATGGGTTGGCCTCTTGTGCACTGTGTGTTGTCCCTTCAAGGGCCACAAGTTGCATTACCCTGCACTAACTATTCATCATTGAATATCTCTCAACATTTATAGTAAGGATAACAACCCTGGTGGCTTGGTTAATGCCCAGTTTGGATATTCTCCCACTTAATTTCTCCCTTTCTGTTTCAATAAGATAAGATTTCCACTTTCACTAGGCGTCCAGAACTGTTCTGAAATGTATCCTCTTGTAAATAATAGCCCTGTAGTGGAAGATATGTCATGTCCTGACTGGACGTCCATGTACAAATCTCTCAGATGAACAGAGGATGGTAGCAAAGAGGATGCTTTGTCCTTGACTCTATGTTCCCCCACATCATCACCAGCATATCTCTGTGCCCTACTTAGGAGATGAGTTGGATTACCTTGGGTTATCAGAGAGGGAATTTTGTTTCTGTGGAGGTTGCACCACTGTCTTCCCCCTGGTTTTCAAAACTTTTCTTGGCTGTGTACCCCTTTACCACCAAAACATCATTACTCATATCTCCTACCTCTGCATGCTCATTCCAAGAGAAGGGTTTCTGTCAACAGGTGGCGATACTGTCAACAGGTGGCAATGCCATTACTCAGCATTCATTGATGGCCAAACAGTTCTGTTTCCATTATTAAAATTTAAGCATATATCTCTTGGCAAAGTGCCATGTACCTCTGTTTGAAAACCATTGGTCCATTCCAGGCAGGAGGGGAAAATTGCCCATGAAAAGTTCAGTTTTCTCAAGGGAAAAAAAAAAATCTTATTGCTTTAGTCAGTAAAATAGGGTGCAGACACCTCTACTAACTTTCTTACAATTAAGTTGCCTTAACTTTTTAAAGACAATTTAACTGTCAGAGTACACATATATGTGGAGCAGAGTCAACTTAAATGCTGTACAAGATAATACACCTTCAAGGTGTATCATCTTGAGTCACACTAGTTAAGTTGACTTAGCTCACAAGATGGCTGCCACCATGTCAAGGAACTGTACATGTATATGCTCCAACATGGCTTGCTTAACTCAAGTTGACTTAGTTAAGTCTCCTTATTTTAAGTCAACTTCATGCATGTGTATGTGCCCATAGAGATGGGGTGATGCCAATTACATTCACTTAAGACTACTAAAGCCAAACTTGACAATGTTTTGCTGGGAACAATATTTTGTTAGATGACCAAGTAAGTCCTTATTTCTACGTGACTACTTTGCAGTACAGCTAGATAGAGTTCTACTTTTCTGTGACTAGCAGGGAGTTGTCCATCATTAGGGCTTTGAATATTCCTCTCTCTTCAGAGAGTCCTCCTTAAATTGCAAGGCATGTATGTAACTGGTTTCTGTTCTTCTTTAGTTTTCTTGAAGACTTCCATTAAGTTCTAGAGAAAGAGAATAATAACAACTGGCTTTGTAGCCGTGGAGCACATAATAGTAAATGTCCCTTTCTCTTGTAATATTGCAGCGCCAGTCTGAATGAATATTGTAGAGCAAGTCTGATCAGACCCTGGGGTGTTCACCTTTCTACTTCTTTCAATTGCAAATTTATGTTTCCACTTTATTCTTTAAGGATTTGACCACTGATTTGGATGGAACAAGGATTTAATCCCTACTCTTTGCATAATTTCTTTCCTTCAAGAAAGAAATTTTAAGTGATTTTGCTCACTTTCCTGGGGGATGCTAGTTTAACTCAGTTCCAAGGAAATCTTTGTGTTAGCAGCTTCAACCAGCTAGTCATCCAGTTCCTTGGAGCTCAGTTCTTGTGACTGTTTCTATATAAATGTCTACAAAAAAAATAGAAATATGATGTCCATACCACCCATAGATTTCACCGATACTCTGAGAAATAAGGTTACTTAATCTAAGGATTTTTATTACTGTTGGAAAAATCAGATTCAAAGGGGTTAGATGGGCCCAAGTTACATTCTCTTTAAAGAAAGGAACAAAGCAGGAAGGTTGAAAGGTAGGATTACGTCTCAATTCTGGGAGGCCAGCAGTAGGGGATGACTGAGTTTATATGGGCATAAAAGCCTAGCTCTCAGTTTGCACTGAATTTACTGCTGAGATATAGGGAGAAGGTGCATGTGTGTGTGTGTCAGAGGTGTAATAGTAGTGTAATTGGGTGTAGAGTAGTGTAACTAAGGAGGATGGATGGTAAGCACATCACCAGCCCTGAGCTCTGACCTGGGTGGGATACAAAAATAGCAGCCACTGCCACTGTGTGGTGCCACCAGTGGGGTCAGAAGTACAGCTATTACCACTGCCCCTGCCCTGAGCAGCGCTGCCACCCAGGGCTCAGACCTACCCAGCTATGCCTCTGGCTTGGCTACAATTGTGATTCATGTCTGGAATAGGGCTCTTGGCTGAAAGTGCCCCTTTGAATTAGGGCCTGAAGCACTGAAACTTATTGGGCTTATTGGGTTTTTGTGGCTTGTTTTGCTGTTCTGGCAACTGAATGTCATTAGCTCATGCAGCATTGGAAACACAAGCCCTAATGTCACATTCTCAAATCCTCTCTCCACACCTCAGGCAAATCCTACCATGCCTATTAGGTAGATTCTTGAGTGGGAAAACTTCCCACTGGTTTTTAGGAGGAGTTTTACCTGTCTGAGGGTTTAATCCTAAAGACAGTTATCTAGTCCGAAACAAATCCTTCCTAGTATCATTTCATAGCTTAAATGAAAACTCTAGTGGAAAGTGTCTCTTCTAATCACTTCTCCCACTCATTTCACAGATATGGCTAGAGATATTTTTGATGTGTTTATCCTGCTCAGATCAGTGTTCTGCAGTGTTCCAAGATCCATCTGAAATGTTGTTTTATTCTCCCCCCACCCCCTGCCAACATATCATTATTCCATCTGCAGCCTGCCATATATTCCACATCTAAATCCTGATCTTCAGGGTTATGACATTTTTCATATGGCAGACACCTAAGAGTTATTGAGATTCCCCCCCCCCCCCCCATAACTGTGTATTTCATCAAATAATTTTTTTCTAGTTGTTTTTTTCATTGCTTTGATACAATATTGTATTTTGGATTTCAGATTGAAATGTGTGTGTGTGTGTGTGTGTGTGTGTGTGTGTGTGTGTGTGTGTGTGTGTTTGGGTGGGGGGTGGGATCATTAAACCCCACCTCCTGCAAAACCAAGATCTAACTTTTGATAAGAATCTGAAATGCTCACTTCCATTTCAAGTTACTGGCTAGAGGAGAAGTGACAGCTGCTTTTTTTGGTATTCTGGGTCAGGATGATTAGCGGCACAGCTGGGAATCACTGAAGAAAGCCTGTTTGTATAATGATTCCAAACTAGTTTTGCAGACTAGCCAAACCTATGTGGTTTGGATAGAGCATTTGTGGCTTTGAACCGAGTTCTGAACTTCTTGGAGGTGACCCATCACTCAGATAGAAACAAAGTTAACTGAGAACTAATATTTTACTTGCATAACTCACACATATTAATCTTCCTTAAAAGCAGAGAGAACATAATTCTTCACAGAAAGCATATTCATTATTTTTCTGGTCCTTATGGATAATACTAGCAGATGGTACCAGCAGTATCCCGTTAGTGTTGGCTCAGAGTTAGGTTTTTGCTTTAATTCATCTCTTTTATTTCAGTGTCAGCTGTACATGGTAACTGCTGGTCAAATCATCATTTGCTGTGAAATTGTCATCTATTCAGTGATCGATTATTTGCATGTAACTTTGTTTTATTTTTCACTACATAGCCAGGTGCAATGCTCTCATAATTACCATGGAGGATTCTCCAATAAATTATTCTTCCCGTTCCACACACAATGGGACCATGTGGTTCAACAGAGAATTCTGTACCACAGTAAAGCAGCTTTTAAAAGAGACTTTGATGAAGACTTTATTGTGTTTTCCAAACCTGACTTAGAATGTGATTCTTCATTTGGTCTTTGGTGGGGGAGATGGTATTAAATCAAGCATTATGTTTTGAGACTGCTGTTGTTTGTTCTGCTTATAGTTCTTCCAGAAAATTACCTTTATGCCACATGACATTATTATTTTAGTATTTACCTGTAAGTTGAATCTTGGAATGGCAAATGCCATAGACTGCTTCTTACCAAACCTGTTAACTGATTAAAAAGTAGTTGCATTTGGAAGAAGAAGTTGAGAGGAGGGAAGGACAAGAGGCAACAGCATAGGTGGCGGAAGGCCAGGGCTAACGGGCCTCAGCCCCCCAAACATGGAGCAGCGGGTAGGGCAGCAAGGCAGCCCAGCCACAGGCTCTGGGTGGCTGCAGCAGGCTGAGGAGGGGTTTGCACATATCCAGGATTGCAGCCCAGCATGTGGATCATTGGCTGTCCAGCAGGGTAGGCAAGTACCAGTCGATTCTGTGAAGAGGAAGGGGATGGCAGGGGCCAGATTGAAGCCCCTGCTCTGAGGGAGGGAGTGGGGCTAGGGCTGGGGTTGGGGTGAATCAGGCCATGGCTGGGCTGGGTGCTGGGACAATTGGAGCCTGGGTGGCTCGTCCAGGGGTGTGGGGGGGTGGGGGAGCTCCTCCGGCCACTATGTGCACCCCAATGGAGGCCCAAGGTGAGGCATGCCCCCCCCCAATCTATTTTCAGGTTGGAAGCAAATGCCGCTGCATGCTGGGCTCTGTGTACCACTGCAGCTGTCCCGGGAGCAGCGTGACATCACATGCCTGCCACCACTGGGCTGTGCCACCCCCCTGCCCACCTGGCAGTGTGATGCATTTGGTGTTGTGTGGCTCTCAATGCAGTGGGACACAGAGCCCAGCATGCAGTGGCAACCACCTCCACCCCGTGCACAGATCGGGGTGGCATATGCCCCTCGACCCCCCATCAGGGTGCATACAGCTGCAGGAGGCTTCCCCCCTGCCCCCCGTACTCCTGGACGAGCTGCCCAGGATCTGATTGCCCCAGCACCGAGCCTGCCTGGGGTCCCATTCACCTCATCCCCTTCCCCTACCCCACTGCCTCCCACACTGATGAGGCTGCAATCTGCCCCATGCCCATGGCCCTTTCCCCTCCGCCCCACCCCTTCCCCCACAGATTTACCTGCTGGGCAGGTGGAGGGGGGCATGCATGAGCACATACACAGACCCCCAAAATAATTTTTTCTCCCTCCTCCTATTGTCAACAGACTATCCTGTGAGCCTCTGGATTTTTCACTGAGTGAAATATCCAATTCTTTGCTCTCCTCTACCTTCCAGAAAAAAATCCTTTCTTCTTCCTATCCAGAGTGAATCATCAGGTCCCAACCAGCTGGTATTCATCTGCCATGAACTACTCTGCACTTTGAAAAGATGGAGAGGGGGGAAAAAGATAGTCCCTTCTGTCATAATTGACTATCTTCCTCCTTCTTAGCTAGTGGAACAAGGAAGCCGATTTCACCGCTATCTAGACAACACTGTAAAATGCAATGTGTCTGAGAAATCTATAAGATACCCAGGTGAAGGAGGGTTTCTGTCAAGCCCAAGCAGAATTAAGGATATTTGGAAAATAGGAATGTGATATTTTACATGTACATTTAAGCAAAACTATCCTGTTATTTGTGAGCATAATTATTAATTCTCATTCTTATAAATTAAAAACATTTTTTTTTCTAATGTCTTGGTTTACACATATAAAAGTGTATGCAACAAGTGTTAGATGGTGTGGTGAGTGGAGATCATAAAGTCCTTAAGTGCATAGACATCGACCATACCTTAAAGATAACTGACTTTTTACCTGTTGATTAATTGTTGCCTTGGGCAACATACTGAGATCCTTACTCATATTCTATTCCTGCTGAGTTCCATCTGACTATTCTTATTGCTGGTAAAGTTATGATCTACCATAATTCATTCAAAACATATTGTTAGGCAAAAAAGGCTCTTATTGGCAAATTAAAGGAAGGGATTAACATTCAAAGACTAGTATTGAATGTTGTTTGTCAAAGAAGGAAGGAAGGAAATATTATATAGCAATGAAAATCCAAAATTACCAGCTTCTTTAGCGAGGCATCAAGTATGATAACAGTATATCCACCAACTTTTGCTTTTAATCATATAATCACCATGTAGACATTTTACCCTCATATCAGGAGCACTGTGTCTGTTATCTCAGTGGTTTAAAATTGCATTAAAGTGCCCAATTAAATAAAAATAACTACTTTTTACCCTCTGAAAATTACAGTGCAAGTTGAACTCCAAATGACTGCATTGCTGCAGGCTCCTCAGGGTATTCACAGGAACTTCTAAGAAACTGGATATCCCTACTCAAAGAATTAGCCCTGGAACTTTGCTTTATTAATTTTAACATCCTGAGAAATGTAACTTTGTCCTTGTCTTGGTGACATTCATCAAATATTTACCAAAATTTCTCCTTCCACCTCATCTTTCTATGTCACTGATGAAACATTAAAATGCTGTCCAACAGTGGCATATTTATAAGTGTGGGCTCCAAAGTCATTACTGTGTCTTGAAACGTAGGCATCATTTTGCAGTTCCTTCCAAGTTCTCTGTTGAGACGTTCATGGATATTTTAAAACCTGTTCTAAAATCCTTTTCCTTCCCAACATTTCTGCTGCACACATAGAAGCATTGGATGCAAGCAGAATGCTGGGTAGGATCATTGTATATGTTCAATGATCCCAGAGGTATAACTGGTCAGCACGGTGCCCCGGGCTGTTACTGGTCCTGCACCCTGCACGTTCCCTGCAGCAGCTCCAGCTCAGGTAGCAAGGAAGGTAGGGACAGAGGTGCAAGAGGTGTCTTTGCTGCTAGAGCTGGAGTGGCTACAGGGATGGTGCAGGGTGTGGGGAAGGATAAAGAGAGTGTAATGCACCTAGCTCCATTCTGGTACTCTCCACCTTCCTTGGGCAGTACTGGGGCTCATACCTTTAGGGGCTCATGCTCCTTCTACCCATCCTTATGCTATTGAATGTTCACACTGGACATATCTACATTTGATGCTACATCACCGTAGTAACACATTACGGCAACATAGTGTCGGCGGGCAAAAACTGTGACATCACTGCTACATCGCCATAGTGGTACACTCCCTCTGTATAGTACATCACTATGGTGACATAGGGCCTAAAAATAACCTTGCATTGCTGGCATGGCACAGTACAGGCTGCTGTGGAGCTGTCATTCAGTACTTCCAAAAGTACTTCCGTTGTTACTGCACCATCATTTAGTACTTCCTTTTGGAAGTATTAAATGATGGTGCAGTAACAATGGTGCCAAAGGAGCATGTGTGGACTGTGAAATTCAAAGACAGTCCTTGCTTAATTGTTTTGCTGCACAGGGATGGAGTTAAGCATATGTTTAAAGTTAAGTTCATGCACAGCAGCTTTCCTGAATCAAAACCACGGTCACCATCAACAGATTTTTAAGTATATTAGGAAATAAATATTGGTGTGCCATCTAAGGATAATTGATCAGATGTTCCAGCAAAAGCCACAGTAAGGTTGATAGATAGGTAAGTATAAAAGAGTTAATGAATAAGAGGATAAAATGGAAAAAAAGAAAAACGAGACTGTATAGCAAGAGTAAGTTCCCAATAATAATGTGCATTAGTCAATGAAATTACCTCCTATAGGAAATAAAAGGTACAATAAAAGATTGTATAAGGTACTAATAAATGGCCAATAGTGAAAAATAGTGGTCTTACACACAGGGGCCGCTTCGAGATGAGCAGGGGCACCA
The DNA here is from genome assembly GCF_030867095.1 of Alligator mississippiensis. Classification (NCBI taxonomy): domain Eukaryota; kingdom Metazoa; phylum Chordata; order Crocodylia; family Alligatoridae; genus Alligator; species Alligator mississippiensis. Next base: position 294,000,053 of record NC_081826.1, read on the forward strand.
CAAACATCTTTGTGGTGCCACAAACTGCATGCAGTGATTGTTAAAACATTTGCTATGAGAATTTCCTAGTAGGTGAAAACAGCGGCAGGAAAAAATGCAGCTTGAAGCATGTGACTGGAGTATGCACCAGAAGAAATGGCAGCTTGGTCCTCCAGTGAAATGCACTGGCTGCCAGCCAGAACATCTCTACTCCTTCAGTTGTGCCCCGGGTCCTCCTGCTGCCAGTTGCCAGAAGGAGTCAGGCAAGGGCAGTTTGCCTGAAGTGGGACAATTTGTCCCTTAACAAAGTGCACATGCAGGGGCATGTGCCGAGGCAAAAAGTAGCGGCACAAATGTATGCTGCTGCAAGTGCACACCCCTGCACATGTGGATGTGGCTAGAGGGTCTAAATAAGTTAATAAAGCTTTTCCATTTAGTGACTTGTAAACTGTTTCCATGACTCATATACTGTATAGCGCAGTCTGTCTGTCTAAGATTTTTAATAGGTTTATTTTAATAGGTCTTTCCTGTGATTTGTGTTTCTGATATGAACAGCAATTACCCAGCCAAGTAATGAGACTCTAATGAACATGTCTTTCCTAGATTACTTCAGAAGTTCATCAGAGAAGCCTGATAGTATTGTAAAACTAAAATCTGCTTTTTCCCCTCAAGACACATTTGATTGTTCTCCTAAGTACTTTCCACAAGAGTAATTGAGAACTGAAAAAAATAAATGTAAAGGAAAAAGAAAAGTAAATTAAAAAAAAACAAAAAACCCCCAAAAAAACACATGTACACTATTTTTGTTATTATTTAACTTGCACATATTGCCATGGAAGTGCATAGAGAATGAGATTCCTCATTGTGCAGCTGTTCTATACAAGGGGCATGCACCAGTAAATTTTATTTGAATCCTCAGAAGTTGGCTAAGTGTTGGCACACAGGACCTTATGTGGGCTTTCTACATAACCGTGAATGTCACCCAGTGAATAAAAAACTGAGAAAAGTTATTTCCCCATGAGATACCAAGATCAAGGAGATTTACCCTGCTGTATTTAACCTATGGGTATGTAAATAGATGGATAGTTTGTTCTTGGCCTGCTTATCTATATACATATAGCATAAGTATAGTTTGATATATGTATAGTATAGGATTGATAGATCCTATATTATAGTATAGGATATGATATAGTATAGGATATATACAGGATATATCCTAGTATATATATATAGTATAGATATAGTATCGGATTTGATATATATATATAGTATAGGATTGATATATGTATAGAATATATTATACCTATAGTTTGTTCTTGGCCTGCTTATCTATATATGTATATTGTAAATATCTCTAACACATTGGCTTGGAGAGAAAAATCAGTTCTATGCTGAAATCCAGTGCAAGGGGCATGAGCCAGTCACTTTTAGTGGAATATCCCTGTAACTTTCAGTGCAGTTTTTCTCTTAGTTTGAGTGGCAGCATCGTATCATATTAAAGATAAGGCTTCTGGTCCAAGTTATGTGTGTATGCTTTACATAGGAGTGCTGCCTGTAGCATATGGGTCACATCACTACCAGGTACCATACAAACCAGAGTGCCTAGTTAAGTGACACCCCATGCTGGCCTCATGGGCGTGCTGGGAGATTGCTCTGATACACTGTAATTACAGCACATCGGAGCAGACACGATTAGTTGAGTCTGCTGGAGCATCTCATGTATCAGTATTGCCGTGCTTCAAAATGTTGGCAAGGGCACTTTAACTAAGGCTTGTCAAATGAGCTTTAGTTCAAGCACCCCTGCCACCATTTTTAAAGTGCCAGGACACTGATACATGAGATGCTGTGGTGCTTTAATAAGAGCGACTCTCAGAGCTGCTCTAAGTGAAGCACCATCCCCCCAACCCCAGCAAGCACATGTAAAAGTGCCCAAGCTTTCTCTGGTAATGCCTGTATTATACCTTATAGACAAAGCTGGTAGCACCATATCTTAATCAGGTTGTCCAACATGTTTATGATCGTGTTCTTCTCTTTTGCTTGCTAATTGTTATGCCCAACTTTAACTGTGTGTGTAAAAAGTCCCTGTGCCAGTTATCTGCTGCAGGGTGTTTTGTGCTTTTGTTGTTGCTTTCATTTGTGGAAATTTGGGGTGAAACACTTGAGCCTGTTCAGGAATTAGAATAGGGAAACAAGAGATTGGGGAGGGAAGTGGTACATGGAAGGGGTGGGATATTGGGAGCCAGTGGATGGAGGGAACGCTAGGAGCTGACAAGGGGTGACTGGGACTGGAGATTGGTCTTAGGAGACAGTAGCAGGGAAAAGCATATGGAGGAAGGGAAGACCAGTCCAATATGGAGCAAGGATGCAGGAATGAAATTAAGTCGCTGAGAAAAGCGATTGGGAGAAGGACTCTGTGGGTGCACCTACATGTGCGCTTTAATGTGCATTAAACTATTTTAATGTGCATTAAAGCATCACTGAAAAAAGTGCTTTTTAGTCAATGCACATTAAAATAGACTAATTCACATTGAACATCACTTAAAAACCATACTCTTTAGTTAATGAACATTAAGACAGGCTAATGTACATTTTCCTAGTACCTTACAATGGGCCGGACGTTTATGCACACACCTTTTCATCCCGTAATGCACCGGAGATCCAGCAGGTCAGAGCAGACTTGATTAATCAAACCCGCTCTGCCCACAAGCTGTTGCACTCTGCACTGCTTTGTGTGCAGTTGTATAAGTGATCAGCATGCAGAAAATGGCAGTGGTGCGCTTTTGAACAAAAACACACCAACGTGTTTTAGTTCAAAATTGCGCCACTTCCATTTTCTCAGTGTGGACACACATTTCACTGCTTATACAATTGCATGAACCACAGTGCTGGGCTGTTTTAAAATGCTCAGAGGTACTAGATTTAATATGCATTAACCATTGCATGTGCCCTGTATTGTGGGAGCAAAGGGCATTGAGACTGGCTAAAGAGCCTGGGAAGGAAGACTACAACTAGGACCCAGCAGAGATGGAAAACTTGGGTGGAAAGAGAGGAATTGCACATTAAGGAGAAGGAGAGAGATTAGGTAAAGAACCAGGTGCAGGAACAGAAAGTGGGCCACTGGGTAGACAGATAATGGTACGGGGAGGCTGAAACAGTCAGTCTGTGTAGACTGAGACTTGCTGAGTAAGGGGAATCACTCTGGATGAAAAGCTTAACAATCAAAAACTTGGACTGGTCAAGTGTGGAGAATGGGATGGTGATAAGGAGCCAGGGGTTGCGAAGGGGCAGAAGAGGGACAGGGGCACCGGTTGAGGGTGCGGGGGGGGGGGGGGGAGCAGGGGGTAAGGCAAAGGCGATCATGCTGGGGGCAGCCACAAGATAGATAGAAGAGTCTATACACATTACAACACTTAGTCCTCCAGAACTTGAAATGGAAAACTTTATTCCTGAGCTTCATTATGCTTCTACTGTCAAAAATGTCTGTGAAACCAATTGACAAAGTGCTTTAGCTGTCTAATGTGCTGGGATGCACAGGGGATTGCAACCTACTATTGCTATCTGTCTGTAAGCTTAGTGGCAAAGGTCCATGTAGTAGATCTAAATTTTCTACCTCTTGTGATGAATGATTTGGGCACCAATGAAAAGGCACATGCTGAAATTCCTTGGTGTTTTGCTTTTTCTTTTCAGTTTGATGTAAAAAAATGTATAAATTATACCCCAAACTACTTTAAAAAATGGTTATTAAGGTTGCAATGTTAGTTACCCAACAATTACAACCTGCTGGGCATAAAGTTGTCTATGACATCTTACTTCCACTCCTGTGGGCATAAAAGTTATAATATGGGCTCTCTTTAAAGACTGGATGTTATTTTTCTTCATAGGACCCCTGCTGTATTCAGTGCACAGGGTGGACTAGTTGTGGGGCTGGGGGATATGCAGTGAAAGAAAATGATGTCTATGAACCCCCTTCTTCACTGGCAGAAGAAGTCAGTAAGTGTAGCAAAGGAGCTGGGGGGATTGCAGAGAGAGGAAGGACAGTCTCATGGTCAAGGCAGCTGAAAGCTGCCCTGGAGGATTTGATTCTCTTCCTGTCTCTGCCTCAGAGCCCCTGTGGATTGCAAAGCTAATCACTTAAAACAAACATTTCAAAGATGAACACTAGCTGTGCAGTCCTCACTTTCTGGTGCCTGAATATGATACCCTGGAGCCTGATTTGCAAAAGTGTTGACCACTCACAGGTACAATTGAAGTCAACTGGTGCCATGGTTTGAAGATATAAAGCACCATGCCACACTAAATATTCTGAAGAGCCAGGGCCTTGCTATCCAAAATTGGGCCAACTGTTCATTAATGTATTTGACTTTAACGTCTTTGTGACTCACCAAAAGCATTGTGAAAATAAACCCATTAATGTTTGCAAAGCTCCTGCTTACTTTAGTGGTGAGTGCCACTGAAGCGGGGAAAAAAAGTAAGCAGAAATTAATCATTCTTCCTTCCGACTAATGTAGGAATAGTATGTGGTATCTAAAACATATGGCTACACATTAAAAAGGAGGATAATACAAGATTTTGATTAGATACTCATTAAATTAGCACAGTCTATTTTGCACATTAAATTGGTCAGAGGCCCACTGGAAAATATTAATGTGAGTATGTAATTCAAGACTATATCTTAATGCATACACACAGGGAACCCAATTAAGGCTGAACAGGTGATGTTAATTCTGCCATTTCCTAACTTTAAAGTTCCTAGCTTAGCAACATAATATTCTTTGAATGTAATTTGTATGTGTTTGTATAATTTTATATGTGTATAAACTTAAGTGTCAGAAGGAACTTCTACAAAAAACTCACAACTACTGAATAGCAATTAATGAACAACTGTATTTGGTGTCAGTTTGTATATATGTACTGTCTGACTGAACTGTGCTAATTCTGAAGTGTCCATAATATTAAACTACCCATATAATTGGACACAAATTCTAAAAACTTGCTAAGAAGATACCTAGACTGCTAATATTAGTTCTTAGAATATGAGGGAAATTATAAGATTCTGCAGAAGTGCTAATATTGCACCAATATTCAGAAAGGGACACTTTAGACCAATAAGTCTGAAATCAGTCCTAGGCAAAATAACAGAAAAACTGATATAGGAATCTTTTGATGAAAACTTAAAGGATTGGAATAGAATTAATGTCATTCAACATGGTTTTATTGAAAATAGTTCCTGTCAACCAAATTTGATTTCATTCCATAATGAGATTACAAGTTTGGTTGATAAAGGAAGCTGTGTAATAGGTTGGATAAGATGTTTGATTTGGTTCAACTTGACATTCTGATTAAAGTATAGCATTCACAATATCAAAAGAGGGGAAAAATAAATTTATTAAGCATTGTCTAACCCACAACACTCAAAAAGTATTTGCCAAAAGGGAAATCATTATCAAATGAGTTTCTTCTAAGGCGATTGTGCCAGGATGGCTACTCAGCTCCATACTATTCAGCACCTTGATAAACGATGTCCAAGTAAAATCACTGGTGAGAGAATCTGCAAATGACACAAATATTGGTGAAGCTGTAAATAATTCTGATGACAGTACAACTCTTCAGGACAAGTTGAACTATTTGAAGCTGCACTCAGACAAACCAATGGCCAAAATCCTATTTCACCTCTGACATCTCAGGGCCCAATCCTGTTTCACCAGATAAGATGACTGAAGTGCAGCTTGTGAGCAACTCCAAGTTACCCAACTTGTGCAGATGGGGATAGGGTTTGCAGTGAGGGGAGCAGGGGAGTGCAGTGGGGGTGGGGAGATATATGGATGAGACCAGGTAGATGGATGATATCTATGGTGCGCAGCCTTGGAGAAGCACACTCTCTGCCCCTTTGCTGCCTCCCCCACCCCCCAACAGCCACTTGCCCCCCTCTCTCCACAACTTACTGTCAGCTCTGGCTCTAGACCTGACCCAGTTGAGCCTTGAATTGCCACCACTGGTTCTGCCTGGCCAAGGTGGGCCAGGGCTTGGGTTCGATTTCATGCCAGGGATGAGGCTGTTGATGGCCCCAGAGCCAGAGCTGCCACAGAAGGTAAGTATGGAGTGCAAGTGGTGGAGGGAGCAGGGAGTGTGGGGGCAAGCAGCAGGTGAGGCAGGAACAGGAGGAAAAGAAAAAGGGGCAGGTACAGGCATGGAGGGGCCAGGAGGGAAGGGGCAGGAGGCAGGTTGCAAGGGTCTGATGGGGGAGCAAGTGGCAGAAGGGGCAGGCACTGGGGTTGGGAAGTGGCAAGGGAGCAGGTGCAGGTTGCAGGTATGGTGGGAGAAGGGATATATGGGACAAAGCATAGGGGTCTGGCCTCTTCCCCCCACCCCCCACCCCCACCCCGCTGCTTTTCCTGCCACAGCAAGGTGAGGGACAAATTTAAGATGACCTTCCAGAGTCCCTTCCATGACCCTGTACATGGAAAATCCTAACATAGTTATTATTTTGTATTTATTATTTTATTTTTATTACTTTATTATTTTAATGTTATTATTTTAATTTTATGTATTATATTTGATTATTGGGTGGGGGTCATCTTCAAATTAGAGTTGCCTTTGGATCAGGTAAATATGGTATATACACTCAGTATTGGAATAGCATCACCCTCCAGAGACACGCAGACTTCCTCTGGTCCTATAATGGAGCGATGTATGCACCCAGAGAGAATAATAGAATCTCTCCTACATAATAGTTGGGTAATTCAGAGTGGGTCACAAGCTGCACTTTGGTTGACTGCTAAATTAACTAGAATACTGCCATAGGTATCTGTTAAATGCCTGAACCCTTGTCTACAGCACATTGAAATTAGGGCTTTTTTTTTAATTGAGAAGGTGATGTACCATTGGAATGAATAGATTGCTCATGCCTGACATCCTCAAATCAAGATCAAATGTCTTTGGAAAATTTACTTTAGCCAAGCCCAAATTATGCTTTGGTTCATTACAGGGTAGCAACAGAGTGATATTTATGGTATGTGATATACTAGAGGTCTGCTGAGATGATCCAGTGGTCCCTTTTGGACTTAAACTGTAGGAAAAATATCCCATCGCGGTCTTCTGCATATGGAAGAATACATTAATATGGTGAAAAACCACCTGCCATTCAGCATCAGCCCAAAAAAGAGAAATCAAGTTGATAAAAATGTTTTTTTCCTAACAGTAGCATTGGAGAATCAATGTAAGAAAATACTTGTCTTTTGGTTTTAGCATAAACCATTGCAACTCCCAAGCAACGTATAAACATTTTACCCATTAATGTTTCTGTAAGTGTAGCACAAAATTTAATGCTGCTGAATCCAGCATGGCATTACATGATTCAAAAGTTGTCATGGTAACTAAACTTAATTTAAGCAATAAGACAAAACAGAGTATGCTTTATAGGGCAATTAAGATGTGCCTTGGGTGCCCAGCAACCTCATGGCTTTAACCGCTCAAGGTGAGTGCTATTAATCATACAATAAAATAATGCTATGAATTGTCTTACTGGGATCAAAATGAAGGCATTTATTTTAAAAATTCATTTTAAAATATTCTGTTTTTAAAGGACTACTTTTTCCAGTAAGTTCTTCAGTTCTTATAAGTGGCTCTAGGAGAAGGAATAGAAAACAAATAGCTGAGATGCTTGAAACTACTAATAAAACATATATATGTGTATATGTTCTACTTCTTTGCAGGTGTGGGTGTGGGTGTATGTACACACACACACACACACACACACATGCACAAACTCCATTTTACACATTAGAACAAAGGAAAAGATTATTTTTATAATTGAGGCAGCTCAATCAGATTCGCTTAACATAACTGGAAAGATTATGTAGACATAATTATATGTCTACATATATCTTGGTCATGTTAGCTGGACGTGTGCAATGTAAAGAGGAGCCAAAGGTAGATCTGGCTCCTCCAAGTGGTTCTGGCAGATAAATAGTATTCAGGCACAGTCAAGTTTCAACAGCAATTTCAACTCTTCCTGTGGCAGCAACCACAATGCTCATTAGGCTCCAACTTCGAGTGCAAGGTTCCCTAGGCATCTATGACAAGGTTTCTGTAGCAGTAGTGTCCACATTTTGCCCAACAATGTAGCATTTAAAGCACTTGTTCATGAAGTGGATGATTGGGGTTCCAGGTCATTTCTTCCCCAGGGGTCTTGAAGCCACATTCCCCACTTTATGGGAAACTACTACCCTCTCGAGCAGGCAAAGTGATGTTACAGTGACATTCTCTTTTTAATGACTAATTGTCTGCTATAACATGCATAGACCATCCTGCTAATAGAAGCCAGGACCTAGAGGCTTTTCTAAGTGACATAAATGCTGGACTACAGTCAGGCTCCCTCTTCATTGCTTATGGAGCTCATTATTCATTTTACATTAAACAGTGTCTGGTTACAAAACAAGAATAACCCTAGCAGCAGACACTGGACCCCAGGATTCCCCAGTTCCAGGTGGGTGATGCCACCCCTGAGCAATGTGGGCATGTTCTCACTTGCTTATCTTCCTCCTAGCCCCAGGACTTTTACCTGCCAAGGGGCAGTGGGAAAGCCCTGGGGGCAGGGGGAACCAAGGAAGCCCTGGGGGGCAGAGGGCAGACGGAAAGCCTGGAATGGGAGGGGGAGGATTATTGTTTTCATTCCTCCAGGCCCCTGCTAGCCTGAAGTGCGACTGCTCCAAACTCAAGCTAGGACTAACTCCAGTCAACATTTACATTGCTTACATTGTAACATGGCCCTAGCATGGACAGCCTGAAGCCATAGAAAAGAGTGGTTGTTCATAGCCTCCATAGATTAGTACTTCTGTGTTTTCTGCATCATCCTTTGGAGGCAATTACCACCCCCACCCCCTTCAATGTGTAGAGCACCCAAACCTGCACCTAAACTTGAATTGTTCTTAGCTGATTAAATGGAATATCCTTTAGTACGGTTGAAGGGGTTAAACTATAGCTATGTAGGGTAATGGGTGAAATTAGAGAGCGCCATGAGCTCTCCAAATGTGCTTCCCCTCTTAGTCAAATTGAGTTGGATCCCAACATAAGGAGGTATGCAGGGCTGCCATAAATCTGTCCAGTGAGAACAGAGAAGAGAAAGAGACTATCTCCCTGGCAGACCAGAAATACCCAACAGCGGCATATAAGGCTGCTTGCCACCATTGCCAGAATGGCTGAGCTCTTCAGTCTGCCAACCTGCCTGTGCTTCTTGTGCACCTCCATCTTAGCTAGAAAAGATCCAGAGGTGACTAGACTTGGTCTATTGTGCATGCTCAGAAAAAGAGCCAATATGTTTGTAGGGCGAAATAGGGTCAATTTCTGGGGATGTGCCAGGTTGCCCTTTTAGACAATGAAAGACTTAGTTGTCTTAGGGTTGGAATAGCACCACTGTCTGAGAGACGTGCACTTCTGGGGGGTGCATGAGCTAAGTCCTAAGATGCCTAATAGGTAGACTAGGCTCTGCAGCTGCCATGCAATTGCTGAGATTCAATTCAGGAACCACAGCTTAGAAACTGATAAGTTTCGAAACTTTTGGTGACCTCGAATGCACTAGGATGACTTCTCTGAAGATCTGTTTGCAAACAAGAAAAAAAAAAAAACATAAAAGAATGAAAGGAATTCATAAAGTAATTAAAGTTCAGCGAATAATTTGATTGGTGAGAATGAAACGTATTGAACAGAGAAGAGGCATCAGTAGCATTTAGGAAATGAGGACCGATATTTTGGGGAGAGGTGAGATGATGGCTTAGAAGGTAGGATAATCTTGGGATCTATTTTTAAGACAAGGGGGAGCTGAGGTAGGAATATAGAAAGTCGTAGGGATTTGTTTGGAGTAATGGATACTGATGGATATTGATTTCACATAGAGATCACTCAGGTGTCACCATGATGGGCAGAAATATAAAACCCAAAAAGAGAGAGAAGCTGGGGAAAAAAGCATTGAAAACCAGCTCTAAATATTTCATATCATTTTTTGAGAAAATGTGGCTTTCCAAGAGCTGAAGAATGAAGAGGAAATCATGACTTTTTAACAAAAAGAAAAAAATGTGTTCATTTTCCTTGACATGATTCACGGGAAATATATGTTCAAGCCAGCTCAAAAAATAATGTGATGATGATTGTTAAAAGATCCTTGGTTATATTTACAGTACTCTGTGCAAGCTGCTGTTAAATGTGTGCTGTACCGTCATAACAGTGATCATTTAGAGATTCTGTTTTCCCTTGTTCTTTCAGTAACAAATGCTGAGAAAATCTGTGTTATCAGTGAACAATGTTGCAGTGTACCGATCTGAGGTTTGCAAATCTCTTATATATGTAAAATACAGGGTGAAGAGTGATTTATTGGCTGAGCTTGTAAGTGATACATGAAAGAAAACAGGTTTGACCTAAGGAGAATAAATGCGATATTGTTCTCACAGCGTACATGTGAAAATGGGTTAGCTAAGAGAAACACAATACAATAGAAAATATTCTTATTTAATAAATTTTTTGTGCTCATCTCAGTATTTTGTGTGACATTAGAACAATACAAAGAATTGAAGGTTATCCACCATCCCTAGGTCTTTGTAACTGTCAGGATTATTTATTTTTAGTGTAACAATTTCCTTGATCAATTAATACCAATAATACTATACCTTTTAACACATGAAAATATTAAGTTTGTATTTTGGCCAACATTTTTTGTTGGGGATGAACTTCCCTTTAGTTGAGTTGGTCAGCTCATTAATATGCAGGGAGTTACAGGCAAAACACCTAGGCGAGTTTAATAGTGAGCATGGACATGGCCCTATCCATGGTCTGGGATATTCTGTTCTTATAGCTATGGAAAGGTTCATTCCTTTCTCTGTAGTTTTTACTGTAGGATGTCTGGGACCCAAAAGATAGTCCCTCAAATGCTAGTTAACCTTTGCAAATCTCGATTCTTGTTATGTCTAACTCACCATTTCTCCCTCAACATCTGTTTGTTTTATATGGGCAAATTAAACTAAATATGTCAAAGTCCCACATCCCAATAATCTGTGCTAAAATGAACTGAGATGTACGATACTGACTTGGCAATAAATTTGCAAGATTAATGGGAAATTGCGTCTTACCTTGTGAACCCAAAAGCATCCATCTCTTTGTTCACACTAGATTAATTTTCCTCTTCAGAAGGGGCCCACTCCTAATTTTACATTCTGTACAGATTATGAATAATACCGAAGGCTGTAAATTTGTCATGCAGCACTTTAATGGGATGTTCTTTATGATTCTTCTCCTCTGGGAGTGTGTTTTCAAGTCTTCCTTGAGACCTGAAAAGCCATCTTCGTCCAAATATATGCTGTGTAACACCACTGCATTTTAGTTCTGTGTCTACTTATATTGTATGTCAAGATTATTTGTTTTCCCCTTAGCACTGAAATTGGTCTAGGGTAAGCAAAACAACATTGCCAGTAGGTTTTTTTTTTCTTTTTTCCCTTTATTTCAAATCAGATTTGCATGGGGAAAAAAACTAGAAGCTGACAGAGAACTCGAGTAACCCAGCAGACTTGGACATGACAGGTTTTTTTCCACTCTACCACTGGCAAGTTATGAGAACTTATTTTAACCTGTATGTACTCTTCTGTGTTCAGTTTGTGCATCAGTAAAATGGGAATAGTACTCATCTAATCCGTGAGGCTTTATTAGTGCCTGCAAAATAGTAGATAAGTATATAAAAATGGACTGGCCAAAGGAATGTCACCATATTATTCTATGGTACTATAAGGTGATTGTCACATCCAGGGAAATATCTCTTCCTGAAATCAGTAAATCTGGGATTTACTGTAGTAATTCATTTACGTGGGACAATTTCCAATCCTGAGCATGTGGATTTTCTATTTTGGTCATGGAGAACCATGCACAGAAATGCTTTGAAAACTGAAATTATTTATAAGGGACAAAATATGCTCCCATGTGGACAAGCATGTAATTACAAAAATACAAAAATCAATTCAGATTCAGGTCAGAATAATTAGAGGAGAGGTTAGATTTCAAGTTCAGTGTATTTTTTTTTAAACAATAGCTTTGCAATCTTTTCCCAATGGTTCTAATAGCACAGAAACATTCTTTGTAGTTGTAGTTTAAAGAGACACTAAAGGGATTATGGACAAAAATAATCTATTTTTAGAATACTTTCTATTCTGTCTGTAGGCAAAATCCATGACAATCTGTGTTATAATTATTTGTATTAAAATGATAGCCTCACAGTCATGGTCCCTGTTGTATTGGGTTCTGTACACACAGATACGGTGAAAATATCCAGGTCCTAAACTATTTATCATATAAATTTCACACACATCATCATCAATGAGGTCTGTGCATGGCTTTAACCCTCTTCCATTCTCATGAAACCATAACAGTTGTTGTTCTCATGGGGTAACTTGTTACCCCACCCGTAAGAACAAAATGGAACCAGTGACAACAGTATAAATGTACCAAAAACTATTTATTGAACGTAAAGATTGTTTGAAACATGATTTATAATGATTTGAACCCAAAACGTTATTTACTAGAACTATGAACAAAATTTAAACTTTTTCTTAGAGTGTGAATGAATATTTTGCTAATTCTGCAGTTCACACTGTTTTCAAACTAACAATTACTTCCCAAAACATTTCCTAACTGTCTTAACTAAATATTGCATTCCTCACAAAGCAGCAGTGATGTGGTGCACACAAGCAAATCGCTTACAATCTTTGCATCGTTTCTGGGTTTTGCGGTCATCTGTCCTTGGAGAAAAAGCACAATGCCCACTCATGCTTGCCGATGGTTCTACTGGGTTGCATTGTGGCAATTTGTAATGTAGGGCAGTCATACCAGACTTGAAAGATTTAGACAGATTATGTGTATCATGCTTCATTTTATTTGTCTGTAAATCAACTGCACTCCAAACTCCTGCAAAAAAAAAGCTCCATCTTCTTAAATGTGATCTTTGCTTCCAGATTGCATTGTGGCCTAGCCAAATGATGAAGCTGGCAATGGCAGCCAAATCCAGCATATTGAAAAATAGTGTCATTGGCCACCTGTTGATTTTCTGTCTGCAGGTAGTCATACCGATTAAGTGGTCAAGGTTATCCACCCCACGCTTGTTTTTATTGTAGTCATGGATGATGTCTGGCTTTCTTTGCTCTCCACTCACTGACAGCTCATGGTGCATGCTTGACAGCAACAGCACAATTTGGACTTCTTCGGAAATAGGAAACTAGGGGGAGTTCCCCCTCCTTCTTTACCTGGGCCTCCGCTAAAGACAGGGACGATATAGTGTCCACGGGCCTAAAATGGATCCGATTGTCGGCCATTATGCAGCCGAACGCTGCAGGGGTCATGTTTACTTTCCATTCTTTGGTAATCAGCCCTTCTCCCCTGACTGACAAATAACCGGCGAGGAGGTGCTCTCCTTCTCCTCCAGCCACCCGATGGTATGCAATGTGTGCCCACAGTTCTTCCGCATGGTTTACTCGGCGCCCCCCGGTGCGCCAGGGGCAGCACTTAATTAAATTCTTCTCCACCACATTGCCTTGGGATCCCGTCCTCATCGCCATGTCCTGGGAGCTGGGCCAGCCAGGCCAGAAGTCAGGGTTTGTTAATCAAAAGCGGGATCGGTTGGGCAGGCGTGTGGGTGGAGAGGCCGAGACAGCATATTGGTTTCAAAACAAGAAGTTTTTACTACGCCTTTGGTGATACAGGCACAGGTGAGGCACACTTGGTTAGTTACAATAACGTAGCAGGTAACACGTCAACTGCAACAGGTGACTGATGACCGGTAACAAGTAACTAGTAACACAGCGCAATGAGTCGAGCATGCAACAGGAACGGGGTACATCGGGTAATTCGGTGACGGGGAGATGTTGGAGGATGGCCAGTCCACCAGCAAGCCCCTGAGGTGATCCCTGAGCGTGCTCAGAGAGCTCCTAGGCATTGTCAGGGCACTCTGCCTTGGGCGGAAACTGCTTAATCTTTTATAAGCTAGCGAGCCAATAGCTAACCATCTGCCTTGCATAATTTACATCCAGCCAATGATGTTGCACGTATCTGCATAACAGGGCGGGAACTCTTCCCTGCAATACAGTGTTTTTCCACCAAGACCTAGCATTTACCTGCTAGACTCAAACATACTAGAATTTTCCACAGAGGTGCCGGATAGATGACATAGGGTACGCCCATATTAGGTGGCCAAGACAGTAGGGGGGGTGTAAAACTGCTCGCTCGGCCCATTGTGACAGGAGCATTTAACCCCGTCAGGGACTTATTTATGACAGCAGGGTGTTTTGATGACCTTGCAGCCTGCAAACAAAGTGGTTAGCAAAAGGGATTACCACATCTTCTGCAAAAGCAGAGTGGAGCATGGCCATCCATTAGTTATCATGGATACCTGAAGTGGAGATGAATGCTGACCTTTCAGATGCATGCACCCAAAGTGGCTAAACAGGTCTAGGCCACATTTATATAGAAATTGTATTGGGGTAACAAGTTACCCCAATGTGTTAACATGGGTTTGGGGTAAGTCATTACCCCATATGGAAAAACGTGGTCACTCCTGGAGTAATGTTACCCTGGGCAGGTTTTCATCCACAGAGAGCAAACTATTAATGCAACCTGGCTGCTCTTTGTGGATATTGTGGACTGTGGTGCCAATGACAATGTCCTAAAAAGAAATATTTTTAGAATTTATTAACTTTATGATACTGCACAAAATATGCATCTGGGGTAGGAAATTACCCCATGGGAATGTATGAAGGTTAAACATAGGCAGATCCAATATTAGGATCTAAGATGCAAATGGACAAGGCAGGATTATGATTTCTGTTTTATAGATGGAAAATTGAAACACAGAGAAATTAAGGGTGGAATTTTATTCCCTTTGTATGTCCAAATGGCAGTTGTTTAGCCATGACAGGGATTTTTTGCCACTTAGGCCAACTAACAATGCAATTACCCCTGAGGTGTGAATATAAAATGTGTGTATAGACTGAACAGATATAGAAAGAGATGTCCTGGCTGGGTTCGTTCACAAGTCCTAAAGAAAGTAAGTGGGGGAGGAGGTTCCTCCCATTTTTCAGCTCTAGTAGATAAATAGTTAGGGAACTTACTCAGGAAGACAGAGACCCAGCATCTAGGCCCTCCTTACTCAGAAAGAATACAAATGTGTGTGTCTGACTTCCCAGGACAGCATACTAACAAGCATGCCACAGATTAACCATCATCTAGATTACTCTCCAGCACATCTGTTGAAATCATCCCTCTGGACAACTGAGAGAGGGAGATAGGGGTGCCAGGGGGAAATAAGAAAACTAGAATATCTGATTCAGTGAGATGTTTGCTCACTTGGAAAAGAGAAGGCCATGGGTTTCAGTGTGGACATTTATTCCCAGTGGGCCAGAAACTGCATTGCCCTGCATACATTTTAGCCAATACCTAGTAAATTCAAGTGGCAATGGCCTTAGGAGCATGGTACAGGGCCCAAGACCCTGCCACTTTAAGAGGGGAAAGCAGCTAGCTGCATCAGCAAGCAGCTGGCTACAGCAGAAGGGAAGGGCAGGTTGGCCATCAAACCCAAGTGACACACCTGTGTGTGTCTGGGGAGCCATGTGACAGGAAGGGGTGGGGCTTTGGGGCATATAAACCTCGTACCTAAGACAAAGGGGGCAGTCTGTCCATGCATGCTGTAGGGAGAGGAGCTCCCAAACAAAAGAAGGGCTGCTGGAGACAGATGGGCAGGCACTCAAACCATCCAAGGGAGCTAGATTGAGAGAGCTTCAAGGGAGGTATGGCCTATGGGGGACAGTGACCCAGACACTGTCCAGTCTGGGGCTCATTCAGGAGGTAAAAATAGCCCAGTCAAGATTGAGGGGGTGAAAATAGTATAGCCTCAGGAAGAGGAGTTGGGCTTTCCCAGCCCCAGGGCTATGCAGTGATCATGTAAACTTGTTGACTAGGTTGGGTTAAGCCTTTGCCAATCTTTAGTTAGTTCACATTGGCTGAGAACTAACAGAAATCAGGTGTGCCATTTTTGGCGTGACCTAAGTTCTGTAAATGCTTGCACATTAGGACATTTAGATCACACTAACCTGGGTTAGGGCAACCTAAATGCAATCATTGTACGTCCCTTTATTTTCACTTTCATCCAGCTAAAGCTTAAGCGGTAAAAAATTATTTTACCATATTTCCCCGGTTATAATACACAATCCAGTTTTTAGCAGCTGTCTCTTTGGGAAAAGCATGTGTGATTAAGCAAGTGAATATGGTAGAATTCCACCCTACTTGGCTTCCCCAAAATCATATCAAAGCCAGGGACTGAATCCAAATCTGAGACTGCCCATCCAATGTCAGCTTTGAGACCATCAGTCTTCACAGAAAACAAGACACTTTTACACGGGCTTCAGCGGTGATGAGTAGCTTTAGTTCAAGTACCCCCACTGCCATTTTTAAGCGTCGGGATACACAGGAGGCTGCTGGAGCGTAGTAATTACCATGCTCCAGCAGACTCGATTAATCAAGTCTTCTCTGACACTGTAATTACAATATGTCAGAGCAGCCTCTATGCTCATGTACAGGTGCCCTAAATGTGTAAGCTTTCAGTATAACATTTCTAGATGCAAGATCAATGCTGTTCCATTTTTTATTTTAAATTTTACCATCATGTAAGTAGCACCCACAAATCTGTTGGAAGAAAATTATTATTTAGTCCCTTTTTTGTTTTACAGTTTACATTTCAGATAAGTCACAGCAAGTGACTTCAACAAATGGAAAGGAGGATTCACTGTTGTAAAGACAAGGAAGATTGTGTGGTTATTCAGGCTGCAAAATGAATGTGTTGATTGTTCCAGTGTAAATATTTAAAAAAATATCTATCAAATGTAAAGTCCCCTAAATTATATCTTTTTTAGTATTCGAAGTTTCATTTTTTTTTCTGTAATGCATATCAATTCAATTAGACAGAAGGAACAAATCTGAAGAGGAACACATTATTCTCATTAAGCCCTTTTGACTAGAGAATAATTTCACTCAAACCAGACTTCTGTATATCAGGTGTCAGGGTGAACATTTCCAAATTTAGATTAAAAATCCCAAACAACATAAGTTCCAGAAAATCAGTTTGCAGACCCCCTTTAAAATAAGGATTTTAGAAAGTTAGAGCTACTTATCCCTGATCAGGAAGAATTTATTTTTATTTATTTAGGATGTGCAGTTTTTCTTGGTAGCTATCGCTGCGTATCTCCTGGAGTTGCATGTATCAGCTACTGTTCATGTGATGTGTGTATGTAACCTGTATATTATTCCAGCTAATCAAGTCTCAGCTAATGACGTAATAGAATTAGAGATTGGTCTAGATCATTGTCTGGATGCAGAATATTTGGAAATAAGGCCCAGAACCTCAGCTGTATCAGTCTTTAAACCCAGCAGGATGTGAAGTCCATGTAGTTGAACCAATATATGCCAAATGAGCATGGAGCCTTATGATGTCCATCTAAGGTAGGAATTTGGTAGCACCAGGACTCAGAAAAATGGCCCTTCTCATGTAAGTTCAGCTAGATACAAACTAGAACGGGAAAATGCATGTTTTGTATTCAGTGGGTGCATCTACACAAGACGCTTAATACACAGTAGACTAATTCTACTTCACATTAGCATCATGGCAAAAACCGTGCTAATGCACTAATGTGCAGTAGCATTAGTACACTGCACATTAAGTTTCACAAGAAGACCGTGCACCTTTGCTACTGCACGTTAGCATCATCTACTATGAATTTATGTAGTACTTCAGTTTAGAGGTACTAAACTGAATGCACAGTAACAACAGCACATTAATGCATGTATACATGTGCCCAGAGCAATGTAAAACACACAAGCAAAATTGTGCTCCCTCCCTACTAAGGCAATGTTAACCTCCCTGAATTGCTAAGTCATGTTCCTCTATAATTATTCCCCTTCTGGCCTCTTGACATCTTGGATGTTTAGTGACCAGGTTTCACAGTCCTGCTTAGCCTGTGGTCTGGTGATCTGGGTTAGTGTTAGGTTATCCTCTGATGTGGTGGATCAGCATTCCTATCCCTTCTGGGTGGGCCTAGAAAGTCAGTCTCATGTGTTTAGGGAAAGGTGCCCTAGGCTTCCAAGCATGCACAATAGTTCAAAATAGTAGTGTTGAAGAAAATGGAGTTATATAAGAAATTGCGACCTTTTAGTACATTCCAGTCTGTTCCACAGCCTGAAGCATAATGTTGTTTTGTGACTTAGAGACCTGAATCTGTGGAAGTAAGTCTTGAACATTTTAGTGGAGAAGTAGAATTTTACTTTAAGTTTCCAAAGAAAGATTTCTGTCATGTTCTAGATCACAACAGGATTGTAGTGGCATAATGAGACCTTGTAATCCTGGTATCTCACCAAGGGTATGCTCCCCCCAGATCAGGTGTTAAGAAGGATGGTCATAAGGCTGTCCTCTAAAGATTTTTCACAAGCTGTGGAATAGCAATATAGGAGCAGGAAAGATATATTATGGATGTAGCCACAGCAAACAGCACAGCAAAAATCCCAGACAACTCTGTGGTCATTCAGAAAAATTGGGGAGGTGAAGGGGATGAGGGCTGTTATAATTTAATCAAGCCCATGGGGCTATTTAAATTTTACTGGGGGCCTCTGAAACCACGGGACTATACCAGGCTCAGGAGAGCACAAGGAAGACTTAAAGCCTCCATCGCTTCCCCTTGGGAAGTCTGTGCAATGCTTGTTAGAGCCTCAGCCCACAATCTTATCTCCAAACTTTTGGTTGTTCATTCAACTTGAACTTGGACTTGGAACTAATGTGTACCCATCCATCCTCATTCTATCTCTAATAAGTAAAGTGCCGTCTGAACTAGAGTGTTACTAGAGAATACGTCTTCCTAGTAGAAACCGTCAAGGTGCCACATTTTCACAACATATCATTTGTAAATTGCTTGACAGTTATTTCCCCCCATTATTATTTATCATGTGTTACTCCTCATAATGTTGAGAAAAGGGTTTCTTTGCTGGTTAACAAGGTATAATAACAAGATGTCTCTTGATAAATGACAGGATATGAATCAGGTTATATCGCACGTTGTGAAATAGTTTCCCATAATAAAAGTGCAACAAATAATAATTCCATCACCTTTATTGGATCTTGGTTGTTACCAGAGTTGCTCATGCTCACATTCATATGCTAACATGGATCCCTTAGAGCAGTGATGGAAATCCATATGGCTGTGAAATGCAAATCCCAAAGCCCTCATCACACATTTTTCACATGAAAGAGAGAATGTTGCTCAGAGGCATGCTCTTAGAAAGACCATCTCCAGGGAGGGAAAACTGGAACAGCCCTTGGCCTTTTTGCTCTTAAGTGAGAGGTGTGGGCTCAATCCCCCTCTGATTAAAGGATGCCTTAAAACCTAGCACAAAGTGCCCTAAGTACTAAGCTTTGGGACTAAAAGTTGTGTTTAGGGAGGTGGGGAAAGGTGGTCCTCCTCCTTCTCCTGCTTTGTTTCTCTAAACAAAAAAATCATGGACTTATAAACAATATGGTCCTTCTTAGTTGAAATAAGACTGCCAAAGAGTGCTGCTGGAGTAGATCCCTTCAGAAGAACAAGTCTAATCATGCAGGTGAAAGTGGAATCTAGTCTACCCAAGTGTCAAAAAGTGCCTCTTAAGGCACCTATGTTTAGACACATAGGCTGTGTCCACAAGTGGTGTGGACGTTTGGTTCCCCAGGGACAACTAGTAGCAGTACACCTTGCATCACTGCTAGTTGTCTCCGGGAAACACCAGTGCCATGCACACTGGCATGTGGCAAGGTACCCCAGGGGCAGTAGGGGAGGCTGAGGCCACCACTGGGCTGGCCCCAGCAGCCTTACCTGGGGTCCTGGGGGACTCCCAGGGCTGGAGAAGTGGTGATCCTTCCATGTGGAGCCTGGCTGGCAGCCGCAGCACAGCTCTGGGCAGTCCCACTCCACTTTTGAGTGGTGCGTGCTACCCATGCATGTGCTGTTCTGCTTTTTTTTCTCTGCAGGTTTCTTTGACCCCTGGATATCCATGAGTCAAAAAAAGCCCCTGCACTGTGATCTTGCAGTGTGGGGAACAACGAATGTGAAATAGGTGGCACTGACAACATGTCAGCGATGCCACATATTGCACAGCTGCGCTCACTTGGATGCGGCCATAAGCAGCACTTGGCTATCTTTCGGCAAAATAGCATTTGAGCCACATGTACAAAACAATGCATTTGAGCCTGGATGAAAGCAGTATGTTTTTATGTTGAAGAGTGCATCTCGTTTCACATTCCAAGTTCTGGTGGTGTTATTGTAACAGTTTTACGAGATCAGCTACATCCATACCTGCCAGCAACTTTAATCATCATCACCATCATCATCAATTATGTATTAGGAATCAAATTGAGATTGGGCATTTATATGGTCAACAAGAACATTCTGAGTGACAATAATGAGGATTTAAAGAACCCAAGAGTTTTGGAAAGCATATAAGCCCTTATGTTTCAAACCATAAAACAACCTCTAATTAAAGGGAGCTGGAAAATAGTTTTCCCTTTGGGTAGGTTATTCCATGTATGTGCTAACACATTTCCTGCATTTTCTTCTGAAGCAACCGGCCACTGAGAGACAGAAATCATAGAATCACAGGGAAGTAGGGCTGAAAATAACTTCTGTAGGTCATCTAGTCCAATCCCCTGCCTGAGGTAGGTTTATCCCTGTCCAAACCATCCTATACAAGGGTTCTGAAATAGTGGGAAGATGGGTTGGATGCAGTGTGGGGATTCCCTTGGCAAGGAATGGACTACTGTGCAGTGACATTGAAGAAAAGAACATTGCAAGGTCTTTGCCTCATGGGCTTATAACAAAAAAGTAATATCAATTTACTAAAGTAAATGACCTCAGTACAGTACATGAGACAGGAAGCAAAGAATCAGGAGACCTGTGTTTTATCAGGACTACTGCAAACCTGCTTGGTGAACTTGGGCAAATCACTTCACCACTCTTTGACTCCTTTGCCCCTCTTTACCTGTCTTGTTTAGGTTGACTGTAAATTAACCTGTCTATTGGTTTCTCCAGAAATTTGAGTGCAAACATGGTTGGAGACTCCAGGACCTGCTTTAGTAGTAATACTACTACTGCTAGTTATGCTGAATATCACATATACCCTATTTAGGATTTCTGTATATCCAGCCCAGTTTTTCAATAATATTCTCTTTCTTCCACCTTTCTGTCTTCTACAGCACCTTCCTTATCACCCTGCCATAGAACTAGAGCAAATCAGAAAGTAAATTTTCCCTCCTAAACATAACAAATTATCCTGGTCAGCCAAAAGTTTCACTTTGATAAATTTGAAATAATTTGCTTCCAATTCAACCTCTTTAAATTAGTTTTAAATGATAAATTTTTAAACCAAAACTCATTTCAGAATGAAAACCCAAACCTTCAATTGAAAAATAGCAAATATTTTGACAATGTTTAAATAAAAAAGCAAAACAAAAGGTAAGTGAAATTAATGTATTTTTTGTGAAACAAGATCTCAAAATTGCATTTTTTGAAAGAAAGCTGCTATGATAAAAATGTTTCAAATGCATGATGAATGGGAGGGGAAAGGTCAGTGTAAATCAGTCCTTTTTTCAGATAATGTCAATGGAGTTTGTCAGAGAGATGCAGAAGAAGCCAATGATTAAATAACGTGATAGGAATTTCATAGATTGTGTTTCAGTCCTTGGCTAAGTCACCCACTTGTATGTGCCCTTATGAAGGATAGTGAGAGAAGGTCCAATTCTTAGAATCATAGAAAGTTAGGGTTAGAAGGGAGCTCAGGAGGTCACATCTAGTCCAACCCCCTGCTCAAGGCAGGACCATCCTTAACTAGATCATCCCAGCCAATTGTTCTAGTCAATGCCTCAGTGCCAGTTGTTAGGGTTGTAGTCAATGACTTATGACCTCTGGCTTCACATCATCTGTTCTACTTCTTTGTGAGCTGGGCTTGATCCATGAAACAAGTTTAGGGACATCTAAAGTGGGACTTAGGTGTAATTTAGGTGGCCAGGTCCAAGTCCGAGTCCAAAATAATGTTCCAAACAACCCTTGTCTAATTTTGTAGGTGCTGGAGAGTCTATCTACATTGAATAGATAGAAATACTCAAATTAGCTTAAGTTTTAGAAGTGATCTAACAGTTATGACATGGAGCTTTGCATGGGCTAATTCACCCTGTTTTAAACTGCATTGTAATGTACAGTGTGGATATACGCTACAATTTTGTCAGTAAAATTCCCTTAGGTGCCTAAAATGCTGCTTCAGTATATGCCCAGAATGGCCTCAGTCTTGGGAGGTATAAGCGGTCCTGGACTATTTCACTCTATTGCATTCTCCATCTCCCCCAAGGGGTCCAATCAGGTAAGTGTGCTCAGAGTGTTTATAATGCACACCTGCAGGAGCAGACTTTGCACCAAGTGCAGCAGCTGTTGATTTCTTTCAAGAACCACTGGCAAAGCCCAAGTAGTGAGTGCCTGCCTTTCACACACCATCCTACTGGTTTGCACAACTGGAGACAGGACACCTCTCCTTTACCTGAGGGGCTCAAACTCAGAGGTCTTATCACAGAAGACAATGCTTCTCTAATTCCAGCATATGAGGTAATAGACTACTATGGGGGAGAAGCACTCTGAGTCCCTCTTGTTGAAACTGTTCCACTTAAATAAATAAATACTTTTTGCCTTTGTTATTGATTGGACTTATAGGATGCCCTTGCCAAAAAAGGCTCAGGGTGTAAAAAAAAAGAACATAATGTATCAAAACAGATAAGCATATATTGCTCAATATTTTATGTAACAAAAATGTCCGAAATAATAACCCAGCTTAATCTTTTGTCCTAAACACCTGCCCAAGTACAAAGGTTTTGCAGTACTTCCAGAAGATGTCCAGGCCTGGGCTCCTGAAGGCCACAAAGGGGAGGGAGTCCCAAAGTGGAAGACCTGCTATGGAGATTGACATCTCACATGTTTTTGCCAAGTTAATTTGGTGCATAGATGATGCTTGGAAGAGGTTACTCTTTGCTGATCATAGGCTTTGAGGTTGGATATAATAGAGAAAGTGGCCCCTTAATTACTTAGGGCCTAGACCTTTTAGGGCCTTATATGTTGAAATCAGCATCTTGAATGGTGCCAGGAAAGCGTTGTGAGCCAGTACAGCCTATGGAGCATTGGAGTAATATATTCCTAGAGCCCACCCTCAGCAAGGGAAGTTTAGATTGCATATTAGGAAAAACTTTCACTCTAGGAGGGTAGTAGAGCACTGGAACAGGTTACTCAGAAAGGCTGTGGAATATCCATCCTTGGAGGTTTTTTGAGACCTTTGAGAAGTACTTCTGGTCCACTTTTGGGCCCACCACTGAGCATGCCGGGAGGGGCGCCCCGCACTTCCCTGGCTCGGTGATCAGCTGTGAGAGGACCCTAGGTGCCCCCCAGGCCCAGGAGCCACCAGTCATGAAGCCAGGAGGGTGAGGGGGATCCCCCTGCATGCCCCCTGGTAGACCCGGAAGTGGACCGGAAGTGCTTCTGATCCACTTCCAGGTCTGCTGCTGAGCGCACTGGGGACCCTTCCCTGTGCTCCTGTGGGATGCTCCATCTGCCCCACCACTGCAGCACTCACGAGGTGATTGCTACCTGGAGGTATGTACAAAAACCATTTAAAGCTGTGTCTATGGCCAAATCATCAAATCTTTTCAAATCTCTCTGAATTGAATCGAAGGGTTCTGATTTGATTCAGAGGGATTAAAGGCCTCCTGATTTGATTTGGATTCGGAGATTTGGCCACTGAACTAGGCCGAATCTCCACCGAATCGAATCAGGGACCGAAGCTTCGCCCAGCCCTACTTGGTAATGCTTTGTAACTGGTACCAGCAGAGAAACATAGAGTGAGATTCACTGATTTTGGTTATAGAATTGCTTTTGTGCAAGAAGAGAGATATACTTTGCTATGACAGAGGTATCTTCAAGTCTGAAAAAAGCAGATCCACAGATTATGAAGAAACTTATTCTAAGGGGTAATATAAAACTGTTGATTGTGGATTTCTTTTTAGTGAGAAAGCAGCAGCTTGCTTTATATAAGCACAATGGTACATAAAAGACCTTTTGATGATTGTTCTATCTGATAAATACAATTACTTACAACAGGAAATGCAGGGATGCTAGCAGAATTCACTAGCTCCAGAGATCAGCTAATGTACCTTAGAGATACAAATCAGTTTCTCTGATATACACTATTTTTTCTTTCTCTTCTTGGGTTTGCACCTTTGTATATCTTAAAAGGGAAAAAACAGTAGGAGAAATCAAAGCACTGTACTATAGAGTACATTACAGAGATAGCACAAAAAGAAAAAAAAATAGTGAAGATGAAACATTTTCTGATAAAAGACGTGGTGATAAGGCTGTCTAATTAATTCTGTCATTTTTACCATATGTATGAGACCAAGTTGCACAGGCCGGCTCTAAACGAATGAATATTTTTAACCTGTGACTTTTAGGTTAAGTTTTCTTTGTATGTTTGATGACCACCATCACCTTCAAAGAGAAATTAATTATGATTTTAAAATAACAAAATACATAATAAAGTATCAAGGTGGGGGGGGTTGTGCATATAACATGCTCATGTGCTTGTGCAGTAAGTGGGTGAATTGTCAAAAGCACTTACCATTGGCATAATTCTTTTTGAAGTCAATAATAAAATGTCAATGAGGGCAGAGTTGAAAGCACAATGAAAAAAAATAAAACATTTATAGTGCTTTGTGATTTGGGATGTGCGGTTTTTGGGGCACCCAGCTAAAAACATGCCAAAGGGAACATCTATTTAGAAAGCTCTGAAGGCCTGTCCTCTGAAAGTCAGGCTTCTCTGAAGCATCTCAAATTATTATTATTATATTTATTATTAACACCTATCCTTCCTTGCAAACAGAAGGCACCAGAAATAGGTAGTGTGCGTGAAGACGGTAGAAAGCAGAGGTAAACATCCATAAGCCTTCGGACCTGAGTGGGACTTCAGTAAAACATTGGCCTTGTGATAATGCTTTTCATGGGGGTAAATCTCACCCTACATAAATTTAAAATAAGCTCTTTTATGCAGAGATCCATGTTACTTTGAAGAAATCTGGTACTTATCATGGCAATCTGCTTGCTTCTAGCCCCAAATAAAAGGAATTATATTGCTGAGACTATTTTAGGCAGGTGGGCTGGTCAGTGGCTTTGTGCAGCTCTCAACAGAGGAAAAACCTCAGATGACACAGAATGCCAAATAGCAATTATCCAAGGAATATTATCTAACTCCCTTTTATATTTATCTTTTGAAAAATGTGAGTAAATTGAGTCCTTATGGAAGTGGTAAAACAAGCTGAAATGGCTCTAATCTGGAGCACTTAGACAAGTGCTATGAAAACTTCCCAGCACACAGCCGTGCCCGTACAATTCAGGCCTGACCCTCACTGCCTCTCTTATTATAATGTCTAGCTTCTCTCCAGCAAAAAGCCTGTGCGCCAAATTATGTCAAGCTGTGTGATGGTTTCATGATGCTGGCAGGGAAGAGATGCCAAGCTGATTTCTGCTTGTGACCTACATTAGACTCGAGTTGAATGATAAGGAAACAGTTTAAAAACCTGTGACATCTAGAGGCACGTGTACTGTAGTGCAGATAGGATTTCCAATAGGGAGTCAACAGCTAAGGGTCTGTTCCCAGCTATGCAACCACATTTTGGTGGTGAATGGCCAAATCACTCCCCTCTCCCATGCCCCTCTGTGCCTTGCTTTACTCTCCTACTATTCATCTATTTAAACAGTAAATTCTTTGGGACAGGGATTATCATTTACTATATATTTTAACTGTGCAAGTTTCCAACAGTTGCTCCAGTAAAAGATATCACCCAAAAAAGGCCCAGTTGTACATTTAAGTACTGCTTAATTCAAATGAATGTTTAGTTTGAATAGTAGCAGGAATGCTTTATTCCATCTTTGCCAGTTCAACTTTAACTATACCAGAATTGTTCCTGTCCACTTATCTATGGGAAAAACTCTACGTATCTTTAATATGCTATACAGCCTACCTTAATGGATTGATAGGAGGATTATTCAATAGTTATTTACAGTATTTTGGGTTAAAAGGTGATGTAGCATATAGGTGGAAGTTAATACAAAAAAAAAAATGTAATGAATCCATTTGTTGGGTAAAATATTTCTGAAAAAAGACATGTGATGATAAAAGACATTGCCTGGGGCCGAGGAGAGGATATATCTCTTCCAGACCTCCCCATGTAACCATGGGCGAATCATTTAATATCAGTTAGCCTCAACGTCACATCTTTAAATGGGAGAGACATGACTCTCCTTCTCCTCCCTTTTGTCTCATCTAGGTCTGTTGCAGGATTTTTGCAGGTGGACTGTCTCCTATCACGTGCATGCAGAGCCCCTACCACAATGGAGACCCTCATCCCATTTGAGGTCTCAGATGCTGCATTAATGAAGATAAACAATTATGTCATTTTAAACTATCCTAAGACATAACTGGATTGGGTTTGTTGGGTCTTTTGCTTGCCGGAGTTCAAAGCATTCTGTCTGGAATAACTTCATAGCAGTCTTGCCCTGAGGATTCAAGCAAGGTACAAAAGCTCAAGGGAGCTTGCATTGCCAGAAGAATGTCAGGGCAAGGGCCATGCCGTGTATTCACCATTGTTTCTGTGTTAAAAGCATGGCCCTCCCACATTACAATTTTAACCACAGCCTCTATTCCTGCACGTTCTGGTATTGGGGAAAATGACAAAGTTGTTTCTGACAGATTGCCCTGAGCGTAGATCTGATCCTCCCAACTGCTGCCACTGCAGTTCACCAAGAGGAGATAAGAAGGGCTGAGGTTGGCAGGTGGTGACACCATGCAAACAAATGGAAGACTTGTCTTTCACAGCTGTTTTTTTTTTTTCTTTTCCTTCTTATCTCTCACTTCCAACAGTGTAGCTTGTGCAAATCCCCATCTGCTCTCTTCTCGTAACCAAAAATAGCACTTGGGGAAACAAGTCGGTACAGCAAGCTCAAACAGAAACTTCACTGCATTGGGGTTGTATTATTTTTCCCTTCTAACCCAAGATCTCACAGTGAACACCGTCACTAATATAGATTTAACTTAGACTTGAAATATGCAAGAGGCAAAGGGAGTCTGCAAATCTACCCAATGACTTTAGAAGATGAGCATGGGAACAGAAACTCTGTAGCCTACTGGACACTACGTACCAGGGTCTCAATGTAGACAATGACTTCATGATCCATTATAATCTACCTGATACTCACTAACCTCTGTATTTTACAGGTGATACTGACCTTCCTGAACAATCTTGTTCTTCCTTTACTGCATCTCTCCTGCCTCTTGGCTACCTGATGATTTCTCTTACATCTTATTTTTATCTACCCATAAAGTTTTACACAAACTTCTCTTGCACCTGCTGCTTAGCTCTGCTGTGTCTGCTGCTGTCTCAGAGACCTGAGGAAGGGTACTGTGATACTGCAATGTGGGCCCGTGTCTATCTTAACCGTAAAGTTGTCCAATAAAATACATCACCCACAAGACTTGTTACCACCCACATATTTCCTGGATCATCATGGCAATATCACCTCAACACTACCAGCACTTTGATATTTTACAGTTACCCATTGATGCTGCTTACTGAAGAGATGTGGCCATGTAATAAACTTGATTCCTAATTGTGTGATACTCCCACTGTGAGAATCTAAGTCATAAAACAATGGATGTGTACACTTTCCATGTGCCAACTTCTCTTGAGCTCCCTAACATATGGTGTTTGTTCATGATCTTCATTTTTCCATTCATTTCTTCGGGGTTGTATTGCTTAGGGAGCCCACCTCTGGGCCACAACTTCATAGTACTGTGGGCTGTACTGATATAAAGCAAAGGCAATTCTTAGAATGGGAAGATCCAGGATCCTCTTCTTCTTATCAGTATTTTCAGATAGAAAACCATTCCACTGGACACTGTTCAGCTAGCTCTAGTATTGAATGTTTAGACAAAGTTACTTGTAATGACCTCTAAAGACCTTGGCATATTTGTGAATGCTTACAAATGAAATCTGACACAGAAGTCGAGGGTGTTTATTTTCAATGCATAGAAGAATAGAGTATTCCTTGGGAAGAGCTGGATGACCACCCTCAGGGCTAGACGTTTCTTAAATATCTGATCTAATTTGCAATTGTTGCATCTTAAGCTCGTTACTTCTTGTGTTGGCCTTTGCAGAATTGCAAAATTGCCTCTCACCTGTCTTTTCTCTAAATAATCTGAATAATCCAAATTCACCCACCTATTCTTCAGATATTTACTAGGTCCTTAGTATTTTATTTTCTCTTGTCTGGATTCTTTCCAAGTAGTCCACATTTTTCTTGAATCATGATGGCCAAAAGTAGGTACAGCACTCAAGGTGAAGCCTCATCAGTGCTGAATAGAGAGGAAGAGTTATGTTCAGTAACTTGCTTGCAACAACTCCAGTTCCTCTTGTGTTCATTTTCTTGTCTATTTAGGCCAGTGATTCTTAATCAGGGTGCCACAGCAACCCTTGGTGCCATGAGATCTTTTTAAGAATGCCATGAGGTTTTTGCAGGCTGTAAGAAAACCCAGATTGGTATGGCTTCACTGCAATCAGTATGTAAACTAGCTAGATAAATATATATATATATATATATATATATATATGCTTGGGCATTACTATAGGAAGCTGCAAAGGAGCATGAGGCAACAGCAAGCTTGCTGCATGCAACTGCACCATCACACCCCACCTGGATCTATTGCTGTGTGTGATATTTATCTCATGATTGCAGGGTAAGTGACCCTATGGGCATGGCTACATGTGCATTAATGTGCTGTAATTACATTTAAGTGATGTAATTACTTAATGTGTCTTTTAAGTGATGCTAATGCGCAGTAGATTAGTTTGACTGCGCATTAGCACATTAGCATGTCTTTCACCGTGACGTGCTAATGCATAGTAGAATTAACCTACTGTGCTTTTAGCATCTCATATAGACATGCCCTATCTGTTTTTATACTGCACTGAAAATAATTGGATTAATTGCCAATCTCTGAAAAGGGGTTACTCTCACATAACTTTCTTCCCTCCCATGGTAAATATAAAACACAACTATACCCTCATTAGTTTCCTTTGATTCTACTATAGCAAAACTTTTGCGGGGACAATTATAGTATTCTAAGCCGTTAATAACACTAGCTTTTTTCTATGTGAGACAAAAAGGGTGATAACATACTGTGAATTGGTACTGACATCAACTGTTAAGCTCTTATCATTATTTGCCAGCTGTTGCTTTTAACACTAGAAAGATCATGGATGACTTGAAATGAAGCCCTCGCCCTTCTGTGTCATTATGGCAACTATATCCCTAAGGTCCAGTAACCTGTACCTAGACACATCTCTTTTGAAGCTGGGCACTTCACACATTTCCCCACAGGAAAGGCTCAGTTCTGGAAAGGAACTGATATTTGTTAGTCAATGGCAGCATTGCCTTTAGAAGGTTCCATATCACTTTACTAATGTAATTACTTTACCATTTACTGTCTTGAAGTAATGCTGCACTATCTGTTTAAGTAATCTTAAGGGAAAGGGAAATTAAATGTAGTTTATGTTGTGGTTTAAATGCAGGGGGCAGGAAAAGGAATAATGGCCTTAAATTGCAGCAAGGGAAATTTAGGTTGGAAAGGGGGAAGAACTTTTTTTTTTTTTTCTATGAGGGTGGTTAAATATTGGAGCAGACTATGTAGAAAGAATATAGAATCTCGATTCTTGGAAGTTTTGTAAGAGCAGGTTAGATAGGCACCTGCTGAGGATCATTTAGATGGATAATCCTGCCTTGAGCAAGTGGCTGGACTAGATGATCTCCTGAGGTCCCTTTCAGCCCTACTTTTCTATGAAGCCATGATTTTTTTACTTGGTGTTTTATTCAGATCAAGGAATGGGACTTCTAGGCACAACAAACAGCAAAAATAATATTAATAGTGTTTTGCAATTGAAGTCCTTTATGTTTGCTTCCAGCCCTGTATGTTTGAACCTGGGTTAATTCAGCCTAAGCATGTCCACTGGACATGGTAAAGGTGCAAAATCTAACATGGTAAATGTGCCAAATCTTAAAATACTTTGTTCAGTGCTGAGTTAAGGAATGAAAAGACCAGGTTTTAGAAAAGTGGTATAGGTTGCAGCTATGTTGGTTTAAGGACATAGGCAGACACAGTTCTTTGGGTAAATCCAATATCTTTTATTAAACCAACTAAAATTGTTGGAAAAAAATCTTCTTTGCAAGTTTTCTTCAGGCTGAGAAAGTGATTGCAGTTGGTCTGTGCTCTTCTTGGATGGGATAGAATAGAACAGAAGCCAGAGGCCACTATACAAGAATTTCAGTCAGTGAAAATGCAAATTGAGGCAGTCAATGGGTGAGAAACACATGGCGGGACACAGATACACACACACTGTAGACATAGTAATAAGTTACAGGTGGTAAATAGTAGAGAGTTTACCTGGAATGTCAGATGTCAGGCAGGTTATAATGTGCCATGAATTCAATGTCTATACTTAGTCTGTTATTTTTTGTATCCAGTAGGTTGATGAAGTGAAGTTCGTAGGCTTATCTGCAAAAGGTGTTTTGTAAATTCCCTTTGCAGATTAGAACCGAGAGATTGGAGAGAGAGTGGTTTTCTTGTGAGAAATGTGCCCCCACAAGTCATTGGGTATTCTTTTCTTTGATAGATTTTCGGTGTGCATTCATTCTGGTGCACAGTTGTTGTTTGGTTTCTCCTACATATTTTCCATTGGATCATTTGGTTCACTGGATGAGATGTATTACGTTTCTGGAGGTGCAGGTGTAAGATCCAGGAATACTGATGGTTCTGTTGTGGGGTGTAGTTATTGTGGGGATGGTGGAAATATGTTGGCAGGTTTTACATTTCTTGTCATGGCATGGTCTGGATCCATTTGGTATGTTTTGGGCCAGCTTGTTTAAAGGCCAAGATAGGTGGTTCTGGGAAGATCTCTTTAAGAATTAAGTTTTCCTCTAGTATGGGTTGCAATCATTTGTGGATGTTCCATATAGGTTCCAGGGAGGGATGATGTGTCATAACTAGTGGTATGTGATTCATGGGGGTTTTCTTTCTTTACTGCAGCAATTCTTCATGTGGTATCTGGGTGGCTCTTCCAAAAATGTGATCTTTCTCTCTGGAGGAGTGTCCTTGTTGAGTGAAAGCCTTTTGAGATTTGTGTAGTAATGATCATGGGTGTTCTCCTTAGTGCAAATTTGGTGGTATTGGAAGGTGTGGCTGTATATTACCCCAAGAAAGCTCAGCATGCTGTGGAGGGACTGGGTGGGGCATGAGAGTGCTTCAGGGTGGGGATATCTGGCAGGCAGGTGCAGCTAGACATGTAGATGAAAGCTTTGGGCACGTTCAGATGAGTGCACATTTTCATTATGCAGCACCTCAAAGCAGTTTGCAGCACCACAAACCTCATGGGGTGAACATGCAACTGTTTGCAATGATGCAAATTAGCAACAGAAAGCCAACATTTCACATCAGGAGATCCTGGTGTCACAAAAGGCCACACTAAAAAATGGCACAATGTATGTTGTATCAGTGTGAACCACCAGAAATGGAGCTTGGCCATACAGAGCCATGCTCCGGCTGCCAGCCAGTCTCTATGTTCCTTGATCAGTGCTGCTGCTGCCCTGGGTCGTCCCCAGGACCCCAGGTAAGGCAGCTGGGGCCAGCAACTTTGCTGGTCCCAGCTTCCCCTACCCCACCCAGGAGAATTTGATGTGCTCAGGAGCACATGTGCAGGGGCATGTCCTGGAGCACAAAACAGTGGCACAAATATGTGCTGCTGCTATTTGTGCAGCAGCAAACACATGCCCCTGCATGTGAACGCACACTTTGTGATCAAGAAAAGATTCATTCCCAACCCATAAGCTTTCTTTCCAGTCTACAGGAATGGAAATAAAATGGCAATATATCAATGAAGCTCCAATTAATCTTTTTTCTGTCAATTCTTATCTTGCAGAAGTGTGACATCTTGCCTTAACTGGTACCGTCATGGGGAAGATCAATTACATTAGTTTAATGAAGATACGGCACAAGTATTCAACTTAATGAGATGGTCTGACTAACCCTCCCAATAAACTCAGAAATTAATAAAACCACAAAATTAAATTACACATTCTAGGAAAAAAAATATTAATTGAACTAACCTCCTCCATCATTGTATCAAATAACTTTCTCTCAGAAAAGCAACCCAAATAATAAGTAGAGGGCTGAAATGTGTATGCTGTACCCTGTACATAATGGCAGTTTGATACCTCATCCATTTGCAATTCTTTCTTATTCTAGCAAATGACCTCTGAAAAAAGACTATTCCATCACACTCCAGATCTATATACATCTATTATACATTTTCTCTCTGTCTTCCTTTTATAGAATACCCACTTCAGCAGAATAGATAGAATCCCAGAATCTGAACAATTGAGCATCACATGGAGGTGGAGGGAGAAAGGAGAGTTTTGTTGGTATTCCCCATACATTGCTGATGCAAAGCAAAATGTTCTGTGTCTGCTTGGAAGCTGTCTTCACTGGCTCCTAGCCAAAAACACTGAGTTATACATGCAGAGATGGTAGGGTAGAGAAGTACATGCATCTTTTTCTGTGCAATGGGTGAAGTTTGTTGCAGCACAGGGTGACACACACATAGTTGTTTTATCCTTTTCATCAGGCTTTTATGACACTTCCAGTTTAATGTGAAAGGCCCCAGTTCAACATGGTACTTCAGCATATATCTAACTTGAAACATGAATAGTCTCACTGAAGTCTATAAGAATACTCACTTGCTTCAAGTAGAGAGAGGTAGTTAGTCATATTAGTCTAAAATTAGGTGGCAGGCAAGTCAGAGAACAAGTTAGTCTATGAGTAGGGACCTACTCAATTTGTGATTTCATGGATTTGGCTGAATTGGGCAATGTTCATGAAATCCACGGGGAAAAATACTAAAAAAAAATTGCTGGCTTTCCAGTGAGGCCCAGCAGTCCTCATGGCTGCTGCAGCTCAGGTGTGCAGCCCACCAGGAGGGAAGTGGGAAGTGGGGCTGCCAGTATGAAGTAGAGTAGGAAAGATGGCTGCCATCCCCACCCCTCACTGCTGATTGACTGAGAGGGCTGCCTGTCATGTGACACCCACCCTCTCCACCAATTGGTGGGAGGGCAAGGCCACTGGGGCTCTACAGCCAGTTAAGGGCATGAGGGGGCACCTCCCACATTAGGCCTGGGAAAATGGCAGCTAGCCTTGCAATCTGCCTGCAAAACTGGCCACATGCCTCCTTGATTTAGGTAGACCCCTGTGTCACCTTTCCCTGCCACATGCTTAAGTTAGACATTTGCTCTAGTATCTTGTACTTGTCCCAGCCCAGAGATTATTTTGGTTTTAATATCTGCATTTGTGGGAGACCAGTCACGAATATTTTCCATTTCAGCCACAGATCTTCACACAGTTGTGCAACGCACCCCTGTATATTGATAAACCTACTGCTGTCACCTCCCTCCCAGTTCTAACACCTCATCCTCTTCCTTTTGAAGTGCCTATACCAACTGTTCTCAACCTTTTTAGACTCAAGGCATCCCTTGGAAAATGCCAGCTCTTAATGTTCACTCATTTGTTGACTACAGAAAAATAACACAGCATTTCTTCAGTTGCAAAGAACTCAGAAAGACCAAAACAGGGCAGAATGTTTTTGACACCATAGATTCCTATTAGAAATCTCTGGGTTCATTTTGTGAATTGAGTAGGTATTTGCACGCCTATCAGTGCTACTATAGTTTCTCACCATGAGGCACCCTGGTCTAGAATATTAGTTCTCTTCTAAGGGGTGAGAGTTCCATGTTAGAGAAGGAAAGGTATGATTAGGTTTTCCCATCTTTGTCTAGATTTCACAGTACCCATCATACTGGGCCCTCCCATCCTGATAAAGGGATTTATTGTAGTTCAAATAATGAATATTTATTCATCATGATTAATATGATTAATAGATTTGAAAGTTCAGATAGGCAAGAATAAAGTAATCTGGTTATATTATCATACACAATGTTTTTTGCCCTAAAATAGGGTAAAGCTGCCTTAGTTGTGATATAGCGATGGAGAATCTGGCCTTATTTGTTTTCTATCCCACCTTTTTCTTTTCTTGCAGAATGTGGTTAAATAAGCAATATCCACAGCCTTCTTTTTACATGTAAATCTTTCTGTAACCATCTGCTGGCAGCAGATGATAAAAATTAACAAGACTATGTTGTTGCTAAGAAGAAAAATGAAACAAATTCTTAAGTTTTCAGTATGCCTCCTGACTAATTACTTTAAGCTCTCTTCATGCAAAGTCAATGACCTTCCCTTGTCTACTTCTGAATACATCTATTTGTAGAAATAACCTATTGTTGTAGCTTTCTTTTCCCTAACAATGCATTCTGCTTGCCATTGCAAGTGCACTTTTAAAGACTGAGGATAATTTACAAAATTGTCAGATCTGTGCAAAACACTTCGAGCTATTGACCTTTCATTATTCTTCTAGAACACTTATGCAAAAGATTTAACGGTCCCAGATTCTCTCCAGACAGTATGACATATAAATGAATTGAGATGGCATGTCTTGGAGTACCCCATCCAGCCAATGTGCTGAAGCCATTGCTCCAGAAAAATTATACCGATATCTTGGTATAATATCTTAAACTCACTC
Source organism: Alligator mississippiensis (assembly GCF_030867095.1). NCBI lineage: Eukaryota > Metazoa > Chordata > Crocodylia > Alligatoridae > Alligator > Alligator mississippiensis. Next base: position 294,034,887 of record NC_081826.1, read on the forward strand.
ATCAATCCTACTGTTACCATGATAAAGCCAGAGCAATACATTCTGGAGCAAAGAAGCACACCTTCAAAATCAAACATATAAGCAGTTCCTTATTTTTATAGTCACTTTTATAATAAATACCAACCAAGTTAGTTATTTAATATTAACTCTGTGTAATACTCCCAAGAATCATAGGAAAGTAGGGCTATAGGGGACCTCATGAGGCCATCTAATCCAGTGCCCTGCTCAAGGCAAGATCATCCTTAATAAAACCATCCCAACCAAGTGCCTGTCAAAACTGCTCTTTAGACTTTCCAGGGATAGAGGGTCTATAACTTCTCTAGGTAGCCTGATAAAATGCTTGAATTAAAAGGTCTTCTTTTAAGTTCCTCAGCTTCAATATGAGGCCACTGCTTCTAGTCCTGTTCCTTTCTATGACAGAGAAAAGCCCATCTCCATCTTCTCTATAATTGCCCTTCAGGTATTTGAAGACTGTCTTCAAATCCCCCCTCAGTCTGGTCTGCTCTTCTCTAGATTCAGTAAGTTTAGTTTTTTCAGCCTTTCCTCATGAGTCATGCTTCCCAGGCTTCTAATCTTTTTTGTCACAATGCCCTGGACTCTTTCCAACCTGTCTACACCATTCTTGAAGTTTGGAGCTGAAAACTGAACATAGCACTCCAGCTTAAGCCTCCCCAGTGCTGAATGGAATTGGAACAATCACTTTCCCTGATCTGTAAGTGACAATTCTGTTAATACAACCTCATATGCTCTGCTGGTTTTGGGTGTTTTTTGGGTTTTTTTAAACAAGAATACATAGTTGGCTCATGTTCAGCTTACGGTCTATCATCATCCCCCCCTCCACCCCCAGGTCCTTCTCTGAAGTACTGCAGCCTAACTGCTCATTCCCCAGTCTGTAATTGGGCATGGAATTATCTCATTCCAAATGCAGGACTTTGCATTTATCCTTGTTGAATCTCATCTGATTGATTGCGGGCCACTTCTCCAATCTATCCAGGTCTTTCTAGATCCTCCCAGTTCTGCCCTCCAGAGTATCTATAGATTTCATAGACATTTGGGCTGGAAGGGCCCCCGGAGGATCGAGTCCAGCCCCCTGCCCCAGGGGCAGGAAGTCAGCAGGGACCATAGGATTCCAGCAAGATAAGCATCCAAATGTGTCTTGAAGGCATTCAAAGTGGGTGCTTGAACTGCCTTTGGCGGCAGTCTATTCCAGACCCTGGGGGCTTGGACATTAAAGAAGTTCTTCCTTATGTCCAGCCTGAATCGGTCGTGGCAGGGTTTATGACCGTTTGATCTTGTCATCCCTTGGGGTGCTCTGGTGAACAGATGATCCCCCAGATCCTGATGAGCACCCCTGATAAACTTATAGGTGGCCACCAGATCATCCCTGAGCCTGCTCTTTTCTAGGCTGAAGAGTCCCATGGCTCTCAGCCTCTCATCATAAGGTCTGTTTTCCTGACCTCTGATCATGCACATGGCTCTCCTTTGCAATCTCTCAGGCTTCTCCACATCCTTTTTGAATTGTAGAGCCCAAAACTGGATGCAGTACTCTAGCTGTAGCCTCACCAAGGCTGAGTACAATGAGAGAACGACGTCCCGGGATTTGCTTGAGAAGGATCTATGGATGCAAACCAGCATTTTGCTCACTTTACTAGCCGCAGCATCACACTGAAGGCTCATGTTCATCTTGTGGTCAATCATGACACCCAAGTCCCTTTCATCTGTAGTACTAACCAGTGTAGCACTGATAAGCCTATAAGCATGCTGCAGGTTTTTCTGCCCAAGGTGAAGAACCTTGTATTTTTCGATGTATAACACCGAAGGTTCTCATACACCTATTTCATGAGCCTGTCAAGACCTGCCTGGATCACCCTCCTGTCCCCAGGTGTGGATGCTTTACCCCAGAGTTTGGTGTCATTGGCAAACATGGCCAGCCCACTTCTGACACTGATGCCCACATCATTGATGAAGATGTTAAACAGTATAGGTCCTAGAACAGAGCCTTGAGGGACCACACTGGTGACTGCACAGCAAGACGATTGGCTTCCATCAACCACCACCCTCTGGGTCCTACCATGGAGCCACTTCCCCAGTCACTGGTTTGTAGTAAGGTCAAGGCCTCAGTTACCCAGTTTTGCCAAGAGATGATCATGGGATACCAGACCGAAGGCTTTTTTGAAGTCAAGATATATGACATCAATCTCTTCCCCCTTGTCCAGGTGATAGGTCACCTGGTCATAAAGGGACATGAGACTGGTCAAGCAAGACCTACTCACAATAAACCCATGCTGGCTATCCCTCAGTATATTGCCATTAGCTAGTCTGTTAAGGATGGTTTCCTTGATCATCTTTTCCCAGACCTTCCATGGGATAGAGGTCAGGCTGATGGGCCTGCAGTTTGCTGGATCTACTTTCCTCCCTTTCTTGAAAATAGGCACCACATTGGCCTTCTTCCAATCTTCAGGCACTTCACCAGAGCACCAGGAGCTCTCAAAGACCCATGCCAGGGGCTGTGCTATGATGCTTGCCAGCTCCTTGGATACCCTTGGGTGTAAATCATCAGGCCTCGTTGACTTGAAGGTGTCCAGCCTGTCAAGGTGTTCCTTCATGAGGTCACCTTCAATGGAGGGCAAGGAATCTCCCTCACCCGAGCCTCCCTGACCCACAGTGGGCAGGGGTGTCCCAAGGGGCTGGTGAAAAACTGACTCAAAGTACCCATTAAGCAAGTTGGCTTTTTCCTGGGCATAGGTTGTCAGTTATCCCATCTGGTTTAGCAGGGGTCCAATGTTGCCCTTGCTTTTCCTCCAGGTCCCCACATATTTAAAAAAGGACTTTTTATTGTCCCTGATACTTGTAGCTAGCTGGAGTTCCGTTGTAGTCTTGGGTTTCCTGGTTTGCTCCCTGCAGGTCCAGACCAGTGCAGAGTATTCCTCCTTGGTGGTGGTTCTGGTCTTCCATCCTTTGTAGGTCTTCCTTTTAATATACAGGAGGTCTGCCAGTTCCCTGGAAAGCCAGGGAGACTGCTGTGCCCTTTTTCTGCCTTTCCTCTGAGACGGGATGGACTTTGCTTGGCATCCAGAATTGCTTCCTTGATGAGCAACCATTCATCCTGAACTCCTCTCCCCTTTGGGTTGTGGAGCCTCACTGACAAGGCTCCTTAGCTTGTCAAAGTCAGCTTTCCTGAAGTCGAGGACTTCTGTATTACTGACTGACTCACCAGCTTTATGGCAGATGGTGAAGGTGATCAGCTTGTGGTCACTGTCACCCAGCTTCCCTTTGATCATTGGGTCACTGATTAGGTCATCCCCGGTTGCCAGTATGAGGTCGAGCAGCGTCTTACTTCTTGTCAGCCTGTAGATTTCCTGCATCAGATAGAGGTCATCCACACATGAGAGAAGGTTTTGCGACTGCTCGGATTTGGCTGAGCACTCCTCCCACGAGATGGCTGGGTAGTTAAAGTCTGCCATGACAATCATGCACCGGGAGCGCGCGGCCTCAGCCCAGTTACCCTCCAGTGTAGATCTATTGTTTCAATGTGATGTTAGTAACTGCTACTTCATTATGACTTTGATATTAATATTGTAAACTCAAGGAGATTGGGTGAGGTTCTGGATGACTGAAGGTCAAATATAATGTATATCTTTAAAAAAGAGAGGAAGGAGGAAGAGGGGAATAATAGATCAGCCAGTGTGGCTTCAATGTACCTGGAAAGAAAGTGGAGATCTATTGTGAAGCACCTATAAGAGAACAAGGTCATGAGGAACAGCCAACCTGGAGGGAGGATTGAATAGCAGTCTTCAGCTCCCTGCAGGGTGGTTCAAAGAGGATGGAGCTGGACTGTTCTCAGTGGGGGCAGATGACAAAACAAGAAGGAATGCTCTCAAGTTTCATCAAGGCATGTTAAGATTAGATATTAGGAAAAACTCTTACCAGGAGAATAGTAAAGCCCTGGAATGGGACACCCAGAGAGGCTGTGCAATATCCATCCATGGAGGTTTTTTGACACCTGGCTAGACAAAGCCTTGGCTGGGATGATAAAGGTGGAGCTGGTCCTGCTTTGAGCAGGGGTTGGACTAAATAACTTCTGGTCCCTGCCAACCCTAATTTTCTATGATTTTTTGTGGGTTCTCCTTTGTTACCTCTACACCTGGCATTTAGGTCCATTGTGCTGGTGTTACTTCCTTGTGGGAGAGTTTCACCTACAGTCAGGCTAAGGCAAAGGGATGGTTGTACAGTATCAGCCTATCCTACAGTAGTACAACCCTTGTGTTGCCAGGTGAGTTCTTTTGATTAACACCATTGTAACAGAGAACATAATCAGAGCTTGCATATTCATCACACAATATTTATAGCACCCTGAACAAAGTCCCAGTCTAATCTCTAATACTCCTGAGGCTTGCAATCAGCAGATTTATCCTCGAAAAGAGAGGTACAAATGAAAACAAGGGACAATGTTCTTATGAGACAGCAGCTTTTGTGTAAGTCTGGGAAGCGGGGGCAACTGAACTAATTGTAACACAGTCACAATAATGATTAATTGTGCAGCCGTTTTTATCTCATCTGGCTCTGTAATCTAACAAGCCGGCAGAGCTGAGCCTGCAGAATTGTATGCCGTGAAGGTAAAGTGAGGTTTATTCAACTAATTACCTCTGAAGATGTTCAGATGGATTTAAGAGTAATGATGTTGACATTAAATTATGTACACTTATTTGAGTCAAGTACTGTATCCACACTGCTGCATTGCTTGGACCAAAGCTATACAACATCCTAGAGGCTGGGGGCCGGATACCCTAGAAGTCTCACTAATGGGGGCTGCAGGCTGTGCTAACTTGGGCCATGGGCCCCTCAAACAGACCCCCACTGCCCTGGGCTTGTGGGCACTCTGAGCCATCACTGCACCAGGGACCCTCCCTTGCTCTGTATCAGGGAGGTGGGTGCTTCCCCCTTCACTGCACTGGGGATGTGGGTGCTTTCTCCCACTATTGCATTGGAGATGTAAGGGCATTTTCCTTCTCCCATCCCCGGGGACATGATAGGTGCTTCTCCCCCAGTGCATTGGGCATGTGGGCATTCCTCCTTCCCATGTTGCACCATGCATGCAGGCACATGGGTGCAGATGACCCAGCCCCACCTTCAGCTTCTCGGACACATGCTACTCCGCTGCACCATGCTGACGCTTCCTGCCATGGGCTTCCCTGGCTCCATGAGCTCTGGCACATTGTTGTGCCCTGTCACCTGGGGAAGGAAGCAGACACCAATGGAAGAGGGAACCTAGAGCCCTGCAACAGCTGGAATAATGGGGGAATGAGGGCCAGCAGGAAGCCCGGGAACCATAAACTCACCCCTTGCAGACCACATACAGAGAACCCTGGCTTGAACAGGAGGCTGCCCTTTGCTAAGGACTGGGATGTTTTGGGGGTTTTTTTTAGCTCAAATGCTTTCAGGTTAACTGAAATAATTTGTGGGCTCAGGTAGAATTTGGCAAAGCATTTTAAGTAAAAGAAAATGGGATTTTTGTTTTGTTTTTTTTGAAAAAGCAAAACATTTCACATGGACAATTTTGAAATGAAACATTTTGACATTTATGAAACATTTTTTTGGAAAGGCAGTTGAATTGAAATCTTAACAAAGAATAGAAAGACAGGCTTTCCTGAAAGCAAAAGGCAGCTTGGCTGGTGGAACGAAATATTTAATTTGAACTAGAAATAATACTACTACTTTTGTTTTGTTGTGTGTGATAAGGGGGAAAAAAAAAACACCAAACCAAAAAACCAAAAATGTTAGTATTGGTCAACCTGACACAAGATTTTTGTTTTCTCTCTGATTTTTTCACTCCGGCACCAAATCTGTAGTTTTTTGCTATTTCTAGAACCAACAATGATACAGCCTTCAGTCTGAACTGCACTGATTTCCTTTCAATCTTGGTTTTCCCATTGGTAGCAGAAATTTTGGTGTTCAGTGGCAGGGATAAGATGGGCAGTTTGTACGTGTAAATGTTAGAAGAATGGCAGGGGGTGGAAAGCTTTCTTTCTTTCCTTTCTTTGCTATAATATTCCAGGCCATAAATATTATGTAGGTAAACAGTGACAGTTCTGCTAGTCCTAGAAAGGCAGAAAGATTGATTGATTTTCCTATCATATTTGATTCTGCTCAGGTTTTATATCGCACCTGTGGGATCCAAGCAACATTTCAAAGGTAAACTGAATGCTCTTGGTTCACACAGGGACATACTCTGAAATCAACTGAGTATGCAGGGCAGATCTAAATTGGTATAAAGGCTACATCTGTCTCCCCTTTCTCCACCAGTACAAGGGAGAGGGGAAAGCAAGCAAAGGGGTAGCTCAGAGGGGGTCATCTCAGACTTCACTAGGCCTGATCCTCTGCTGGTGTGAACCATGGAGCCACAACCATGCTGAACCCAGAGCAGATTTCCTATTGCACTAAATTGTCTGAACAGCTGGGACTCCAGAGACCAGGCACCAGCTCAGTGTGGTCATGGCTGTCCCTGACACGGGTAGAACTGCAGCTGGCAGAGACAATCCCACCCTGACCTCCTCTTACCACTATTAAATCCCTATTATTCACTGTTATTTCTGTCAAGAGACCCTCAACTGAAAACCAGTTGCAAAGCCAACAGGCCTCTTTGTGCTGCAACTAGTGGCTTTTTTGATATATTCCATTTTCGTCCTCAAGTTTTCCCATCGAGGCCCAATACATCCTGCAGCAACTACTGTCAGATGGGTTCAAAACGAGGGTCTCAGGTCTGTAATTGCTACTCAGCTTCCCGTTGCAAAGCTAATGAGGGCGGCTCAGCTGGAAAGTGAAGTAAGACATGTTTAGAAGAATCCTTGTAACTATTATCATTCCACCTGTGGTCTGTACGAGCTCCCCATAGCAACCTGGAGCCCCTAATGAGTGGTGGACAGTAGCAAGAGCTGTCTCTAGCAGACTGCACTGATTGCCGCTGCTGCAGGTGCAAGGTCCGCAGGAGAGGGGAGGGGGTGCAGTTTATTGCTGTCCTGTTCAGAGACCCCCTCCAACCCTGCCAAAATAATGTAGCTGCTTTTGTTAGTGCTGACTCTCTGAAGGAAGCACACTTGGAGTTGTGACTGCCGCTACTCCAACAAACACTGACGCCAAGTTAAAGGCAGCACAGTCTGATCCTGAAGGAGATGTCTTGGCTGATGACAATCCAAGGGTACAGGTAGAAAAAAAAATAATGTGTTTTCTTTGTTTAGTCTCTCCCCCTGAAGTACAGACACCGTTGTGTTCTTCATCCGATGGGGAGAATGATTGCCAGCACCTCCCAGCCTTGGCGTTTTGCATTGTCCTTTCGGTTGTGCAGGAGCTGACCTCAGTGCGGAGCTGGCTGTCTTAAAGATGGCAGCTCATCCATCACTGCCTCCGCATGCTGTCAGCGCTCCATTTAATCTCACTTGTAATTTTCCAGGGGAGGTTTGCAAAAGCCACAAACAGAATTTTAATGCTGTAAAATGCCATTTGGAGCCAGTAAATATTTCCTTTCCTAATGAGGTTGTGCTGCATCCCAGCTGCCTGAAGTATTTGGAGATGGAACATGCCCCAGTTCAGTTTACTGCCTTTTGCACTGTTTCCTCAACTGGATGCTTTACAAGACTGAAAAGGGGGTCTATAGGCTTCTTTATGTGTTTCCCACCTGCAGCCGGATACTCATGCAATCCCACTTGGACTCACGGGGCCACGTTTTTTTGTGAATTGAGAGGCAGGGGAAGGCCTGTTCCCCCAACTCTACCCAGCGCATTCCCAGGCTTCATAGCCAACCCTCAGCACTTCAACCTGCTTTTCAGCTGTTCAGGCTTGCAGCTCAGTCTGCCTCCATGACTCCCAGATTTCAATGGAAAGATTCCTACAGATTTCCAGTAAAACTGGTATCAATCTCAGGGAGCCTGTGCTAGCCCTCCAGCTACCTCCTTTCAGTTCAATGCTCATGCTTGCTTCTTTACTCTCCCATGGGTTTCAATCCTTTGATATAACTGGATTCTTGTCTGGAAATCCATCATGGACTAATCAATCAAAAGGGGCACCCATGAGAGTTAGGAACATATCCTGCAAGTCCCCCCCACTCCCCTACTGCCACCGTCCACTGTTCCAACAGACTAAGACTGCCTCTACTAAACTGAATAGATGATTTCCTACCACTGTTGTGGAGCCGGTGGCAGCTGCTATAGTTTTGGGAGGAAAAATGAGGACAGACGGATAAGTTATCCTCTGTTCTTACTGGAACCTGAGTCAAAGGATGCACACATGCAGGAAAGAGGGCACCCCAAGGCTATTGGAGGGGTCAGAGTAGACAAATAAGGGCAGACATTGCTTAACTTTTGAGTGCTTGACTTTGCAACCTTAATGTTCTTTTAACAAATTTTTGGGTCTGCATAAATGTATAAAACCTTCAGTAAAATTATAGCCCTGCTTAATGGTTTACTCAGAACTGCAGTGTCTTTAAGAAGAAAGAAAAAAAGAAAAAAAAAATTCTTCCTTCAACTAGAACATGGCATAACAAGAAAAGAGAATGATTAAAAAGTCTAAAATAGACTAAAAGAGTCTTCTGCTCAGACAATCAATTTCTCAATGGTGCCCAATAGACATATTGAATTGCACATTTTGCTTACACAGCTGCCGTGAGAAAAACAAGGACCATATTGCTACCCATCTCCTTTCGCTAAAGGTTGGCAATTATAGCAGTTGGAAAGCGATAACAATCTTTCACTGTGTCACTGAGTATTATTTAGGTTGGCACACGACTGCCCTGCTTACCTTTACAGTGTTTTTAATTGAATTAACATTAAAGTGGAGTTTGAAAATGAACCTACTCACATTACAAATTACCGAGCTCAATAGAGGGGTAACTGAATGGAAAATCTATGATGTGCTTTATGCAGGAGGTCAAAGGAAATAGCCCTCTCTGGTTGTAAAATGTATGAATGAATAGGAATGTGTGCACTTCCTTAAATAAATCAATAAATAAAGATGTATGTCTGTGTGGATGCAATAGGCATATAAAAATGTCCATGTTGAAATTCCTCCTTGAAGGATTTCCATGTCTAGTCTGGTGCCCCATTTCTGAATTGTTCAGTATTGGAGGAAGAGCAAAGAACTCCAATAAATGGAAATTATGCCATAACCCAATCAGAAGTGAATTTTCTTCCTAATGGTAAACAGCAAGGGGTTAGCTTCTTCCCTGAAGCATTATGGTTTATATGCCTAATAAATTTAAATGGAGCAATGGCTGGATGCAGCTGGACTAAAGAACAAAAACAGACATAGCCCCGAGGTAGTCAATGAAAATTGATATTTCTCACAAGCTAGGATTTAGCATGATATTGACAGGGACCTCCCACAGTCCTCTTGTCTTATTATCCACATGGATTTAATGTTATTTGAATAAATCATCACAAATCATGATATCTAAATACAAATAAATCCCAAAAAGCTAAGACGGCCACTCTGGAACCTGAGTGTTCACCTCTCTCTCCTAATGCTCAGTACGATGGAGGGAGATGGCTCAGAAGTTAAAGAGCGAAGGGAGCTGTTTTGAAGCCCTTGCTTTGCTGCAGACGTCTTCTGTAATGTTAATAAATTTCCTTAGGGACAGACCCAAAAAAGGGATTTGGGGTTCTGAAAATGAAGCATGACAACACTTAAGTCTCAGGCATTTGGCCCCTGCTGTGAACACCCAGAATCCCATGTTAGGTAACTAGGCTCCCTGTGCAGTATGTGGAGAGAACAAAGGCATGTCAAAATGCATCTGACACATCAATTGGCCTATTTGCTGACCTTGGATACATGGGCACGTGCTCACTATGTTACTATGAGCTGCCACTCAATGGGGCGGCAAGAGAAAACAAGAGCATCAACTGATTTGGGCGGACAAAAAAATGAAAAAAAGGAGCATGCACATGGGCTAGAAGTTCAAAAATAGTGTACCCTTGGGGGACAGCAAGCAAAGCACTCCAGACAGTGCCCACCAACCCTCAAAGAGAGAGGAGAGGTGAATGTTTTTGAGCAGAGTTGACAATTGAATGCAGGGCTCCCATATCTCATGTGAGTGCTGTAAGCACCTGGGCAAAGTAACAAAGCATGTCTGTGCAAAAAGGGAAGCTGTTCCACCCCTCTTCCTCTTTTAAGAAATGGGTAGCCCATACTGAATTTTGCATGGACCCTGATTTGGTCTATGTGGGTTTGGCATTCACTGAGAACATCTATTACATAAAGACCCACAAGGGACAGGGCAGAGGAACAACTCAGGATCCACCAAATAGACTTAGGGGTGCTCAAGGTCAACCTGTTTGACCCTCTGCTGATATTTTGACAAATGAGGAACTTTAAGGTTAAAAACAAGTGGAGGTGCTTGTGGTGTTCAAGTTCCCTTAGAGTTAGGCACAACCTGAGCAGATAATCCTCTTTTCAGGATAATGATTATGTGTTTAGGGGCTTAACCAACTTTTTGGGCATGATTATGACTGTCTCTGGGCCTCGCTTACCCATCTGTCAACAGATATAACAACATCTCCAAGTGTGGAGATGAAGAAGAACATCTCCTAGAAGTTGTGGTGAGAGGGAAAGGCATAGAAGTGCTGCAGACAACTCCCAAAATCAACCCAGAGCATCCACTTGGTTGAGCTTGTCTTTGTGGCACAAGCTGTTAGCATGTTTGGCTGTTCACTGGTAGACTGAGGATTTAGGCCCATCCAGGGTTAGAGTTCCTGAAGGGATAAGCCTAAGTCACATGAGCCTGTTAATGTTAATAACCTTTGGTTTTTATTTTGTAGGTCTCAACTGAAGAAGGTATGAGCCTAGCCAGAGAGTACTCCTGCTCCTTCTTTGAAACTTCAGCTGCCCTGCGCTTCTTTATTGATGATGTCTTTCATGGACTGGTGCGGGAAATTCGCAGGAAAGAGTCCTCGTTGTCCCTGGCCGAGAAGAAGATGAAGCGGAAGGATAGTCTGTGGCGGAAGCTGAAAGGATCCTTGAAGAAGAAAAGAGAAAGCACAACCTGATGGTACTTTCTCTCCATCGACCTCTCAGGAGTTGATCACAGTCATCTGTAGCAATCCCAAAAGGCAGCATTTACATAGCATCTCCAGGGCCCAATTCAGGAGTCCTTTGTTCATGTTTTCATTCAGTTCTTACACAGAAACAACTTCCATCAGGCCCAGTTCACGGTTGTCCTATGGTCCCTTTGTATCCATGCAGTCAAAGAAGCCACACAGCAATCACATAGTGTACCACCTCCTCTTCCCCAGTGCAGGAGGCTCACTTATATGAAGTGAATAGCCAACAAAGTGAATATTTGACCTTTCCCTGCATGAGCCCTCAGAGCCCTGGTTATTCTCCATTTGCAATGAACCAAACCAGCACCCAGGGCCTTACCAGTCCCATCAGCTCTAGAAGAAGGAAAGCACAAACTGCTTCCTCTCTGTCCATGCAAGGGGCCCTGACCAGGGAAGAACAGATACAAGTTGGCTTTTGTGGGAGTTTTGTTGGCATAAGAACAAAGTTAGGACCAACCATAGGACCTGACCTTGAACTTTACATGTATAGAGAGATTAAGAGCTGGATTGTGCTCAGCCTCTGGGTGCATGTGAAAAGGCCCAAGACCCAGTATGAAGCATCTTCATGGAGAACGTCAGAAGCATCACAGTCCTCTCTCTCAGTGGAAAGGTGTGGCAAGGATTGTACAAGTCCAGCACCCCAAAAGATGTGGGGTCATGGGCCTGGCTCTTCTTTATCTCCATCAATAGAATGGGATGGCTACAGAGGTACTCTGTCCCATCTATTAAAGGACGGTCCAGCAGCCTCACCCCCTGCACACCATAGAGAGAAGGGAGACACTTGGGCTCCAGAGACATGGCACCTGCTAGAGCTCCCAGTGGAGCAATACCTTTTTCTACCACTCATAGCATGGAGCACAATCCAGCCCTTTACACCCTATAGAAGTACATTAGCTCTATGTCCACCCATCTTGACCATCCAAGTGAATTGTTTCATCAACCTGTTGGAAAGGCCTTTATTTTTGAAAGTGGGTGTGGAGTAAATTGCTCGCAGTCTTGTTTGATTTCTTTTAAATTTCCTCTTTTTAAAAGAACTTTATTCATAAATTTTACAGTAAACACATATACATTGTATTAAAAAAAATAAAGATCATGATTTACATGACACAAAGAATGGAGAGTGTATGCGTTTTCTTCCAACGTGATAATATCAATGCATCCTCGTCAGATTTTCATCAACATATTTTTCTTTCATTTGAATAGGGAGTGAGTAAACTGGAAAACTGTCATCAAAACAGCACTATTGCCATGAAAATGTTGCATCACTGACAATAAAAAAGCTGATTTCCCCCTCAACAGCTGGGTTTTGCCATTAAAATAGAATGCTTCAGTGATTTTTTTTCCCCTTATGACCAGCTTTGACCCCCAGGAGTTCGTCACAAAAACAAAACAAAACTCACTTTGTGAATCTGTTTTAAGGCTAGTTTCTCCCCCGGGGGCGTGATTCACCAGGTAAGAGCTGGTGCTAGAAATTAAGGGGAAGTTTTCCTTGTTGCCTCCAGCAGTTAGAGCAGCAGTTGCTCTACATATTGTTATTATTGTACTTATTATGTATATGTACAACCATAGATCCAAGTCAGTGTGGGCAGGAGCCACATGCAAATCCCTGACCTGAGGGCACAGAGCAACCCCAGGCCCTGTTTGATGCTGTGAGCAGGCAGGCATGCTCATTGCTAAATGCTGCTTGGGCACTGTCCGGTGATTATTGCATCCATCCAGCAGCTGGGCAAAATTTGTGGAGAAGAAGGACACCAAGCAAGGAGAGCGACTCTGCAGCCCAGTGATGCAAGCACATTGATGGGCTCACCTGGCTACAATGGCAGGATCCCTCTGACCCTTCTTCTCACTCCATGAATCTTACACACATCTTGCACACTTGGCTTGACAGTTAGGCATTTGAAAGAGGATGGGTTTTGGGAACACTAGCCAGCCTAGCCATCGGCCTGATGATTAGGTTATTCTCCTGGGAAGTGAGAGAAGTGGATTGGAGTCCACCCAGCTGAGAAGGATCTGAAACCCGGGTATCATGCTCCTTGGGTCAGTGCTTTAGCTACTAGGATAATAGGCAAAGGTAGGAGGCACTACCAGCGGGGTTTGAGATTGAGCATAGAGGATGTTGTGCTTTAGACTAAACTCAATGATGGCTTTGGTTAGGCATGTGTCTCCACTTGGCTTTGAAGAGGTTCTTCCCCCTCCATAACCCTCTGAATGCTCTGTACCCCAAGAGATTGGAAGTTGAAAGCAGATGATTTAGCTTTAAGGAGGTGACGTTAGCTCAAACACACCAGCAAGTCTCCGTGTTCATCACCAGCATGATCTAACTCACCCTTGAGACCACTGTACAGATGTCCTAGGCACCCAGTCCTGCTGTTTTGATTCACCCTCCGGAGGCACGGTGCTTAAATTGGGAAGCTTATGCAAAGGTGCCTTAAAAAGTTTGTTCTGACCTGGGCCCAAATGTCTAATTTTCAGGGTTACTCAGGCCACTGAAACAACATATTTTCAGTACCCATAGGCCAAATTTCTAAAGATATTTGGCACCAACCCCCTCCCAAAAAAGCAGATATACTGTTCATAGGCAGCTTGGCACCTGACCTTTTGAGAAGCTTTTTTTAAAAAATAGCACTGAACTTCTTTCGGCATCTTGAGACAAATACTCAGGAAACCTGGCTTGAAATAATTTGCACACTTTTCAGACTGCAAGTTTGTGGCAGAGTAGGGAAGAGTCACAGATCACCTGACTCATGTCCCTGAAACACATGACCATCCTTCTTTAAAATGAGAATGTCATCCTGATTTACGGTCATCCAATTTCTCAATAATCCATAATACTTAACCTCAGCTAATTGAGCAGAGCTTATGGAGGTTATAGACAGTGAGAATAGCATAAGTCATAACTGAACAAGAGAAGTACTGCTGCTGCTTTACCTAATTAATCATTATGCTTCCATCACAGGAGAAGGGTGTATTTAGCTGTCAGACCTGGCTGACAGAATTAAAAATCTGCAGTGCTGTGTCTAAAGACTTCCCCATCTCCGACTACTTTCTCTTCTGCTCTAATCACGTCTGGAAGATTTCAGGAAGGAAACAGATCATTTTATTTTGCTGTGGTGCCTAAAGTCCCGTGAAGATGGCAGCTATAACTTACTCCACTGTCAGTCTGCATTGCAGTCGGACTATAATTCAGGTTCCTCCAGGGGTGTAATTAAAGCAAGCTAATAAATAAAATAAAATAATATGACTTTTCAAATGGATCCATGGTGTCTTTTGCAAATACATAATATATGACTGTTAATTACTCTCCACCCCCAGCTTTGGCAGATCACATGCTATATCTTGCTATGAAGTCATTATCTCTGGGGGCAGCTGTAAAACAAGATACAGCATATGCACAATTTAAGTTTTCCCTTTTATGTGTTCTGTCATGGGGATGTTTAACTAATGACATTTCACCCCCCTCTGCCCCTACAATCAAACCTGTCCTTGTGCGGGATGCCACTGACTTGGGCCCCCAAATTACCTATAATGTGCCAAGATCAGACAGCCTGTCATTTTTATCACTGACAATAATTGACATAAGAAATAAAGACTTATGATACTGAGGCAGCAACAAAGCAAAACCGGCACATGAGGAAAGAACTGCTCGCAGCATTTTGTTTGCTGGATTCTGCCTTTTTTTATTTGTTGTATCCCACTGTTTGGCCCTGTATCACATATTGTGTTGTGTCCCACAGTTGGGTCTTGGTGTGCAGAATAGATTCAAGGTAGGTTTCAAGAGAGGAAGCAGCCCCAAAGTGGATGTTATCACCTAATGTAGCACCCCGTCCCCCTCCAAAAGTTCTGAAATAGAGAGGGTTACAATTTACACGGCTCAGACTATGATATCTTTACAAATGAGGAGAACTTTACCCCTTGTTCTTTGGTGGAGCTTTTCCAGCTCTAGAGGAGAAATCTCCATTTGAGTCTAACAGCCCATTGGGCTGCTGTGGTTAAGGCACATCGGGTTTTGTGGCCAAAGTCCTGGAAGGCAATGGCGTAGCTGGCATTATGTCCAGATGCCTTTGACTCCACCCTGAATGCCTATTTTTAGCCGGGGAAAGACTTTGGCATAAGAACAGAGAGGGACTTGAACGCATACCTTCAGAAACCTAGCAAGATGCCTTGACCTGTCTGCTGCTGCACCCCTCCCACAGTACAATGCACTATTCATTATGAGGAAGACCGTTGAAATTTGATCCCCTGGTTCTGCAGAGAGAGAGAATAAAAGCACTACCATTTCCAGAGATGATATTTAGAGGTCCATTACAAATTGAACTGCAGAGCAGGAATTCATTTCAAATGAAGTATCTAACGTTTACAGAAGCTGTGGGTTGGGACTAGTTGGGACTGGACTTGCACCCTTAAACAGCAGGTGAATCTCTTCTTACTCCTAGAGTCATCCAGGCCTCCTTGTGTGTCATTCAGTTAAATGAATCTCTGCCCACACTTGCATTGGTTGCATTTAACCTTGTCCAATCAAATTTGTTGAGCTTTCTTGCTGTACAATTTCTTTGAGTGCCTGGGACTCCTTGGGATGTCTGCTTGGCAGTGATTTGCAATGGAGATGGCATTTCTCGTGGCTGCTGTGAATGTCACCCCGTGCAGCATTGCCCTGCACCTCTATCCTGATTTATAGCTCCCCCATGCTCCTGGTTCTGAGCCTCCTTGAGTTGAGCTTTCCAATTTTGCTACATCGCTCTGAATTATGAGGTTGTTTTGTGATGAGAACAAATGTCCACTTGAGAGAACCAAACTCATTTTGTGACTTGAACTTCTCCCCCAAGAGGTAATAAAGACAAAAACATCCAACGCAGTTACATCACCTACTGTATATCTTCTGTCAATAGATAATTAATGTGACAATGAGATTTTCCCATTTTAGTACTTTGTCATGCATCATATTTTTTGTCTTGCTTTTAGCCTTGCAACTGTTTCAATAGCTACATGCCCAAGCTCACAAGGAACGTTATTGATAACAACTGCAGTTGGAACTGAATACAAGGTACACAATGATGCCAAGAAAGTAAAGCAAACTCAGGCTTTAACCCATTGCATGAGTGTCACTTAACAAACTGCTATCTCCAGTTTGGGAGATGCCAAACACTTTTGTGCAGGGGTGGGGTCTGTGTTGTTCTTTAAGGGCCAAAGCACATGGGATTCAATGGGATCCATTGTCTCAGCCTTCCTTATTCTAGAGTTCGACAGATCGCATGTGGAATTCCTTCATTTGGAAAAGTGTGCTGAAAAGTTGAACACGGGCAAACAGATTGATTACTAAGTTACTCCTGGTTTTGGGATGCTTCCTTTGTACCCTACCAGACACTCAGTCCTGGAGACTGGCATAACTTGTCCCATTCATCATGTCTTCTGGTGGTTTTGTGCATCCCACCAGTGTCAAACCAGACCTCTCCATGTTGAACCTCAGGCAACCAAACTCATTGTCACTCACAGTGGGCACATCTACAAGAAAAGTTGACTCTGAAGCTGCCTAATTAGCTCCACTCTAAAATCTCCTTGTCTATGTGTGTGGCCCTATTAGGCCAAAGAAACCTGATAAACTCTGCTGTAGGATAGTACTTGTAAATACTAGTACTTGTATTTACAAGTACTATTTTACAACAGAGTTTATTGGTTTATTAGTATTTACAAGTACTAATGCTTGTGTTCACAAGTGCTATCCTACAGCAGAGCTCTTTGCCACACCAACACATGTGTAAACACTGATGGGGCTGGCTGGGGCATGAGGCTGCTATGGTGCGGGGGCTGCCTGCTGGCTAGCCCCACAATGAAGCACCCTCATGCTCTATTCAGGCCCTCCGCAGCATGTTGAGCTGAGTTGGAGCAGCCCTGGACTGTCAGGTTGACCCCTTGGGGCTGCTCTGACTCAGTTCATCATGCTGCAGTCCCAGGCACAGATGTAAACACAGTGCCTGGGAGCAATAAAATCTGGCATGCTATGCACTGGAATTTATTGCTTTGAATTAATTGCACGTGTAGACACACCCATCGTGTGGAAATTGGCCCTCTTGGTCATTAGCAGAAAATACTGCAATGAGTTGTAGTAATCAGTTTATGAAATACAGACCTGCAGACCTACACCCTGTCTTCCATCCCTATACCTCTTGGTGGTCTCATATGCCCACAGAACAAGCAAAGTGATGAGAGACAATCCTTGCTTAGATGGCTTGTGGGTGATTGTTTAACCTTCCCAGCTCTATCCAAATAAAAAAGGCATAATTGTTCTTCCAAGATCCTGCTGACTCATTACAAATGCTTCCATAGTCATGAATTTAAGGCAACAAGCAGAGCTGAAAGTATAATATGAACGCTTGAGATCAGCACCTCAGGTGGTGTAAACGGGTGCAGCTCCATGGAGAACAATGTCAGACCCAACCATTGATCTTCTGATGGTATGAAATGCTGAGAATGCATCATAACATTAGCTATATGCCCTGCCCCAAAGACCTTACAAAATTCAAAACTCAACACAAGGAAGCACAGGAAAATACTTTGGGGGAAGAAAAAAGGTTAAGGGTGGAACGGGCTCTGAGAACAGGCTGAACAAAGGAAAGACAAGGTGTGGTGAATGAGGGCTTGAAAGGGGATAATGATAACATTCATGGAGTGGAGGAGGAGTGAAGTGCTAGGACTGAAAAGGGCACAAAGAAAAGGAAATAAAGATAGACAAAATGAATGTGAAGATGTCGTCTAACAGCAGGACAAGGTGCTGTTAGGTGAGCCTGGCCAGCTTAAGTCTGATGCAGTGAGAGGCAGGAGGCAAACTGAAGGCTCTGAGGAAGCAGTCATAGCTGGACCAATGATTAGAAGGGCAATGCATGCACACGCCAATCCCAGGAGATGTCTGTTCTGGAACAAACACATGTGCAACTTGTCCAGGGAGAAGTGCAATGTCGGTTCCTAACCTCTGAATTTGGTGGAGAACAGTACATTGAATTTAGCATCTTTTGCACAGGCCGCTTGGGATTGTCTGGATCGGGGTGAGAAGGGGTGGGAAGGAGAAGGAGTTCTGCACATTGAAAATTGGCCCACCCAGTTTGGATGCTATCAATAATCCTGAGTTACTAAAACAGGAATGCTCAACCCCAGCCTGTGGGCCAGATCTGTGCTGCAGATCCATGTCGTCTGGCCTGCTAGGCTTCCCACAAGTAAAAAAAAATTGATGGCAGGGAAGCAGTAGCAATGGTAATTGCCCTCCCCTGATGCCACATTTCCAGACTTATGGGGAGCCCCGTAGTCCAGACAGCGAGGCTACGCATGCTAGATTGGGTGTGCAGGGCGGAGGTGGCACAGGACAGGATTCAGGTGTGAGGGGCTGGGATGAGGCAGCATGGAGCCAAAGCAGTGCTGGGACAGGCCAAGCTGGTGTAAGGCCAATCCAAACGCATGAGGTGGTGCAGGGCCCAATCCTGTGCACTGACCCTGAAAAGACTGGCCCTTTGCCATTCATCTAGCCCACGGAGCCAAAAGGTTGAACACCACTGTACTAAAGCAACCCTCTTTCTGCTGCACCTGCTGTCTGCTACCTTCCAGCATGAAATAAGCCCTGATAATCTAAAAGCAGTTTTCACAAGTGAAAGAAGAAAAAAAGTGGGAGGCATAGCTCTATATTTTGGCAGGGGAGCTGCAAAAAACTTATTGATATGCCTCATAACTAATCTAAAAGGTGGAATGATAGCTCCCTGCTGTAGATTTTAAACAGCATTTCAACCATGCAGTTCCACCTGGGGAAGCAGCTACCAGTTTGTAACTAGTGCATACCTACCATTCGTCCCTTACTGCTTTTCCTCCCACCGTTCTCAAACCAGATGTTAATGTAAAATGGAGAAGGTTGGCTTCTCTCTACAGTTTAGCTAATAAGATGTTCTCCAAGTGCTTCTAAATCTTTTTCAAGCAAAACTGGATGAGATCCAAGTTACTGGAAAATACAGCAGAGATATCTTTAAGGAGGCAGATGTTCAAAAGAGTGCTTTGAAGGATTCTTCAACCCGGGAGGAGCTGATTCTGATGATGAGGATGAGGGCATGAAAGAAAAAAAGTTGATAACATAAATTTGCTGTATCTGTTAACAATATTCTTCAGGAAGGCATTAATTACGGCTTCTGTAAGATCTAGCAAGGGGCAAGTATCTGACATAGGGTAGCTCTCCAAGGCCTGCTGAAAAGACCATGGCTGTGAGAATAGGCAATTCATTGGCTTTTCTTAACTTATTTCAGGACTGGCCAATGCCCTCTAAGTGACAAGAAAGTGTTAGCAGGAATGCCAGTGCATATCTAATTAAATCTCTTTTAAAAAAGGAGATCTGAGGACCTTTGCTGACAAGCCAGGATTCTCAGAGCGCAGACAGAAGTGCAGCTCCCTGCTGTAGCTGAGAACGTCTTGCAGAAGGAGTTCTGAGTTACAACAATCCCCCAGACCAGAGGGAAATTCATTGCTGGTTCGAGGGGGGAACCTGCAGCTGGTTTCCTCTACCAATGGCTCCACCTCTTTCCCAATCTGTTCCTGTTTGCAGAATGAGAAGGGGGAAAGCGAGCAGGGGAGCTCATTGTAGGGGTTCCCCAGCTGGTGCTAGAAGGCAAGGTGGGTGAATTGGAAGCCTCCCATCTTGGAGGCCTCCCATCTTGAAACCCTTCCAGACTGAACTCTCTCCCCTTCCTTTCCCCCCCTCCCATTCTGAAAACAGGGACAGGCTGGCAGGCAGTGCAAACAGAAGTTACAGAAAATGTTCCATTTTGAAACATCTTCATTTGACCCCTCTTGCAATGAGAGGTCAGATTTTCACCCAGTCAGCCCTTTTTAAAGTGGCCTGCACCCATGCATTTGCATTTGGTCATGGCTATTGACTGCTTTTTGTGGCCAGATTGGGCAAAAATTGTCACTTCTGTCTCCACCCTGAAAGAATAACGATGACACTCAGAATTTAATAAGTACTTGAGAATCAGTGCTGAGCACAAGCAGAATATCAGATCACTTTGGTGGACACACTGGATACGTCCCAACATGCAGGAGCACGTGTTTGCAGCAGCACAAGTAGCAGCAGTGCAAATTTGTGCCACTGTTTTGTGTCCTATCTCATGCCCCTGCATGCGTGCTTCAGTGCACACCAAATTGTCCAGGGTGGGGCAGGGGAGGCTGCAGACAGCACCTCTGCTGGTCCCAGCAGTATTACCTGGTGTCCTGGTGCAGCAGGGGCACCGATTGGGGAGCACAGAGCCTGGTCAGCATCCAGAGTGTGGCTTTGGATGTCCAGTCCTCTCTGTGTTTTTTTGCGTGCTATGGATGTGAGCATTGCACCGTTGTTTGGGTGGGCAATCTTTTTGCTACCAGGACATATTGGGTGCATCCAGACAAGCACGGTCGTGCGGTATGTGGCACTGCAAACACATCTGCAGCACCATATACTGTACAGTCCAGTGTTCTCTGTGCTGCAATGGCATGCTGACTGAATGTCCCTGTGCCGGGTTTTCTTACCACATTTTTTTATATCTAGGGGTCAAACAAAAAGGCGGGGGAGAGGAAAGCAATGCAGTTCACACTCAGGCAGCAAGCGCTGCTGAAAAGGGGAGCTGAGCCACCTGGAGCTGTGCTGTGGCTGCCGGCCAGGCTCTGCATGGCAACATCACCACGACTGCAGCCCTGGGAGGCCCCAGGACCCCAGGTAGGGCTGCTAGGGCCAGCACTGCGCTAGCCCCAGCCTCCCCTACTGCTCCTGGGGCAACTTGCTGTGCTCCAAAGCATGTGTGGCATGGGTGTTCCCCGGGGACAAGTGGCTGCAGTGCAAGGTGCTCTGCTACTACTTGTCTCCAGGAAACCAAATGTCCGTGCACATCTGGACACACCCATTGGTAGCAAATTGTGCCCCTGAGATGCAAATTTGCAGTGTGGGTCACATTTTAGCATTCCAGCCATGCAGTTTGCGGTACCACAGAGAGGTTTCCTGCACTACAAACAATATGTACCTGCACATCTGGATGCACCCTTAGGTTTAAGTCAGATCAGCTTGCCTGCTGGCCTAATCTGAAGACAATATGCCATATGCAGTCTCCTGAGAACTCTAGTCAATGATCCAGAGAAAGGTATAGAAGTATAGCTGTGCTGTCCTCTCCATTGCTACCCCTCTAAAGAAGATGGTGTTAGGAGTCAAGAGTACAGGAGAAACCTAAATTCCAACCCAATCAGCCTCTGCCTAAGAATGCAAAGGAAGTCTTCTTATGCCATTAGCACCCCCTAAAGAAGTGTGCACCTGTGCAGGATCTAGCAGGGATCTGTCTCCGATTCAAGTACATAAAATAGACACTGCAGCATTAGCTCTTCCTATTATGGAAATGTGTTGCCACTGTTAGCATAACTGTCTGTTTTTAAGCAGGTGTGTTTACTTTGAAAACACAATACCAGAAACAAGGACTGGAGAGCCTGCTGGAAAATGACAGCTCTTTATGACATTTCTGCTGCTTGCAACATGTCACGAAGGTTTCAAAATAATCAGAAGCAGAGTTAAAGACAAGAGGAAAGAAAATGTACATGGGTCTTCTCAGAGATGGCTACCTTTGCCTCACTTCCTATACTAGCATAGACTGCTTTGGCATCAAAAAACTCATTCTCTCTTTCTCCCCTTTCCCTGTTTGTCTGCCTATTCATCTGTTTCCACCTCCAGGGTTTTATTTGTCTCATTAAACTCCTGCATTTATGATTGTATCCAAAGTAAAATCAGTAAAAAAGCACACGTAAGAATTAAAATAGCATTTGGGGTTTACTTTTTATTCTGTGCACATTCTTACTTATATTTGCAGAGAAAGTTGATGATAGTGTAAATGCGCTCTTGTAGTAAACGTCAACACTATGGCAGAAATGGACTACAGCTGCTGAAGTCGTGTTATCTCTCCCTTTACTAATGTAGCAGTGGCCCAGATTTTAACTATATAACCCCCAAATCTTTCACCTTCTATCATTTTGAAGAGCAGTACTTCTGCAAATATGTCCAGTTAAATGAATGAGGTTTTTTACAAACTCAGGTCCGCTCTGTGGGTGTGTCTACACGTGCAATTAAAGTGATTGAATTTACTCCAATGTAATTTGCACCAGAGTAAACCTAATCCAGGTGCAGCATCTGAATATGCACCCAGTGACAGGCTCAAATTGAGCCAGGATGGAGCAGTTTAGGTTTGACAGCAGGCAGGAAACTGGCCCCCTGCAATTTGCACCTGTGTCACCATCTACATGTTTGTTTAATTGCATTTATATTCTCCAGCATAGGATAGTACTCGTGTGTGATGGGACTATTGTATGCCAGAATAAATTAGTCTACTATGCCCTAATTGCAGTGCATGTGTAGATGGTGATGCTTTACTACAAAGCAAATTAGTCTACTCTGTAGTAAAGTGTACATGTAGATGCGCCCTGTGTGAGTGTCAGGATCAAGTGAATGATAATTACTTAAGAGGATCTTAAGTACGCAGATAACTCAGCTGGTGAGCACTTACATAACACTTGTCATGTTAATTAGTGATCAGCAATCTGAATCATGGGTGCAGAAGCACACAGAGAAAGAATTAGGTGGGTCTTTAGGAATACACATTAATTAGGAATATTAGGAGGGAATCATGGAGAAGTAAAATATAGCTTGAATTCCTGAATGATTTCCAAATTGTAAAATGTGTTTGCTGGCAGACTCGGCTACCTGGTGAAGTCCTGTTTCAGGTAGGTCATCTAGATTTAGATCATGTAAAACACCGGGCTTTGTGTTGCAAGGAGCTATCCCAGAAAAAAAGAGATTATTCCTGTCTCCAGCTTTCATGTGTCTGTGTTTGGTTGCTAAGCTGCTGTTGCATTAAAAATAAAAAAGAGAGAGAATTAAGAATATGACTATAATTATAATTTGCTTGAGGAAGAGAAATATTTGTGAAGTACAGGCCAGGATGGACAAAAAAAATCTATTGTCTATATAGAGTTCTTATACCACGCCAAATCCTAAAGTAAATTAACACATCCCAGTACTGGAAGAAGTGAGGCTACAAGTCACATATTTGAGTCTCATCTTATCAGAAAGAGAGGTGTGCTCAGTAGACTGCATTGTTTTGGTAGTATTTACTTTGTTTGGTTTACTTTAATTGTACGTCTGCCTTTACACTGGAGAAGGCAATGCAACCTATCTTGTATTGGGAAGGCGATAAGGCTAGTGATGTTCCTAAGCTCTGGTGGGAATTCACAGCATAGAGTTGCACCAACCACCCGGAAATTTCTCCTATACAGAAGAGCTTCCTCTTTTGGTAGAAAGTTTCACTGTCCCTGAGAAACATAGTAGTTGTTCACGGTCTTCTTCCATGGGCTTTTTAGATATCCTGGGCCTAGACTATCAATCTGCTTGAAGATCAGGATGAAGACTTTGAAGTTGATTCAAAATCCTATGAGAAACCAGTGTAGAAAACAGAGGAAAGGTTTGATGCATTACCAGTAACATGCACTGCTGCATTGCTAGAGTACTCCATTCTAGGCAGAATTTTATAAGTGTCAAAAGCTCCAGGGACAGACATTTCACAATAGTGTCGTCCAGATGAGAGATGAGAAAAGCATGAATAACACAGTTGAGATTTTTGCCTGTGAGGATGGGATGGAGCCTTCTGGACAACTGAAGGTAACAAAAATATTATTGCTGATGGTGTTTTGTGATATCTTAATATCAGCCAAGGATCCAAGAGAATGTCTAAATTATAGACTCATTGAGCAAGTGTGGCTGTGTGCCTTCACTGGAAAGAGATTGCATCATACATGTAAGTGCTTTAAAGCGCTTTTCTCCATTCATCAGTCGTCCGGATCTTGCTTAGGTTCAGCTTCAACCAGCTATTCTTCACCCAGTGGCTCATCTCATTCAAGACACTGGACTATCTTGGTGGTAGTGATATGGTCATAAGTTGTAGGTACATTATAGGTAAAACAGTTATATACTTGTGGCACTTGAGCTCATGTCATTTCACTGGTTCATCCAGTGGTAGGATGAAGATGCTGACAGAGCCCAGAGAAATGGAGACATGATCCCTGTGGGACTCCATGAGAAAAAAGGTTTTCACAAGATGAAGATGCAGTTCTGAGAGTTCGCCAGAAAGTAATCAAACCATTCCCAAACATTCCCCTGATCCCTTGCTGTCTCTCCCAGGTGAGGCAGCAATATCTTATGGCCAACATTATCAAATGCTGCAAAGACGTTGAGGAACATGAGAATGGACGTTTGCCTTCTTGACATCTATCAGTGCCACTAAAGTGCTTTCAGTACTATTTCTAGGCCAGCATATGTATAATTTTATGTCTAGAATATTTGCTTCAATGAAATGAGCAGCTCCTTGTTAGTCTTTGGCTAAATTGTCTATGAGTTTGCTCAGAAATGGGAAGTTTGGTCAGCAATTGGGTAGAAATGACACATCTAGGGTGAATTTCTTCAGTGTTCACTATACTTTATTTCTGAAAGATGGAAGATGTCTTTCCTGAATGAAGTGTTGCTTGGGTATGAAACTCCAGAGGACAACACAATTTCAGAATCACCTTCTACTTCTATGGACTTTCTTTTGAGGAAGCAAGGGCTGAATTTGCCTATGAACATGGAAACTGCTCCCCAAGTTTGGTGATAAATATGCTTCTATCTTCAGTTGCCCTATAATTTTTGAATGATGAGTTAAAGGATCGCTGTGCGTTCTAGCAGTGACTGGTTTATGTTCACAACAAACTTTTTACTTGATAACATAGCTTAATGCAGCTCTGAAAGGGACAGTGCAGGATCATATTGTTCTCCAAAGCAACCCCTTGTGGGAATTACCCTGGATCTTACACAAGGCACCTGGCTATCATTCATTTTTGTTGGCAGTTGCTTGAAACATTTCCAAGCTACTGTACAAGATACAAAAAAAGTGCAAACTATCACAGCCAGCAAGATTATTACCATCATGTTTTCAAAACACTAAGCTATGTCAAAGATGTTTATGTGTGTTTTGTTACCTTATAAATGTATGAACGTGTTCCAAAAGGAGAATTGTGGCAGCTGCTCTGAGATGTTATAGAAGTCTAGCTTCTATAGGCCATCAGGAAGAAATATGAGCAGCATTCAAGTTTATAGTGAAAATGAGTGCTACTGAGACTGGAAGAATCTCTCTATGGAGCAGGGAGCACATTTTTATTTCTGGGGGGGAGGGGTTGGGGGGGGGGTTGATAAAGGCCATCGTCACTGGAGAAAAATATAGGCATTTAGAGTTCCCATTTTTTGGCTACAGACCCTGAGCTTTAAAAAGCAGCTCTGTTCCAGGTCAAATATAAAGAATTTCAGGGTGGGTTTTTTTCAGTTGTGTTTATTTTACTGTTGTTCCAGTTTCATCAGAAGATCTTAAAAATTCAAAATGAAATGTATTTTCCTTAGTTCTTCCTTTATGACTAGTAACGAAATCTCTTTTTCACACCTGAGTTAGTTATACGATATCAAGAAATGAATCTTTCATTTTTTTTTTTTTTCCTGGAGGAATAATACTACCAATTATCTGATTAGGAATTCCTTAAAGAAACCATTCTGTGTCATCCCTAATGTCAAGAAAATATTCATATGTGATACAAAAGAAACAGAAATAATATTTCTTCTCATCCTAAAATAACATGGAAAAATGAGAATTCAAGAACCTGGGAAATGTAGGCTTAGTCATAACTTTATAAGCTGAGATGCATCTTGATTCAGAGACTCCTTTGTGAAGGGAGGAAACATGTATAGTGGCTAAAGAAGATTGGAAATTAAGCTTTTTGTGCTCTGTCCCTATGTTGTTGTTATCTCTGTCTTGCAAATTGAACACACTTGCTTTACTTCATATCATAATGGTAGTCTATCCATGTCACTACTCTATTCGTAAACTAAGGGCAGTCATGTGAATGAAGCTCCTAGGACCTTTGTACACCATGTTTTTTGCCCTTTCTTGCGCTGCAACTGTGTGACTGCTTACACAAGTGGGTTTTCCGGATGATTTAAAAATCTTTCTTGTGCATTAAACTAAATTATAGTGTTGCGTCTATGGATTCATTGCGTCCAAACACAAAGGCACTCAAAGATGTGTAATGAGTCTCTTTGTCCACCACATGGCGCAGCAACTTTTTTGTAGTTCACTTCAAATTGCTTTTACTTTTGAATTGTTTCAGCTTTTTTTTTTTTTTTTTCTTCTTGTGTGGTTTGCCAGCTCCCTGCTTCCACAGCCGCATGGCAGGACACAGGCACAGGGTAAGTGGGGGGCCCTGGGCTGGGGGAGCAGCACTGAACTGTCCTGCTCTCCTGTGGCACCAGCCAGGGACCTGGCTTAATTCATTTGAAAACCTAGTCTGTGTAAACACAAATGCGATGCTCCAAGGCTTAATTAATTCGAAAACCTAGTGCATGTTAACACAGATGCGATGCTCCAAATTAAACAAGTTTTAATTTTATAAATCTATTTAATTTAATGAGGATTAAAACCTATGGTGTATATAGGTGCCTTTAGTGCTTTCAGGTAAGTGCATGCAGAGTCATTGTGGAATTGTGTGTAACATGCCAGGACAATTTATCTTGTGCATATCTCAAAATACTTATCTCTAAAATTAGGTCATTATTTAGATATGGTATCCTTTTTCATGTAAAATGTTCCTTTTGGTCAGTAAATTGAGTTTTTCACTTTTTTGGCTACAATGTTCAGCAGTTGCTATTTCTATCACTAAAAATATCAAGTGATTTTTCTTTTGTGTTTTGTTCTATTTTATTGAAAAATCTGAAGTTTTGTATAGGCAATATCAAGGAAGAATCTCAAAATACCTCACAAACAACAGTGTCATTATTGCTTTTCCCTGCCTTGGTGCATTGCAACTTTTTTTTAAAGACATCAAGATTCCAGGCATAATATGAAATACAAGTGGGAGCTGAGAGTCAGCAGAGCTCTTTTCTACTGGTTTTACTAGTAGGGGAATGTAAACCTTGGAAGTAGGAACCGTACATCAAGATCAAAGAAGGAAAATGAATCCAAACCCTTGAGCTTTTTTTTTTTTTTTACTGTTACACATCATTAATTACTGCTTCTGTTTATTAATTAGAAATATACCCATTTAGCAAAACTCACTGAGTTGCACCATGGATCTTTCATTACAATAGATATGTTCTACAGAAGACATGCAAAATGGCAGGATCCTTGCAGTCGGACGCATATACAGAAATCAGTAGGAGTTGACTGGGTGCAAGGGACAAGATGATTAGGGATCAGCTTGTTTTTTCCAGTAGCAAAGGGTCTCTGGCTCACATTAGCTATTCAAAGTTTCCCAGTATTGCATACCTACATACCTGAATACAAAAGGATGCACTTTCCATAGGTGATGGGATTGTGCCAGCCGGATTCAGTTACTGATAGCTAGAGCTGGTCAAAACTCAGAGCTTTGCCATTGTGGGAAACTTCCATATTTCAATTTGTAATGTAACACTCTGCCTGTAATTTATGATCTACTAGTAGTACTAATACATGATGTGACATGTAATGTGATGGTTAGACTTGACATAAAAAGTTTCTGCATCAAAAAGTTTTTCTTTAAAATGGAAACAATTTTGTAAATTTGAACAAAAAATTTTTTGATACAGAAATTCTTATCCCAAGTCTAACTATCACATTACATGTCATATTGTGTATTAATACTACTGGTCGATTATAAATGAAAAATGAGCTAAACATATTTATGGCACCCATTATGTCTTTCAGAAAATGTGCTAAACATATTTATTTTAAAGAGTGACTAAGTTATTATCTTTTCCCACTACCTTTGGAGCACTGTCTGTTTAAATAAACACACACACACACACACACACACACACACACACACACACACACACACACATATATATATATATATAAGATATCTTTATATATAAAGATATAAATGTATATATATATAGATATAAATATATATAAAGATATAAATATATATTTATATATATGTATGTGTGTGTGTGTGTGTGTGTGTGTTTACATGAAGTTGTTTCAAATAAGTGGAATGTGATGAACTAACAGTTGAGGCGAGGAGGGTTCATGTTATAGTTCACCTGCAAAACCAGCCTTTAGGGACACATTGAGGACAGTTCAAACAGCTCTGTCAGGTTTAGTTCACCCCTGATTTGACTCAAATATAAATGCTGCCCACTAGAAATCTATTAATTTGCCTCGACAAATGGCTAAAAGATTTCAGCATTCAACCTAATGAATAAGAAAACACATTGGTAATAGTTTGTCAGTCTACATCACCCCATTCTTTGTTTGAAGCTAAAATTCAGGACTTCATTAGTGAAACCAATAAACAGTCCTCCAGATACATTTACTTACTGACATGTCTAGTATAAAAAGGCTAGAAAGTGTTTTAGACTATTTGTGCCAGGTACTCAACTGGTTTAATTGGTTCAGGTCCATTAAAGGCCATGAAAATTGAAATTATGCTGACATTTGTCAGCGGAGGACCCCAAAAATCATGTCTTCAAGCCACAGGGAATTTCGGGGTAAACACCTTTTGGGGGGTAAATACTATATATACGGCTCTTAAACACTGAAATCGTGGGGGACAATTTTTAAAGGCATTTAGGACCAGAATATCCTTGAAAATCCATGAGAATTAGGCACCTAATAGCTTTCCAAATCTGGCCCTAAAATATAATGTGAGATTGCAATGGGAAGCTAGCTTATTTGTGGACCACTGTATTCTTACTGAACCATTATCTGTAAATCTTTAAACACTAAACTTAGGATCCATTCATTACATGATGCACCATTAAAAATATAAAAGAAGCGCATCATCTAAAAACTTCCATAGCTGAATCACTTTAATTAATTCTTAATAGTTCATCAGGTTTCCTATGTTCATCTTTTGGAGACTTTGAATATTATATAGATGATACAACTTTTCTAGAGCAATAGTTGACTGTACGGATGCTATCTACTACAAGCCTGGACCAAGAAGACTTGGCTTACAGACTACTGAAAACACATCTACTAAATTATATTAATCTCTATTGCGAGAAAACCAGCTGTTTCATTAGACTACAAGATTTTAAAAAGTAGCAATTATATAATGTATTGAAAGCACACATGCTCAGGAAAAACTTTGCCCTACAAATAGGCATTGCAAGCAGGTCACTTGACAAGTTGCTTGTCCTTGATTTTGCTTTTGTGATCAAATCCCCCAAAATGTGTCCTGTTAACCCAATGTGGGTTGTCTTACCAAAACAAAACACTTTTCTTTTTTTAATTTCATTTTTGGAATTTTTTTTTTTTTTTTTTTTTTTTTTTTTTTACCAGCGTTGTTATTAGTCTCCCAGCATTGAATTTAGCCACCTTCCTAAATGAGAAGTCTGAAACTTTTTTGTTTTGGGAATGTCAAAATGATTATTAAACAAGCAAAGTAACAAACTAACCCTTCCCCCATTGTTCTCCTTTATTTTCTTGGCTAGAACACTTCACAACATTTTATCTCAGAATTTCAGTTTCATTTTGCACCAGAACTGCATTTTTGGCAAATAACATATGTGCAAGAAAAAACTGTCCCAGTCACACTCACACCTTTCAGACATTGACATTAGTGATCGTGTGACACTAAACAATTAAGTACCACAAAATATTGGTGGATCCACAAAATTTGGAACCACTTTCAGATTTGATCTTTGTAGCATGGACCCATCTCTAGCTTTCGTTATAGAAAAGTGAGATGAATGGGACCTTGGGAGATCAGGTAGTCCATCCTTGTGCCCCAAAGCAAAATCAGCCATACTTAAACTCTCTTTGACAAGTTGCCAAACAAGAGAAAGTTTTAACCTGCCTTTCTCCAGCATTTCAACATAGTGCTTTAATCATCATGCCATAAGTTACACATTGCACAGTTGGTGCTCCAGTTCTTTTGAAGTTGGTTCCCTGGGCAGCCTAGAGAGGGAGATAAGTGAGGCTGGGGGATTAGACGGTGTGTGGCTCTGGAAAGGAACAGGTTCTAGCTTAATCTCCTGCTCCCAAATAAAGGTCATCAGTGCTCAGCTACCACATGCTAAAGATCAGCCAATTTGTTTGGTGTGCTTTGCTCCTTTGACAAGTCAGCATTGGACTATATATAAACTGATGATTATGTCATGCAGAAGTGAGACTGCTTTTACATCAACTCATAGCCTATTTAATGGGCTTATCTTAGTCCATAGCATTTATTTTATTTTATTGGGGGGGGGGGGCAGGAGAGACAGACAATTAGGATGTGGATAACAGTTTCTGCAGACCCACTACATTGGCTAGTATCACTGGGTCCATCCAGTTCACTCTGACCATGACTCTGACTTACCAAATCCCATCCCATAAACTCCTCTGGAAATCCAGCTACACTCAAGGTAGATGCAAGTCAATGGCACTATCTGTGTCAGTTGAGGATTCTTTATGCTACGTCAATCCTCAAGGATTGTATTAATTGGCTTCTAGTGCTTCTGCACTACTCAAGTGTTGCAAAGGTTACTTAGGAAGGACAAAGGATTTTTTTTTCTGTTCCTCTAAACAAGAGTTTAGGTCTTTTATGGAGATGTTAGGTCTTCCCCAGGCGTGTCTACATGTTCAAATACTCCAGGGTGGGTTACTGTAGAGTAAACCCACCCTGGGCAGGCGTCTACACATGCAGGGAAGTGGGAGCAGATTTGCTGCTCCTGGCAGCAGCCTGCTCCTGCCCCTGCTGGCCCTACACAAGCCCCCTGCAGCAGCCAAGGGGAGCTCTAGGCTCCCTCTGGGTGCTAGCCCAAGGGCTAGCAAGGAGCATGCGGCCAAGAGACAGATGTCTTTTGGTGGGGACTGGGATATTGCTCCTTGCCCCTGGGAACTGCTTGCTGCCAGGGTAGGCTCCGCAATTAGAGTCAGGTGGGGACAATGTCTCCCTGTCCCAGCAGCAGGGAGCTCCATTCTTGGTCCAAAACTGCAGAGCACAGGCTGGTAGGTACTTATCTTCCTGACCTGGCTCTGAAATTGTGGAGGCTGGGAAGTTCTTGTCTCCCAGTCCCCACTCTATGATCGTGGCGCTAGGGCCCCTGCCCCACAGGTATAAAGCAGGGCTGGGAGCTCCCTGCTGCCAGGGCAGAGGGACATTGTCCCTGCCTGGATCCAGTGGCAGAGTCTGCCCTGGCATCAGGCAGCTGCCAGGGGCAGGGCAGGCTGTCCCACCTCCTTCTGCCCAGCTGACCCAGAGCACATTTGCTCCCATCTACACATGCCATACTATGCAGTAATTACTCCTAATTAGATTTGCTCCTTGTATTTAAAGGTAGCAAATTTACTCATGATAAGAGCAAATTACTGTGCAGTAACCATCTGCATGTGTAGATAGTGCTTCTTACTGTGCAATAATTTGCTCTAACCTCGACTAAACCACCTTGTGCAGATGGACGTTCTGTTTCTCATGTCAGAAAATCCTGCTATCACAATTTCTAAACTGATTTTGAATTTTAGCTATATTGTTTCTGACATGACTCCACAACAAATTATTTGGACTGAAATCCTTCATAAGCAAGACTTGGCTATAACCACGTACCATGAAGAGGTCCATAAAAGAAAATGGAGAATTCTTCATTACTATGTTGTATATCCCATGAATATTTTCTTCCTTTTCTTCTTTTATTTAATTAAGTCTGTGCTGCAATTAAGCAACTGACCAGTCCTAACATTTAAATTAAAAATATATATATCTCACTGGAACAGTAGGAATAGCACTGCCAAGGCAAATCTGCTTTTTTGTGATATTCTAAACACATGGCAGGAGAAAAAGACTGTAATCAAAAGGTTTAAAATTTACTAGGCACAAAAAGGCTGTACTTTACATCCCTTTCCTGGGAAACTGGGACTTCCATTACTGTGATAATCTCAGGTAAAAGAGTAAAAAATGTCTGAGAGTCCTACATACTTTTAAACATAAAGGCTTGGCCAGACTGCACTATCTTAACAAAGCAGAAGGTTTTCATTAAAACAATGTTAGCTGACATACTTGGATTAGTATATAGCTAAAAAAACAAAACAAAAAGAAAACAAAACAACAAAAAAGACCCAAAACACATAATGCTGGATTCAGATCAAGTGTTCCAGGCATATTTCCAGCTATTGGGCCATATCCCAAATAGCAATAATTTTGTTCGTAAATTTACAAGCTAGTAATCAGGATGTGGAACCAAGCATTCACTTGGGGGTTGCGCTGGCTAAATATTTTCTGCTTTCACGCTAGGATATGAAGGATGGGATTTTAGCCTGCCTTCAACATTTGTCTAACTTTATTTCCATTGAAGTCAAAGGGAGCGTTTCCATTGATTTCCATGAATCTAGAGTTGAACCAGCAGCATTGGGGCTTTCCATTATTTTTCTAAAGTGCACAGTTGATCTCAGACACACAGACATCATCTCATGTAGTCTGGGGCTTCTTTTCCCCCCAGCTTTCCATGAATCAAAGTTGCCTGACTCATGCGTCTTGGCCACGTGTGCACGCACGTGTGTGTGTAAGAATGACAGAGACCTATGAAACTCCTTGCTCCAGAATCACAAAGTCAGTGTCCTGCAGCACTACAGAATAGGACTGTGCAAAGCTTCTGTCCCCGATTCAATTCAGCAGAGATTTCGCCCAATTCGGTGGCACAATCTCCAAATCCAAATTGAATCAGAGGACCCTTTAATCTCTCTGAATCAAATCAGAACACTCTGAATCAACTTGGAGAGATTCGGAAAGATTCAGAGATTTGGACATAGAGACAGCTTTAAATGCTTTTCTACATACCTCTAGGTAGCAGGGGCTCGTGACTGCTGCTATGCTGGGGCAGATGGAGTGTCCCACACAAACATGGGGGGCTCCCCAGCATGCTTGGCAGCAGACCCAGAAGTGGACCAGAGGCACTTCTGATCCACTTCTGGGTCCGCTGGGGAGCAAGTAGGGGGCCTCCCATGCCCTCCCAACTCAGTGACCGGTGCCTTCTGGGTCTGGGAGGGGCACCTAGGTTCTCCCTGTGGCTGATTGCCAAGCTAGGGAGGAATGGGGCCCCCCGCAGTGCACTCCATGGTGGACCTGGAAGAGGACCAGAAGTACTTCTGGTTTACTTCCAGATTTGCCGTCAAGCATGTGGAAGGCCCCCCCCGCACTCCTGTGGGACACTCCATGTGCCCCAGCATTGCAGCGATCATGAGCCACACCTGCTATCTCAAGGTATGTAGAAAAAACTTTTAAAGCTGTGTCTGTGTCCGAATCACTGATTCTCCGAATCAGCATCGAATCTTCATATTCAGATTTGGCCAAATCAAATCAGGGACAGTGATCCGGATCAACAAATTAAATTGCTGTCCCTGATTCAGGCTGAATCTGAATCGAATACAGCCTGCTTTGCACACCCCTACTACAGAATCCCTCTGACTCACCTAAGTGTTGGCCTTAAGGACAAGTGCATCATTCTTTTTTGTTATGTAAAGAATGAAGGCACGATCATATGGACAAAGTCTGATGTCTCTGATCTGTTATTGTTCAGGGAATTTTCTTTTGCTCTGACTAAGAATTTGCAACAGGCTTATCCCTTCTCCTCCCTGTCTCCTTTTCACCACCACCCCCTCCCACCCAACAAAAAAAAAAAAGAGTCAAACTCCAGGAATTCATGCAGAGTTCTAACCATCATTATTGCTTTGTCCTTTGTAATTAAGAATCAACTATTGTGAAAAATGCCTTCAGAAAACACCTGCCAACTACCAAATAAATTCAGGGTAGCCAACTGTATGAAATGCTGAAATTGTTATCCTGAACATTATTGTGTGTGTCTGTATTTAAATCATTCTGATCACCTACATCTGAGAACTAGCAAAGAGGAGATGGACAACATTGTTTTTACCCAGTGCAGCCCTCACAAATGATGTATGTGTCCACTAGACCTTAGATTTTTAATAACCAGCATTAAATTCCACCCCCCGTACTGGCAGCAGCTGAAAAAGGGGAAGGCAAAACACTAATGATCTTAAGTCTTAGATGCTAAAACATGAAGAATGCTATAAATCTTTTTTTTTAAAGTAATTTTATCATTTTGCTCCTTGAAACAGTTATGCATATTTGTCTGACAAATTGTTACAGGAAGTTGGCATCCACTGGAAAATTCTGAGAGTGGAACAGCAATAGGATTTATTAGAGCAAAGCATGATAGTAATTAACAATAAATTGAAAAGATGCAGAGAGAATTCAGCACTTTTATCACATTTCCCTATCAGATCACAGTATTATCATTCAACAATAAATATTCTGTAATGTGGCTTGTTCTGTTTTCAAAGGTGATGCAGATTATTTTAAGTGGAGAAATCCCAAGGAGCTTCCAAATTTTAGCTATAAGTAAGGCCTGAAATATTCAACATTCTTGATGAGGTGCCAAGGGGAATCCATGCCGCTAAGTATTTTGCAATGTAGCAGCATCAAAACATCATCTCAATACAATTAAAATTGGAAGGCCATCTTGCAAAAAAAAAAAAAAAATGCTACTTGTAGGGGGTGAAGTTTCATCTCTTCAGCATTATGTAAAGCTTATGTATTCCACCCAGATACAATGTATATAATTATATTCTCTGGGTCTATGTGCATTCTGTTGTAATATTAGTTTTTTATCTTGTGTGGAAAATAGACAGAGTCATCATGAGCTATAACAAGTGGCCCAGCCGGGGGTTATTGTCCATAGATTCATAGATGCTAGGGTCGGAAGGGACCTCAATAGATCATTGAGTCTAACCCCCTGCATAGGCAGGAAAGAGTTATGGGTTTAGATGATCCCAGCTAGATGATTATCTAACCTCCTCTTGAAGACCCCCAGGGTAGGGGAGAGCACCACCTCCCTTGGGAGCCCGTTCCAGACCTTGGCCACTCGAACTGTGAAGAAGTTCTTCCTAATGTCCAATCTAAATCTGCTATCTGCTAGCTTGTGGCCATTAATTCTTGTAACCCCTGGGGGCGCCTTGGTGAGTAAAGCCTCACCAATTTCCTTCTGCGCCCCCATGATGAATTTATAGGCAACCACAAGGTCGCCTCTCAACCTTCTCTTGCGGAGGCTGAAAAGGTCCAGGTACCCTAGTCTCTCCTCGTAGGGCTTGGTCTGCAAGCCCTTAACCATAAGAGTGGTCCTTCTCTGGACCCTCTCCAGGTTATCCACATCTCTCTTGAAGTGTGGCGCCCAAAATTGCACGCAGTACTCCAACTGCGGTCTGACCAGCGCCCGATAGAGGGGAAGTATCACCTCCTTGGTTCTGTTCGTCATGCATCTGCTGATGCATGATAAAGTGCCATTAGCTTTTCTGATGACTTCTTCACACTGCCGACTCATGTTCATCTTGGAGTCCACTAGGACTCCAAGATCCCTTTCCACTTCCGTTCCACCCAGCAGGTCATTCCCTAGGCTGTAGGTATGCTGGACATTTTTCCTCCCTAGGTGTAGCACTTTGCATTACTCCTTGTTGAATTGCATTCTCTTGTTTTCTGCCCACTTGTCCAACCTGTCCAGGTCTGCTTGTAGTTGTTCCCTGCCCTCCTGCATGTCCACTTCTCCCCACAGTTTTGTGTCATCTGCAAACTTGGACAGAGTACACTTCACTCCCTCGTCCAAGTCGCTGATGAAGATATTGAAGAGTATCAGTCCAAGGACCGAGCCCTGCGGGACCCCACTGCCCACACCCTTCTAGGTCAATACCAACCCATCCACCACGACTCTCTGGGTGTGAATCTCTAGCCAATTTGCCACCCACTGGACTGTGTAGTCATCCAAGTCACAGCCTCTTAACTTGTTCACCAGTATGGTGTGGGATACCGTATCGAAGGCCTTCCTGAAGTCTAAGTATATGACATCAGCCCCTACTCCTGCATCCAGGCATTTTGTAACCTGGTCATAAAAAGAGACTAGATTGTTCAGGCATGATCTACCTGCTACAAACCCGTGCTGGTTTCCCCTCAGCATAATTTGTCCTGCCGGGATCTCGCAAATGTGAGCCTTGATAATTTTTTCAAAGACTTTGCCAAGGATGGAGGTGAGACTGACTGGCCTATAGTTGCCTGAGTCCTCCTTCCTCCCCTTCTTGAAAATGGGGACCACATTGGCCCTTTTCCAGTCCTCTGGGACCTGGCCCGTGTGCCATGACTGTTCAAATATTCCCGCCAGTGGCTGTACAATGACATCAGCCAGTGCTTTCAGTACCCCTGTATGGAGCTCATCCGGGCCTGCCGACTTAAACGCATCCAGTTCTTCCAAGTGCCTCTGCACCATCTCAGGGTCTACGCTTGGTAGTCTGGTGCCTTGCTGCTGCCTCTCTACAATCCCAGTGAGAGACTTGTCTTGCCCCTCATTTAGGAACACTGAGGCAAAGAACTCGTTGAGGAGTTCAGCCTTGTCCCCTCTGTCCATCACCAATTGCTTATGCCCATTTAGGAGAGGTTCTATTCTACCCTGGGCCTTCCTTTTACTCCCTATATATCTAAAGAACAATTTTTTGTTACCCTTAACTTGGGATGCCATCCTCAGCTCCATGGTAGCTTTGGCCTGTCTAACTGCCTTCCTACAAGTGCAAGCAGAGGAGGTATACTCCTCTTTGGTAATCTCTCCCCGTTTCCACTTTTTATATGCCCCCCTTTTTGCCCGTTGGCTGCTCTGGATTTCTCTGGTCAGCTAAGGAAGCCTCTTGGCCCCTTTCCCTCTTTTTTCCTCGCATCAAGATCGTCTCCCTCTGTGCCCGAAGGATCATTTCCTTAAGGCACAGCCACCCTTCCTGGGCTCTCATCTCTTCAAAACTCTTACTCTGCAGTGTGTCCTTGACTAAATGCCTGAGTTCATTGAAATCAGCTTTCCTAAAGTCTAGCACTTTCACCCTACTAGTTACCTTACCCACTCAACGTCTTATGATGAATTCTATTATTTGGTGATCACTGTCCCCCACGTGACCACCGATCTGTAGGTCTCCTACCATGTCATCCCCCGTTGCCAATACCAGGTCCAGTAAGGCATTCCCCCTAGTGGGACCATGTACCTCCTGCATCAGATGGAGGTCCTGCACACAGGATAGGAACCTGCGTGAATGGTGGGACTTTGCTGTCTGTGTCTCCCAGCAGATGTCTGGGTAGTTTAGGTCCCTCATGACTACCGCCTCCCTAGTTTTTATGGTCTCCAAGAGCTGCCTCAGGAGCCCCAAATCTAGTTCTTCCCCTTGGTGTGGGGGTCTGTAGCAGACCCCTACCACCAAATCCCTTTCTCCTGACCTCCATGTAACCTAACCCACAATCCTTCTACTTCCTCATCGTTCGATTCCGTCTTGATGAGGGTCCATGTATATCGCTCATTGACATAGAGCACAACCCCTCCCCCTCTCTTCCCCACTCTATCCTTTCTGTACAGCTTATAACCCTCAATGTGTACCGCCCAGTCGTGGGAAGAATCCCACCAGGTTTCTGTTAGTCCTAGTAAGTCGTAGGTGTTTTCTGCAAGCAGGAGTGCTAGTTCATCCTGCTTGCTCCCCATGCTCCTAGCATTAGTGTATAGTCACTTGAGCCCTATGACTGGTGCCTTTGTTGCCCTCTGGCTCTGATGCCCAAAGGGCCCCTGATTGCTTACCTGCTTATTGCTTACAATAAGCGGGTCCAGTTGGGGTGTGTCAGGTTGGCCATATCTTCATTCCTTCTTATTGCCTGAGAATGGCAGTAGAGTCCTATTTAAACCCACCAGAGTGAAGTAGCCTGCTGGGTGTTCAGTAGAGTTTCTGTAGGGTGGGAGCTACCTTGCTTCAGAAAACTCTACTCCTGGCTTTTCCCCTGGCTTTGTGACTCTGGTTTCTGATCCTGGCTTGGTTCAAAGCTCGACTCCTGACTGGTTCCAAAATTCAGCTCTTACAATTGAGTTTGAGTGCCTGTATCCTGGCAGGGTAAATGATAGGAAAAAAATCTTGGATACTTTGGGACAAATTTGCACCTGAATTGAGCTTCCAGTTGATGGAGAGTGAGGGTGACAAATTGCTCTAGCTGCCTGATTGATCTCCTAATCCTGCGCCCTGCTGCTTAGCCTGGGACCAACTGGCTAAGCAGCAGCTCTACAGAAAAGGAGCTGGGGGTTACAGTGGACAATAAGCTGGATATGAGTTAAGAGTGTGCCCTTGTTGCCAAGACAGCTAACAGCAAATTGGGCTGCACTGGTAGGAATGTTGCCAGCAGATCAAGGGAAGTAATTATTTCCCTCTATTCAGCACTTGTGAGGTCACATCTGGAGTACTGTGTCCAATTTTGGGCCCCCACTACAGAAAGGATGTGGACAATTTGGACAGAGTCCAATGGAGGGCAACGAAAATGGTTCAGGGGCTGCGGCACATGACTTACGAGTACAAGCTAAGAAAACTGGGTTTATTTAGTTTGGAGAACGGAAGACTGAGAGGGGATTTAATAGCAGCCTTCAACTACCTGCAGGGTGGTTCAAAGAGGATGGGGCTGGACTGTTATCAGCGGTGGCAGATGGCAGAACAAGGTGCAATTATCTCAAATTTCAGCAAGGGAAGTTTAGGCTGGTATTAGGAAAAACTCTCTCACTAGGAAGGTGGTGAAGCACTGGCACAAGATACCCAGAGAGGTGGTAGAAGCTCCATTTTTGGAGGTTTTTAAAGTCCCGAATCAACAAAGCCCTGACTGGGATGATGTAGTTGGGGCTGGTCCTGCTTTGAGCAGGGGGTTGGCTAGATGCGACCTCCTGAGGTCCCTTCAACCCTCATTTTCTATGATCCTATGAATCTGGAATGTCTCCTGATTTAATTCAGGGTTTCTTGAGAGCTGTTTATTTATTTCTGTCCATGGATTGAATGGGATGACATACTGTACCATGACCCTCCTGCTCTCAGATGTATGTTCCCTGCTTATCCACACTCCTACCATACTACACATGGAGGAGGACAAGGAGTGAGTGGTAGAGGGTTGGCTCTACTCAATTTGCATCACCCATGATTTGCCTTCTGCATGGGGTACTCTGTGCAGCTTTCAGGTGGTTGCATATTGCCTGGGAGGTGTTAAGCAGTTGTATCAGGGCTCAGCATCTGGCGCTGCTCTTAGAAAGAAAAAACAAAACCTCGTCCTGAAATCTGCTCTAAAATTCTCATTGACTTTACAGCAAGATTTGGCCTGGACACCAACAATATTCATTCTCTGCAGAGCATTTATCTGCCTCACCTCTAGGGCTGACAGACATTTTGTATTCAAATCATTAAAAAAGACAAGCTCAGGACAGATTTTTCAAATGAAGTGAAGCCATTTTCTGCTGCTTCATTTGTGAAATCTAGCTATAGAGGGGATAACTGGTTTCAGAGGATAACACCCTGCAAGGGGAACTTCTAGTCATAAAGAGTTAGAGCAGCAAGACCTAGGCTAACTCACCTTCTTCTACCAACTTGGGAAACACCTTCAGAGCTTTCCTACAATTGATCGATCTGTGACTGAAATGCTGGCTTCTTTGTATTAATAGTAACCAGGAAAAAAACTTGAGCAGCTTTCTGGTGTTCTGCAATAATACATAATTTTATTCAGTGCTTGCAGTTGTGCTATTTTTGTAGTAACCCTTTATTGTCTATGCTAATCCTGATTTGCTAGACCTATTTTTTCTCACCAGGAAAAAAAAAATCAACATTTGGATATTTTCTCTTTTGACAAGAAACGTTAGCATTGTTTTGACAAGATCTATTCTACAGACGTTCTTTCTTGAACACTGAGCATTCAAATGTGGGAGAAAAAGAGGGTTATTGCGTTTTTACTTGAACTGCCAAAGAAGACTTGGAAAAGGAAGGCCCCAGTTTGTCTGCAGAAATGTCTGCATTTAAAAATTACAGCAGCTAAAATTTAGACATCTCAGCACTGAACAAGGAATAGGTATATACAATCCCTATACAGGAAACAGAGAGATTGAAGAAGATTTGCAAATCTCCCTAATTTAAGCAAATTTTGGCACTGAAGTGGTCTATACACAAAATAGAGAGACAGGTAAGTACCTTCAAAGAATGGTTAGGCCTGGAGATATCTAGGAACAATCAATGAAAAACATTTGGAAAAAGAAGTAGGTCAAATCTCCCACTCCTCTCAGAAGATGGGGCACCTGATCGTTTTAAAATTAGCCACCTTCATTAATTTGCAATCTCCTATATCTAATCCCAGTACTGAGTTAGGGACCTTTTTCCCCATAGCATAGTGTTAGAGCACTCATCCGAGATGTGGTCCCTCCTGGTTCCAGGTTCTCCTCACCCTGTGGGATTCAAACTTGGATCTCTCAATCAACAGGGAAGTGTCCTTATCAACAGACCATAGCAGAAGTTGGGTGATGGTATTTTCTACCCTTTCTGTTAAGGCTGGGCCACTGGAAAGCACTGAGAAGGAAGGAAGAGTCTTGGAACTAGAGCTAAAAAATTAGTAGCTCAGTTTTTCTCAGTAAGTAAGGTAATTACTGGGCTGTTGAGCATCAGCACTATTGTATTTGAGCTTAATTTATCGGTATTGATATAACATAGGTATGCACAGAGCACATTTAATGGACAGTGTTTCTTTGGGGCCTTCGCTATCTTCAGGGCACCAAACTGAACTGCAAGACAGGTTAGGCTCAGTTCAATGTCTAGGCAAAACATCCTATTTCAGCTTTAGCGTATCACATGCAACAGGGTTGCTGGCAGGACAGCTGGAGAGGGGTCAGGCTCTCCAGCGGGGCACCCTGGCACCAGCCGAGGAGGGACCTGGTGAGGATGGGGTGTCCTGAGAGGCTCCCTTCATCTTCCTCTCCTTGTTCTTCTTCTTGTTCTTCTTCTTCATGGTGGGTGCCCCCTACCCCCTTCATAGGGGAGAGAATGAACCGCACCCGGACAGCTCCCCCCAGGGCCAGCCACCTCAGACAAGGCCACGGTGGAGGGCACCCGGGAGGAGGCCCAAGCCCCGTCATCTGACAGGGACAGTACTTACTGTCTAAGATGTTTAAATAGCACTTAATGCCCTTACATGGATTTTAAAACCCAATCCCACCTGCATGAAAAGACTTGTCCTTCTGGGCATGCTCAGAAGCGATTCATTACCATCACTTCTGCTTTATTGTAATCCTGTTGGATGGAATGATACATCTTCCCTAATGAAAGTCCCCAAAACTTTAGTAAGAGAAGGACTGCAAGTAGCCACTCTTTGGAGAAGGAGGAAAAAAAACCAAAACCATCTAAGGCTTTTTTGGAGGAAGAGGAGGAGAAAGGCAACAGCCCACCCCAATTTTGCTCAATACTTTAGAAATGCAGGCACTTCTGCAGGAAATAGAGATGCCAGATTCTCATCCCTCTACTGCCAGAAAGGGCTTGAACCTGCATTTTGCCCTTAATAGCAGAGTGCTCTAACCACCTGGCCATGGGCTAGGCCAATCTGCAAGAGCGCTCCACTCTGCCTGTTGAAGCTGACCATCTGGAAAGCCATAAGGGGAATATGTGTGGGGCCAGAAGGCAGAGCTAACAAAAATATTTTAGCATACTGTAATTAGGATGAGCTCTAATTCCTTTGGGCTGTGTTGTTTTTCACTTTAACTTTCTCCTGCAATATCCATATCTTACCGAGCTGGTTTATAATAGCCAGAGCAGGGGGTCTTTGTTTGCTTTTTCCCTCTCCCTTAAAGGAAAGAAAGTAAAAGGAAAGAGATTTATTCCACCGATGACAGCTCACCTTCCTATCTTTTATCAGCAGCCTCAGTCAGCATCCTGTCTTCCACTGTTGCTGGCATATGGTACTGCATGAACTATTTTATGAAAATAAAGCAGGCTGCCAATGAAACATGAGCTCCCTCTTTTAGTCTCTGATACACAAAATGATGATAAAACCAAAAAAAAAACCCCCCCCAAAAAACCCAACCCCCAAAAGATACACCATGTCACTGTTTTCCCAGCAAAGATCCACAACTAAAACTCACAAATGTCTTTGACTTTTGATCTTGGATATAATCAATTATGGAGCTTAGTGAGGTGGAATATACTGCAGCAAACAACCAACATCATTATGCTGGTATATTGTTAACATGCTATCACAGGGTTGTATAGCAATTTGTCAAACTTTGGTACTGCAGTATTAACATGGCAAAGGCCTTGTCATATCAGCTTCTGGGAATTATTGCTATTTTGCTGGTGCCCTGCTAACAGTGATGAGCCCTTATAAAAAGATGCTGAAGTGAGATGAAGTTTTAACTTTTCAGCTTGCAACTAAAGTTTCCAAAGGTGGGTGGGGGGGGGAGGTTGAGACTTTTCAATAGGCAGCAGTAAATTTATAACAGTAATTACTAC
Organism: Alligator mississippiensis; assembly: GCF_030867095.1. NCBI lineage: Eukaryota > Metazoa > Chordata > Crocodylia > Alligatoridae > Alligator > Alligator mississippiensis. Next base: position 294,077,356 of record NC_081826.1, read on the forward strand.
CATCTTCATTTGGATTTTCATATTATACAGCTCCTTTAACTCAAAGAATTTAAAGTACTATATAAGCATTAATTAATCACACTTCATTGCAACAACTGTGGGATGCAAATATGAATTCTTAGCCTTAGGTTTATGCATGGATAAATAAGCACTTCTTTTAATTTGGGCCCCAATATCAACACTTGTGTTTCAGTATTTTTGACATCAAAAAGACATAATTTTAGGCTATTGAGAACTCTTCTCTATTTCTCTGCACTTATCAACTCCCACAAGTAATTATTATAGCCCAAATTGAATAAGTACATTTTCAATATTACCGCTGTGTCGAATAATTCCTGCAGAGATGTTGCCGTGTTTGAAATAAACGTTCTTTTCTTCCATCATCTTTGCAATTTAGCAATATTTGCTGAATTTCATGGCTGCAAGCACAAAGGCTCATTCCTTCTTTCATTTATATCAGGGCAGGTTTGCTGGGGTCAGTGAGTTAGGCCTCTGGATGCTTTGCCACTCCATCCAGGAAGCGCACAGACCACCTGCAGCTGCTTCCTCAGCCTGACAAAGGGTGTTGGTGCCTGAAAGCTTGCTAAGAAGAATTTTTCCAGCTATTTGAGTTGGTCTAATAAAAGATACCAGATTTACCCAAAGGCCCTTGTCTGCCTATGTCCTTAGACCAACATGGGTATGACTTACACCCCTGAACCCCGGTTCTAATTCTTGGCTCACTGGCTGCCACTTCACCGACTTATGCTTCGTTTTTCTAGTCTGTAAAATGGGATAATGATGCCTCCTCTGTGAAATGTTCCATGATCTAGTGAAAAAAAGTTTAGATAACATGTGCTGGCTGTTCTGAATGTTATTTCATTTCAGGGCATATGACAGGTGACTTTGGCCACTAAAAAGATAGCAAGATGCTCTATATGCTACAAATGGCATATGCCTGTGTTTCCACCTATGAGCTATTCACTTGAACAATATAAGACATACCATACCAAGTCAAGCTATTCACTTGAACTATATAAGACATACAATACCAAGTAAAGCCAGTAGTCTGTCTAGCCCAGTATCCTGTTTCTGATGGCAGCAGGAGCAGATGCTTTAGAGCAGTGGTTTCCAATCCACAGTCCATGGGCCCCAGGGGTCTGCAGACCACATCTAGGGGGGTTGCAAAAGGTGGCTGTAAAAATGGCAGCTCTGCCCAAAGGGGAAGTCCTGCTGCTGCTCCCCCTGAAGTCAGAGGCCTCCTGAGTGCCAGCAGCAGGCAACCCAGAGACATCGGGCAGAGCTGGCAGCCCTGCCTCATCCTGCCTCTGCTGTTGCTTCATGTGAGATCCAAAGACACTGCAGCCCCATGGCCCCTCTGCTCACCTGATGATATCAGTCCACAAACTGGAACAGGGTGTGTGTGTGTGTGTGTGTGTGTGTGTGTGTGTGTGTGTGTGTGTGTGTGTGTGAGAATGAGTGAAACAGGGAAAGACTTGTGCAAATCAGTTTGGATAGAATTTCCTTTGGGAAAATTAACAGTGTCTTGAGGCACTTATGGAAAGCTTTATTTGGAACGATAAAGACTGCACATATATATGTATGAATGAGTAGGTCCTACAAAACTGATGGGAGGCCACCAGCAAAAGTCTGGCGAGGTATAGGGATAGATCAGTCTGTTCAGTTTAGTTCAGTTTGTGCCCCCACTTTTCATCTAATACATATGAAAGTGTTAGCATTAAACCTGTCTTCTAATAAAGTCGATGGGTGCCCCCCAGTTTTAGTATCCTGGCACTAGGTGAATAACAGTGCCATGTTCGTTTTGTCCAGGCCCTTCATGATTTTTTAGATCCCCATCATATTTCTGCTCAGCCCTCTCCTTTCTAAACAGAGGAGTCCTCGCCTTTTTTAGCCTCTCCTGGTATGACAACCACCATCGTAGTAGTAGTAATAGTGTAGTGTAGTAGTCCAGCGTTCTAATTAAGTTGTCTTTAAAGTTACCTTTGGGAAAGGCATTAAAAAATAATGTGTATTTAATTACAAATGCAGGAATAACCATTAAGTGTCATTATTTGGTTTCTTTTGACAATTATCTAGATTTTATAAAGCACAACTTCAAGTATAAAGCCAACAATTTCTTTAGCCCGTAAAGAAAATTATCCCTCACGTAGTAGCTAGCCCAAAACACCGTAAGCCACCTTGATACATTTGCTTTGCTAAAACCAAGCCGTGTGAAGTAGCTTTCTTATCAAGCAGGCAAGCTCTATTTGCCTTCTGATTAGCAACGAACAAATCAAATCTTGTTACTCTCCTTTTGCAGTTAGGGTATCCCACCACTTTTTTTGAAGGTGGATTTAGAGCACACAGCTCATTCGGTTCCTATACAATTTGTCACGATCAGAAATGCTTTCCTTGTCCTTCATAGATCAACTAGGGTACTAGGATCAGCGGCACATTTTGTTGAAAGGGATACTGAGAATAAGTTTGGAACAATAAGGTCCCAATTGCACAAGTCAATGTAAAAGCTAATATACTTCACACCTTCTCCGGTCCTTCCAAAGTGTAAATTGCACGAGACAAGCGTAAATGCCTTTTGAATCTCTGTGACTCGCCTCTGAATACTATGATATTATATTTATTATTATAGCATCTAGAAGCCCAAGCATAATGAGAGGTTCCTTGAACATGGGAAGAGAGAGTTTCCAAGTAGATGTGGCAAAGGGTTATGAGCACAAGGAAAGATGAAACATAGCTTACAAAAATGAACTTTGTTTCATAATGAATAAACTGCTCTTTTGTCAAAACTAAACATTTCAGAAGAAAACAAAATACATATCCTGCCCATTTCTAGTATTATCCCCATTATACAGATGAGAAACTGAGGCACAGAAGGAATTCCAGGCTCAAGGACACACGAGAGGCCTGCAGCACAAGGTTGCACTTCAGCTAAATGGTTCTTTTTTCAGCAAGGGGTAAGGATCTTCCCTATTGGTCAACAGAATACAGCAAAAAGCTGCTTGATGGCTTTGTCACGATATGTGTCTCCTCCTTGATATGAAAAAAGGGGACAGTGCAGTATGTCAGGTTCTGAAATGTCTCCAGTATATTTCTGCATTTCAAGGCACAGATCGGGCAGGTGACTGCACTTACATTTATCACTATTTTAGGAAGCTTGCATTATCCACTCTAAATATTTTAGGAGTGAACCCACTGAAATCTGAATATTGCACCAGAGTGACTTTCCCTGTGAAATATTTATGAAAAAGACAAAAAGGATGTTACCAAAAAAAATCATAAACTATCATTATCAAATAAGACTTTTCGTTAATCCACCCCATAACTCAACAGCTGGCTGAAGAAGTATGAAAATTACTTCACCTTGTGTTAAAACTACACTAGCACTTATAAAAGCAAGCTTTTACAATAACAACATGTTTGCAAAGGGCCTGTATCTGATATCATGTACAGAAATATTTGATTTTTATAGCAGTATTGATCCCTATGGAGTAATTCCTTGCTGTAAATCCAGCTTGAGTAAGGTTTTATAAATATAGTTCCCATTCTGAGCTAAGAGAGTTTGGCATGCAGAATGGGTACAGAATTAGGACACAACAACAATTATTATTATAGCTGCTATCAATATTATTATTATTATTTGTTTATAAGGCAGTTGTATAAGAAAAGCAATTTCTCCTTTATCAAAGTTTCAAACAAAAAAAATCCTGTTTTATATGAAGGATAAATTAATGCCTAGCATAATTTCTTGAATAATCTCCCTGATCACTCCTAACAATAGGTATTATATCTCATTTAAGGCGTTAAAGATGTAAATTCAAGCCCCTTCTTTGTCTAGTTTGGATGGGAGATTTGCCCTTCGGTCTGTGATGTCCCACAATAATGTCTTTACAATAATCTCTTGGCTACTGTCTAGCACTCTAAGTCTTTTCTGTTTAAGATGTTCCAATTTGTGTTTGTAACCTGGGTGGTACTCAGGTATGTACCCCCTCTCCAAATGAAGGGATGTTAGCAGGTGCAGGTGCACTGTGGGAGGCCTAGCTGCCTGGCTCTGCACAGCTTTCCTCCTCTCTCTATAGAGCAAAGCTAGGACATGTGCTGAGGTTTAAGTATATACAAATTTAATAAGATATAATTGTTATAATATTACATATATACATAAAATACAGGAACTATAGGCAGTATATATATATATATCTATGCAAACAATCTATACACAGGTAAGGGTCAAGTATTCAAACAAGGGTCTCATCAAACATTACGCATTCTTTGACTCTACAAGGATGCAAGGTTTACAAAGCATGAAGCGCAGGCCCAGAGAAAGAGAAGAAGGCGGTAAGCTACACTGGTGTGGTGTTAGTACCCTGGGAAAAACCGGCCCCCCTTCCACAAGGGGAAAGGGGATAGGAGCACAATGATGTCTCAGCAGCACCCTTTAATGCTACTTAAATGACCCAGGAGGTGGGCCTTAATCCCTTAACCCCCTTTGACCACCCCAGGCATTTCCCAACTGCTTGCCCCGAAAAGTGGGCCCTCCTCCCCTGTGGAAATCCCCTTTTTGGGCAACTCATGCTCCCAGGGCCCACTGAGGCTCTCGTCATCTCCCTGGTGGAGCGTTTCTTCTCTCTTCAGGGGCCTCAGCCTCTCTGGGGGGCTCTCCCATTGGCCTGCTCATGTGCACTGATGGCCTGCTCCCAGCTGGGAGCAGCCTATGAGGCTTGTTGCCTCTGCCTCATGCCAGGGGGGTTGGGGGACCCAAATGGCCAAGTGCCACACTGTGGTCCCCGCCTGTTCCTGGACCCTCTGTGTACCGACCTGTACGCCGTCTGCCCTGCCACATGCAGGGGAGTTTGGAGACCTGAGCTGCCCGGGGCAGTACTGAGATCTTGGCCTGATTCCAGGCCCTCCGTGTACTGACCTATACACCGGGTGCCCTGCCCCATGCAGGGGTTGGAGACCCGAGCTGCCACATGCACCTGGGGTCTCAGTCTGTGCCTGGACTGTCTGTGCACTGATCCATGCACCATGACTGCACTTCCTCATGGCCGGGTTGGGGATGCAGCAGCAAGGTGCCAGAGGCAGCAGCAAGGCGCCAGACTTCCATACGTAGATCCTGAGGTGGTGCAGAGTCATTTGGAAGAACTGGATGCCTTTAAATCGGCAGGCCCGGATGGGCTCCATCCGAGGGTGCTGAAGACACTGGCCGACATCATTGCAGAGCCACTGGCAGGAATATTCGAATGCTCGTGGTGCACGGGCCAAGTCCCGGAGGACTGGAAAAGGGCTAACGTGGTCCCCATTTTCAAAAAGGGGAGGAAGGAGGACCCGGGCAACTATAGGCCAGTCAGTCTCACCTCCATCCTTGGTAAAGTCTTTGAAAAAATTATCAAGGCTCACATTTGTGAGAGCCCAGCAGGGCAAATTATGCTGAGGGGAAACCAGCACGGGTTTGTGGCGGGCAGATCGTGCCTGACCAATCTAGTCTCTTTCTATGACCAGGTTACGAAACACCTGGACACAGGAGGAGGGGTGGAAGTCGTATACTTAGACTTCAGGAAGGCCTTCGATACGGTATCCCACCCCATACTGGTGAACAAGTTAAGAGGCTGTGATGTGGATGACTACACAGTCCGGTGGGTGGCGAATTGGCTAGAGGGTCGCACCCAAAGAGTCGTGGTAGATGGGTCGGTCTCGACCTGGAAGGGTGTGGGCAGTGGGGTCCCGCAGGGCTCGGTCCTTGGACCGATACTCTTTAATGTCTTCATCAGCGACTTGGATGAGGGAGTCAAATGTACTCTGTCCAAGTTTGCAGATGACACAAAGCTATGGGGAGAAGTGGACACGCCGGAGGGCAGGGAACAGCTGCAGGCAGACCTGGACAGGTTGGACAAGTGGGCAGAAAACAACAGGATGCAGTTCAACAAGGAGAAATGCAAAGTGCTGCACCTAGGGAGGAAAAATGTCCAGCACATCTACAGCCTAGGGAATGACCTGCTGGGTGGCACAGAGGTGGAAAGGGATCTTAGAGTCCTAGTGGACTCCAAGATGAACATGAGCCGGCAGTGTGACGAAGCCATCAGAAAAGCCAATGGCACTTTATCGTGCATCAGCAGATGCATGACGAATAGGTCCAGGGAGGTGATACTTCCCCTCTATCGGGCGCTGGTCAGACCGCAGTTGGAGTACTGCGTGCAATTCTGGGCGCCACACTTCAAGAAGGATGCGGATAACCTGGAGAGGGTCCAGAGAAGGGCAACTCGTATGGTCAAGGGCCTGCAGACCAGGCCCTATGAGGAGAGACTAGAGAAACTGGACCTTTTCAGCCTCCGCAAGAGAAGGTTGAGAGGCGACCTTGTGGCTGCCTATAAGTTCATCACGGGGGCACAGAAGGGAATTGGTGAGGATTTATTCACCAAGGCGCCCACGGGGGTTACAAGGAATAATGGCCACAAGCTAGCAGAGAGCAGATTTAGACTGGACATTAGGAAGAACTTCTTCACAGTTCGAGTGGCCAAGGTCTGGAACGGGCTCCCAAGGGAAGTGGTGCTCTCCCCTACCCTGGGGGTCTTCAAGAGGAGGTTAGATGAGTATCTAGCTGGGGTCATCTAGACCCAGCACTCTTTCCTGCTTATGCAGGGGGTCGGACTCGATGATCTATTGAGGTCCCTTCCGACCCTAACATCTATGAATCTATGAATTTATGAATCTCCCCATCTGGTAAGGCATCTTCCAGGTGCTTCTGGGGCAACTGCTCCACCCCGCTGGTCAGCTCATCCAGCTCTTCTTAGTCCTCTTAGCCATCTTGCATTGAAGCCACCCATGTGCCGGGCATGCTGGTTTTTTATCCATGTCAGAGGCTCTGCCCCTAGATTGAAAACAGACCAAACAGAGAGGTGGGGGTAGTCCCCTCTCTGGTCCTTCTCTTTACCTCACCCCTGGGTAGGGGAAAGGCAAGCCTCTCCCCTTCCATCACCTGATTGGTGGGGAGGGGGAAATGCCCCACCAATCCCTTTAAACCTTTCTGAAACCAGTGTGCCAGGCTGCCACTGGCAAGCCCTCCACATGTTAATAATTAAAAATATCTTGCAAGCCGAGATTTGAACCTAGGACTCCCAGACCCAAGGTGAATAACATAACTATTTAATCTTCTCAAGGAATGTTCCATTTCTTGAGTAAAACGTCTATTCTGAACCTGAGAACACTTTTCTGTCTAAAAATGGTACTTGTGATACCACCCCCCCAAAAAAAATGTTTTCAATGAAATAGCATTTTTCTGACAAAAAATGTTTCACTGAAAAGTTGCTGATGATTTCTAAATAGGAGCTATGCTTGCTATGTACCTCTCAGGAATCAGAATCATAGAGAAATAAGCCTGGAAACGACTTCTATAAGTTATCTAGTGGAAACCCCTGCCTAAGGTAGGATCATCCCTATTCAAACCATCCTGTCCAAATCCACTGTCTAACCTCTTAGTGAAACTACTCAGTCAACCCTTACACAATACAAAAATATAACACCCTAACCTGCCACGGGTGTTCATGGTGCCCAATGTTTTGCTTCTTTAAAGGTCATTTATATACACTCAAGAGATCCCAGGAAGAAGGTCTTGCCCACCACACCGCTACAGAGGAAGGCAAAAACCTCCACAATCCATACCAATCTGACCATGGGGTAAAATTCCCTCCTGACCCCAAATATTGTGATATGTCTGAGCAGAGGGTCATGAGGTCCTCGCACCTAAGTGCAAATGCTGATTTAAGTTACTGTACTTCTGCTCACTGAAATGCATCTGGGCCAGGAGTCAGCAATTTACAGCCCGTGGGCCAGATTTAACATGGCAAATTATTTCACCCAACTCCTGAAGCCAAGCTATTGGCAACATTTTGGTGGCAGGGGGATTCTGCAGCAGGTCACATATACACCAGCCACAAGAGGTGGCAGTGGGCAGTAGCAGCCAAGTTGGAGGTGTTGGCTTGTTTCTCACCAAGCTGCATTATTTCGGCTTGCCCCTCGAAAAATGTTGTGGACCCCCAATCTACACCAATTCCCTGCAGCTGAGAGTCTAGTCCCTGCAATGGCTTGCACAGCTCCATTAGACAATAAGAACAGCTTAGTGTCCTGTGCCATAGGCCTGGGTTTCAACGGCAGACTCAGCTGGGTGTCCCTTTCAAAAATCTGCCTTTGCACAAATAAACCAATGCATTTGCATGTGCCATTAATTCCTTAATGCATATATGACTATTCACTGGCAAATGCTTGCACACAGGAACACCGCTTACACTAACAGGCTGTTTTAAGTTCACAATTTTGTTTGAGAACCATTTTAATTTTTTTGTGTGCCACAGCTAGCATTAAAAATTCACCTCTGGTTTAAAATGAAGGAAGCCAGCATGGAACAATCAACATTTCAGTGTATTTGTGTTTTTAATCAACATGCATTCTAAGGCTAAATGTGCCCATTTCAGTCAAGCAGGGAAGTTCCCTTTCCACCATAGTGCTGCAACTGTTAACCTCCTCCTGCGCTGAAACAGGCTGGTAACAGCTTAATTATTTAACATCCCTTTGCTGATACAGGCTAGTAAAAGGATCAGTACCTTAATGCTCCTTTCCAGTGCTTTCTTTCAAAAAGCCTTTAAGAAACTCATGAATATTTAATGCTCCTCAGTCAGTGCCAGGAAGATGGTACCGTTAACAGTGAAACCAAATGCCACTACTTGTGTCTGTGTATCCCAGAGCTGTTTATAGCCGTATAGTCCTGGCTCCCTGAATGGTCGTTCCATGACAGGTCAGTCTTTACAATGAGGAAAATAAAAAAAGTTTTCTAGCCTTCTTTTCACACCCGTTGGAGAATGGACTGGACCAGACTATAAAAGAATAAGCATGTCGTCGTGTGTATTATTTTTAAAGTCTGACATCTGTTCAAAATTAGGTAACAGGGCCTATTTGGAAGCATAGGAGGGACAGAGAACATTTTAATTTTTCAACAGAGTAAAATCAGTTCCCCACCAGGGGAAGGAAAACCTAACTAAAAATGATGTCTCTGTACCTTGTAGTCAGGAAGAAAAAAGTTGAAAAGTTGACTTTGACTTAAACTATGTCTTTTGTTCTTTACCCAGTAGGAAAACTTCAAAAAGTTTTTTTTAAACACACACACAAAAACTGTTTTGCATGTCTCCCTTTATCTCCGTTCCCTCGCCTTTTGTGCCAGAAAAAGAAGGGAGAAATATTTTCTTCAGAGATATCAAGTTGAAATGAAGTACTTAAATGCACATAATTCCCAGCACATGAGTATCTGCAGTACAGTCAACCAGACCTGTGATGATTTTGTGAAAATGTTTCTGTCCAAATTGCTTCTAGATTTAAAATTGGATATTCAGGGCGTGGGGCGGGGGGGGGGGGGGGGGATCATTTTGTTTAAATAAATAAATAGCTTGATGTGAGAACCAAAAATATTTGATGTAAAAATAAAAGAGGATTGATTTGAAACAATACCCCAGGGGCATGATGGGAGCTGTAGATTGAGTGGCTTTTACTTCCATTTTCCTCCATGGAATGGACTGTGGCAGAGTGCCTCTTCCAGTCTAAGGACATCTAATCATTCACTGTTTCCCTTAGGAATGAAGCATCATGGGAATTGTCATTTGACAAGATATCTTGGTCTGTGGTGGGGAATGTCAACTTGAGGTCCTCAAACTACCATTTCCAAGAAGCAATGTGTTTGGTTATTTGGTCCGTTTGCTCCTTCTTCTGTGTTTGATGTTATGGATGCACAGTACTTGAAATGCGGAGTGATGTTTTGTAGAAGTTTCCATAATATTGGCATAGGTAGATAAGGTTCCTTGGGTGAATTTGATATCTTTTATTAGACCAACCCAAATAGTTGGAGAAAAATTATTAAACAAGCTTTTGGGTTCAAAAATCCTTCATCAGGCTAAGGAAGTTTCAGCAGTTGGTGTGTGCTACAACCTAAACCCCTGCATAATATTGGCATTCTTTTTTCTCCATCAAAATTGGATAGTTTTCATCTAGGCTTTTAAAATGCTGATTAAACATGCTGTCAATTGAAAATATTCAATAAGCTCTGACTAAATGAAGTCAACAGCAAGAGGATCAGTCCTATGCTAAGTGCTGTACTGGTTCGAGACCAAGTAAGGACTGAGGTTTGGCAAAACATATTGCTCCCTACAGTTACGGGAACAAGACTGCTGTGGTTGAGTCTATCTAATACTAGTTGATATGCTCTACTCACTGCTCCACAGGAAAGAAAAAAGACAAACTAAACCAATACCAACACAAGGCCCCTATGATTACACAGGGAAAGAAAACCTGTCCTGACCCAGAAAGTTAGTATAATACTCTGGTTATAAGCAAGAATTACCAGAGTTTAGTGCTACAGAAGCTGCAAAATCATCTGCTATAGTTAATATGACAGCCAAACTTCCATGCTTAAACATGGTCCGATATTTAGGTAGGCTATAACTAAAATTCTTGATTTTTTTCCAGTGGTTCCAATTTAAGGAAGTTCCACGGTTGGTTGCATGAATAGGAAGCAGGGCCAAGTGGCATACTTGCTGGGCTAAGGCTATTGAGAATGGGGTGTGAACCCTTCCTTTTTAAAAAACATTCCTAGGCGACACTGGGAAAGTCAGTTAGCTTCTTTGGGCCTCCATTTGTCATCTAGAAACAAGCTAGTATCTCACGGCAGTGGTGGGAGCCTACATATATATATATAGGCTCCCACCACTGCCGTGAGATACTAGCTTGTTTCTAAATGACAAACGGAGGCCCAGAGAAACTAATTAACTTTCCCAATGTCACCTAGGAAAGTTTTTTTAGAGAGGAAGGGCTCACACCCTTTAATATATATATTCTATTATAAAATATATAATATGTACATAATATATATATTAAAGCCTGTGAAGTACTCAAGTATTGAAGTAACTGGGGGGAGAGGGGGGTTTCACATAAGTTTCTCATAACTTATGAATAACTCGCAAGAATTACTCACAAAAGGAAATCTCTCTCTCTCTCTATATATATATATTTTAATGAGGAAAATGATAAGATTTTTTTGTGAAAGAATGAAGACACCCTGCAAAAGACTGTGTGCTAGGAGATATCTTGCTATAATGAAGAACTCTAGTTAGCAATCATTTGGGGATCCAGCACATGAATAGCCCATTGGCAGTTCTGGGGGCTGTTGTAGATCCAGCAGACTGTTGTTTTAAAAGCAGGGATATTACTAGAGCATCATTATATTCTGGCAGTGTAGTTTTGCACAAACCACTTGGCTTGTGACACTCTAAATTTAATACTGGGCTGCAGATAAACGAGAAATGGAATAAATATTGTAAGAACAAAGCTGTCACAGAAATGCACTGTGAGTGTTTCAACTCTATTCAAAGGCCCTCCACTATAATTGTCTCTGACAGAAGGCTCCTGTACAGTAAGTACTTTGGTTGCCAGTGACCTTAAACATGATTATCATTAGCCTCCTTGTAATATTGCCTCTCCCCTGAACTCAAATTACTGTGCTTCTCAGATGGTTTTATAAAGAGAGTTCAGGGCTCCAGTTAACATAACTCAAGCTGTTTTAATCAATGCTGTGTCCTTTTGTAAATAAAGCTGAAATTTGAAATAAATGCCGCAATAATTACATCCATATTTTATTATATTTATTGCAATAATTTTGACCATAGTAATTTGAATTATTGGTGTGTGCAAGCAATAAGAAGGAATGTGGGCAATAATTTACACTGATAAATATATTACTGCCATATCTAGTGTTGGGTTCTGTTTAAGCAAAACAGCTAAATAAAACCATGGTTTTAATACAGCAAAGGTATCCTGATTCAGGAACCAAACACACCTGCAGACTATAGATGCCTCTGTGCCCTCCCAAGAGAGAACAGAAATGTGCTTCCCTCTGTCTCTTTATGGAAAGTGCCTTGACACATGTGGCTTACCAAAGGCTGACCAACATGCACTGAAAGAAGAGGCATGTCAGTACCCAGAGGAAAAGTCCTTGAAGTTTGAGTGGCAGCAACACTTACAGCAGATCACTCTTTACAGGGAGCCACTTGGGAGTTTAAATCAGAGTTTGGCAGGGTATTTCCAGACTCTGTATTATAGGGCACGTCTATATGGCACGATGTAGCAGCACATAGACATCTGAGACAGCTCTGAATGAGCTAGCTCAGATCTGAAATGCATTTATCCTTGCTAGTAACGTGCTGCACCTCAGTTAATTAGCCCACGGTATATTAGCTTGTTCAGAGGTAGCTTGGGTGCCTCTTAACAGCACCTTTTTGCACTGTGTGCACATACCCAGGAAGTCCATAAATGACTTTGGAATGAGGTAATATACTATGTGTAACCAAAGGACTAATTAACTTGAGTGCATGCTGAGTTGCACACATGCTCTCAGCACCTGCAATACAAAGCATAGAGTAGGACAGGATCTCTTTGGTCAACTCCACCCCACCGATGTCACGGGCAACTATGTCACCAAGACCTGAACAAGCTGGTCAAGCTCCAACTTAAAAAGGAGTTATTGTGAGTGTGTCCCAAATCCTAAATCCTCTGATTGTTAAGCAACTTCTAGCTGCCAGCCTTAGTTTATCCAAGAACTATTTATACTTATCTGTTCTGCAATTACTGGCCTTTAATTATAGTTGTTCTTTCGCCTGCTTAAAGTTTATCCTCCAGATGCAGTTGTAGGGAACAATCATATTCCCTCTTGGCCCTTGTTTTTTCTAGGAGAAATAAACCATGTTCTTTTAGAATCTTCTTGTGAAAGAGTCCCTATATCCCTACTCATCCTAGCAGCCTTTCCCTGCACCTATATCAGACTGAATTAAATTGTCTTGAACATGAGTGACCAGACCTGTACAAAGTATTTCACGTGAGGTCTAGCATTTCCTCATACAATGGCATTAATATTCCCTTATCTCTCCTGGAAATACCTTGCTTGGAAAAAAACCTAGGAGGGCATTTGTACTTTACATGGTTACATCATTTTTTTTTTTTTGGTTCAAAGCTATCTTGTGATCAACTAATGCAGACATAACTTTCTCTTTGTCTTTCCCACAACCAATCCCCCCCCCCCCCAGTTTATCCTGGGAATTCTTATTAGTTCATAAGTGTAGGACCTACACTTTATACTAGTAGTTTTTTTCCCCATTTCTATTGATATAATCCTCCTGTTTATCCAGTTTTGCCTTAATGATATTGTGAAACATATCCATGGCAAGAATGATTCTCAAATTTGTGTCAACAGCACACCACTGCTTTCTAAGTCAAGGTCATTAATGGAAGCCCTATAGTTCCCTTTTCCAAACCATTGTTACCTCCCCTTTAATTACCTCCCTCCTTAGCTGCCTAACAACTCTAGTATTAATGCTTATCCTCTGCAGTTTACCTAAGAATTCTCCCTCTAATATCCTATCCATTTTTTTTTTAATCTAATAAACAGAATCATAGAGAATCATAGAATCGTAGAGAAGTAGGGCTGGAAGGGACCTTCAGTGGTCATTTAGTCCCACTTATCCCCATCTAGACCATCCCATAAAAGCCATAATCTAGACCAGGGGTGGGCAATTATTTCATCCGGAGGGCCACTTAATGAGTTTTGGTGAGCTGTTGAGGGCCACACATGCAAAAATCTTTTAGAAGATATCATTTTAACAAATAATAGATTAAAAAAAATCATATACATCAAACATCCACTATAACTGATTTTAATTTTATTTTAAAAAGTAATTTTTGGCCTGATATTTTTTTTTTTAGTAGTGTACATAAAGGCAATTGCATAATAGCTCAAAATAAAATCTTACTCTTGTATATTATGTGTGTGGGGTGTCTTTGTGGATAGGGGTAAATATGGGGGGGTGAAGACCCCTCACTTTCCCTTTCTGGACAGCATCCATCTCACCAAGCCAGCATCCTTTGGCATTGCTTGCCTCCTTATGGCCCCACATATCTTCCCCTCCCAGCTGCCCAGTGGGGCAGCTTGAAGATGGGGGTTGGACTTTATCCTCTGAAAATTGCCTAGCCTGATGGCTAAAGCACTCCACTGGAAAGTGGGAGCTGCAGGTTCAAACTTCTCCTGTAGAAGGGGCAATTAGGCTAGGAACATAAATTACACATGAATTGGTATAAGGGATCAGAAACCAGTTCAAATCTGTAACACAACAGAAGTTCAATGCACATAAACTATTTTCAAAGTGGCCAAAATGGTTTAAGATAGTAATAGACTTCACTGATTTCAGTTAAATCAGTTTATTGAACTTCTGTCCAAGATCCCCTCCAAATTCATGTTAACTTTCAGTCCCTCAGCATCCCACAATGCTTTGCATCTCCCCTACAAGATCCCCATCACAGGGTGGACAGGTTAGCCTCAGCTCAAGCTGTCTGTTCCACCCATGCAGGGGTGCATGCTTTAGCTCCCCTTCCCCTCCCCCTGGTTTCTGGCCTGGGCCACTGCAGGCACGTGGCTGCATTTTCAGAATCAAAAGTGAATGTCTGTTCACTTGCTTATTGGTTCAATCTACACAGCCTAGACTAACCTGTGAAGATTGAGTTGATTCAGCCTTGGGTTTTTAAACTGTCTGTACTTAGGCCTAGGGTTTTGATGTTCTATTTCATGGGACCACTACCCTATTGGGCTAAAATATGGGAGAACCTTTCATCTCCTTCTGTATCAAAAAATCACTGGTTGTGTTTAAAGTCTGGGATACTTGCATAATATTATGCGTGCTCCCAGGGGATCCTTTTCTATACTGCAGGCTCTGTGACCAGAGTGGAGGAAGTGTAGGACAACAGTTAAACAAATGGAAATAGAGTCCAGCGTCTGGGGGCACGTCTACATGAGACACTAAATGCACAGTAGACTAATTCTATTGTGCATTAGCACATCACAGCAAAAGCAGTGCTACTGCACTAATGCACAGTAGAATTAGTCTACTGTGCTTTAGCATCACTAAAACAGTCATGGCAAAATAGCGCTGATTACTGCACATTCAGTTAGTACCTGTAGTTACAGGTACTAAACTTAATGCACAGTAGAGCTGTGTGAATCTCTGGTCCCTGATCAGATTTGGCAGAGATTTGGCCTGATTCGGTGGCTGAATCTCTGAATCTGAAATGAATCAGAGGACCTTTTCATCTCTCTAAATCAAATTGGAACCCTCTGAATCTATTTAGAGAGATTCAGACAGATTCAGTGATTTGGACACAGACACAGCTTTAAGTGTTTTTTCTACGTACCTCTAGGTAGCAGGTGGCTCATGAATGCTGTGATGCTGGGGCAGATGGAGTGTCCCACAGAAGTACAGGGGGGTCCCCAGCACACTTGGCAGCAGACCCAGAAGTGGACCAGAAGCACTTCTGGTCTACTTCCAGGTCCACCAGAGAGTGCATAGGGGGGGCCTGCCTGTGTCTCCCTGGCTCAGTAACTGGTGCCTCCTGGGTCTGGGGAGGCATCTGGAGTCCCCTTGAGGCCAATTGCCAAGCCAAGGGCATGCGGAGGGGTGGAGGGAAGCGCTCTTCTGCAGACCCGAAAATGGACTAGAATTACTTCTAATCCACTTCTGGGGTCACCGCTGAGCACGTGGAGGGACACCCCATGCTCCTGCGGGATGCTCCGTATGCCCCAGCACCACAACATTCATGAGCTGCACTGGTACTGAAAGGTATGTAGAAAAAACATGTAAAGCTGCATCCATGTCTGAATCGGTGATTTTCTGAATCAGCATCATACCTTCAGATTGGGATTCGGCCGAATCAAATCAGGGACAATGATGCATATCAATTAATTGAATCACTGTCCCCGATTCAGGCTAAATCTGAATTGAATAGGACCCGCTTTGCACACCCCTAATGCACAGTACCTATGGCACATTAATGGACATGTAGACATGCCTTGTAAGTGCCAAAATTTGCAGTTATACAGCTATCTGCACAGCTGTATAATTGCCACTTAGGCACATGAAGAATTTAATCAATGGGATTGTGTCAGTGGTGTGTAGGCTTACAGTTTTGTGCACTTTCCCCTAGAGGTGAATCGCTCAGATTTTGCTTTCCAAAGACTTCTAACACTATCATGAGGCAGTCTGTAGCAATCACCCTAATCAAGTTCCTCATAATGAAAACATGAGAATTGGCAAGACTGCATCTCTTTCCTGCCTGTTCTGGAAAGCTGAAAGCTGTTTCTCCTTTTCCGTAACTATCTGAATGAGTCGTAGACAAGGCAGCACTTGTAATCTTCCCAGTCTAAATACGTGCAATCTAAAACAACAGGCTAAGACACAAGTGGCCTTATTAAAAACAAGATGGATGAGGACAGAAAGTATAATTTTCAAAGGACTGGAATGATATGCAACAGGAACATATCACATCAGCAGTAACATGAAGCTGTACAAAAGATTGGAGGACAGATACAATGAACAAAAAGCCCAGAATCACTAGAAAAGTGTTTTCTCACTTCTGGGCCTTCCAGATGGTCAGATTCCAGATATATCTATCATGTTTTCTCCATTTTCCCCTCTGCTCTGGGCTTTCTTGTTTAACCCTCAACCATTCCCCATGCAAACAATATAAATACATTAGGGTGTGACAATTTCAGTCTTTAATATTATTTGAAACAGCCATCTGGTGCTACTGGCCTTTCTGACGGGTTTATTTAATAGTGAGAACCAGACAGAGTCACCGTCTTTTTGCAAGACCCAGGCATACTGTTCTGTCTAACCTTTAAATGCAGAATGACACATGGAGAGGCTGCCTTAGAATCTCTAATTAAATATAACAGAGTAGGGGAAACTAGAGCTTTTAGCCCTGATTCTACAATCCGATAACACTTTTAACCTTGAGAGCATTGCCTTAACCCAGCATCAGAAACACTTTATAAATTGTCCCTCTGCCAGTTGTAGGAACCTCCAAAAGCTAACAAGGTACAAAGCAAAGCCAAAAAGACATTGCCTCTGCACAAATACATGTCGCTGTCTAACATGGGCTGAAAAAGGAAGTGTGTAGTCCTAGTATGACAATAACAAATGGATTGGGCGGGACAAAATGGTGCAACCTAGAGACTAATTAAGCAGGCAAACATTTGTACTCCTAACTAAGCTGTGGAATGGACACCCAAGGAGCATTTTTCCTAGGTTCATTTAGAATCATATTGCGAAAAAAAAAATATAGCAAATATTAATGAGAGCTATTAGTACAATTCCTCTCCTCTTCCTCTCACTACAGCACTTCCTAGGAGTCCCAGCCATTGTTCCAAGCATTGTGTAAAAATAGAAGGGAAAGACCATAACTGCCCCCAAAGAGAACTTAAGACAGGGGTGGGCAATTATTTTGGACGGGGGGGCACTTACTGAGTTTTGACAAGCCATCGAGGGCTGCATGACAGACAGCCCAGGGCAGATAAATATTACTTTTCTAAATTTTTTAGGGGTCCCATGGGCCGGATAGAATGGCCTGCTGGGCCGCATCTGGCCCACGGGCCACATTTTGCCCAACCCTAACTTAAGAAGTGCCATACTGGGTGTGACAAGTGGTCCATCTAGCTCAGTATTCTGTCTCCCAGTTTTTTTGTACATGTAGAAAATACTAGTTCTGGGCAGTATAAGAAAAGAGACATGCTTTTGTTTGTCTCTAATGAGGGCTTAAAATCAGGGAAAATGAAAAGGAGGAGAGGGAGAGAAAAGAGAAAAAAATGTGCCCAATAAAAATGCAACTTGTTCTTTGTTAGGAGTTGTGGAAACTTACTATGGATATAATCTGAACACAAGTTATACATGAAAGAATTAAAAAGAATGACTGGAGCCATATAATTCCTTAGTGTAAATCGGCATAATCCCATCGCCATGAGTAGATCCCAGTTAATTTAAATAAACCAGGGATTTGGTTCTTAGCAGCAAAGCCACAGATTCTTCTTCATTAGAAAGCTTAAGTGTATATTTGTCACCCAGCAAAGAGAAGCACCAACGTCTTGTGCACAAATGTCAATATGAATGTGGTATACACACACATGTCATAGCCAGGATGTTAATTGCTTCTACAGTTTCAAGCAGCTGAGTACAAAGTAGCTGACTTTGTTATACAGTGTTTGTTAAAGAGGCTTCTGCAATGTCTTGGAGCCAGATCCTCAGGTGCTGGGAATCATCACAGTTTTGCTGCTGTCAATAGTTATGCAGATTTACACCAAATACAGAACAGCCCTTTGTGGTCCTTTCTCTTGGGGCAATGCTACACATGCTGAAGAACCATCTGGGAAGACATCAGATCAGACAAATGAGCCTCCTTGGCTGCTTGAGACAAATCTTTCCCAGAGAATGAGACTTTTAGGAACCAACTCTAGTTAAAATGAAAAATATTGCACAGTGGGATCTGCTGAGTTGTTCGTTGCTTTTTAACTACTTGGTTACTAAGCCTTAGTTGATCACGGTAGGATGCTATTAGGCAATGTCACATCTTTTGTACTGAATCAGTTGGATCTAGTATTTTTCTTGTTGTTAGTCCTCCATCAAAGTCTTCATGCAAACTGTCTTGTCATCACAGCTTTCATTAGTCATGGAAAAAAAGGTCAGGTAGGATAGATTTCCCACTGTAGCACGGAGCTAGAAACAGGGCTGAATTAGAGGGATGGAAGTATAGGAGGAAATAACCGGAGCACCATGATGTTTGCTCTGGGTGATACAGGAAAATTGACATATGCATAAATGAGGATATTAAAAGTGTTCAGAATTACAGATTGCACTTTATATGATTCCTTTCTCATTGCTTTTGTACAAGAAATACAACAAATCTTTTAAAAACTGAGGTAAAATGACTATCTCCATTATATTTGTACTGACTCTTTATGAGCTTTTCTTGTTTCAAACAAAACTGGTCAAATATTTCTGGCGTAAATATTTTTGATGGGGAAAATTGATTTTTGGTGAAAGGAAATTTTTCACAAAATGTGTCAGATTTTCTCAAAAAAATGTTTTTTTAATCAGAAAACTGAAATGCAAAGTTAAAAAAAAACAGAACTTCAATGGATTAATATTTAAGTTTGGAAACCAATTTTTTGAATGTTCATAGTTTCATAGATGTTAGGGTTGGAAGGGACCTCAGTAGATCACCGAGTCCAACCCCCTGCCCTGGGCAGGAAAGAGTGCTGGGGTCAAATGACCCCAGCCAGGTGCTTGTCCAGTCTCCTCTTGAAGACCCCCAAGGTAGGGGTGAGCATCACCTCCCTTGGAAGCCCATTCTAGATCCTGGCAACCCTTAACTGTAAAGAAGTTCTTCCTAGTGTCCAGCATAAATCTGCTCTCCGTCAGTTTGTGGCCCTTGTTCCTGGTTATTCCATGGGGGGCCCTGGTGAACAGAGTATCTCCAATCCCTTGCTGTACACCCCTGATGAATTTGTAGATGGCCACAAGATCACCTCTCAGCCTTCTCTTGTGGAGACTGAAGATATCCAAGACCCTCAGTCTCTCTTCATAGAGCCTTACTTGCAGGCCCCTAACCAGATGAGTGGCCCTCCTCTGAACCCTCTCAAAGTTGTCCACATCCCTCTTGAAGTATGTCGCAGTACTTCAACTGTGGTCTGACCAGTGCCACATAGAGGGGTAGTATCACCTCCCTGGACCTGTTAATGATGCACCTGCTAATGCATGATAGACTGCAGTTAACTTTACTGATCACTTCATCACACTGATGGCTCATATTCATCTTGGTGTCAATTATGGCTCCCACTCTACCAAGCATCTACCCAAGCACACTGTTATCTCTCTCATCCTATGCAGTGGGACCCCCACCATCAGTTTCTATACCATAAGTCTTTCTGAGATCCCTGAACTAATGTGACACACAGTGAAGTTCTGTCACTAATTAACTCTCTATATGGCCTCCAACTGAAGTTCCTTTCACAGGGCAAATTTCTCTTCTCTTCTTTTACTCCCTGTTTCAACTTGACTGCAATCTCCTCTCACCACCTCTCACTTATTTAACATCTGTTGTCATTTTTACCTCACCTTGTGCCCTGTGCAAGTGCCTGTTTAGGTAGCATCAGTTGATGTTTTCCCTAATTGATGATCAATGCACAAAACAAAATGTTTCTCCCTTGCACACCCACATTTCAAATTCCTTCTTTGGGTCCTATTCTGTAAGGCTCTTTTTCTTGTTTTGTTTTGTTTTTGCTATGGAGTTCCTCCTTTCCTTCCTCGAGCATCTTTCATTAATTTGCAGTCTCTATTTCAGCTTCTGTCTTGCTGCAGAAACCTCTCTAGCGTGGCTGCTTTATCTTTCTGAGGTATTGATACTGTTTTCTTTTCTTTTTTTTAAGTCAACCGTATATCCATTTTACATTTTCTTGACAATTTAAAGCATCTCACACTGCAGTCTAAGAGGTACCAGTATAGCATATCCCTCTACTTTGATATACTTCTACTCTTTTATATTTATCTTTTCAGTCCCAATTTCTGCATTTCTTATTTGTCCTTATTCCATTGGTTCCCTCCTTCACTTAGACTTAATAAATCAGAACTGCACAGGACAAATCATCTATATATTACCACATTGACATGAGCATGGATTGCCGACCATCTGGCTTTGTTCACAATCAGAATTCCATTCCTGCTTTTTCTCTTTTTAATTCATCGAGCATCTCCAACACGCCAGGTTGATGTTCTGATCCAATTTCATCTGTGTGGAAAACCCTCATCTTGCAAAGAAATAAAAGAGAAGCAAATATCCTGTAAATCATTTAAAACTGAATGGCAGCACTGAAGAGTTTTTGTGTTTATCGTAATCCCAGATTATCTATACGTTAGCGCAGACCACTGTGTGGTAAGCATTTTTGCAAACACACAGCGACTCTAAGTTTCATGCATGGAACTATAAACATATGTGAATTAGGTAATTATTGAGTAGACCATGCAAACAGATATTTTGGGTAACACCAGGTATAGATGGCTGTCCTCACACCTTTTGTGTACATAACTGGTTCTTTTTAAGCTTGTGTACACCTAGTTGCCTGTGTTTGAATCATTGACCCACAGTATCCAGAGGTGAATCCCCAAAATTTTATACATTAATAAGCATGTAATGGAGACTCATTAGCCATTTTGTCCAAATGTTGCCCATCATCACAAGATAATTTCTTTCATCCTTTGTTGGTAGTTTGGTGACTGCAGCAGGAGGCTGTTGGGTCCATGGGGTACTATCCAACAAATTAAGTAGCATGATTTGAGATTTCTATTGAGGCTAAGATCAAACCTTCATTTTTGATTAAATGATCATAAACCTCCATCATGTTTGCTGCTTCTCTTAACTGGAACTCTTTTGCTTAGTAAAAATATTAGTGACTATCATAATGTTCATTTTGTTTTCAGAGGACCAAATCTGAATGCTTACTCCTCTGGTACTTGGACAAAACACCCTTTGACTTTACTGTGAACTTTTCCTATGTAACTCTGAATAAGACCTGAAGGGAAACTTCTGGATTTGACCAACAGGTAAAGCAAACATCTTCTATTTTCTCCTCAGTCTCCTTCAATAGAAGGAGTCTATGAATTGTAGGGAAAAGAAATAAGTGATTTTCATTAATTAGAATTCCTATAGATTTTTAATCAACCTTATAAGGTTTATTACGGACTTTTTTTTCTTAGTTCAGTAAATGTGATTGTCTATACTATTTTAACTAGCCATATACATCTCCTTTAGGAATGTTAAATCACCGTAGAAAGATATATTGACTTCAGCGGAGCTTTGCAGATTTATATCAGCTGGCAGGGGCGTTGAGGTTGATTAGTCAGATTAAAATAAAAAGTTGTTCATTCTCTATAGGATTTGAAAGTAATTTCTATAAAGCCCCACTGGGTTAATCTCTGTTTGGTTCTAAACAACAGTGCCTCTAATGCCAAGCCAATTTGTATTCACCTGCTGAAATCTCCTATGGAAAAGTGGAGGAAATGTTTTGTGCACTTTGCTGCAAAATTCCCATTTGCAGCCTGTTCTAGCTGCATCAGGCAGGATGAATCTGTAAGAGCTCCTTCCTCCATAAACCCTGCAAGGATGCACTTTTCCTTCTTTCTTATGAGTGGGGAGGAATTTTTGATACAGTTTTTTTTTTCTGGCTTATCCAGCAATTTTAGAGTTACAAGGCTTTCTTTTGCTGCACCAGAATGTATTGCCTTTGATAAGCTCTTAGTCACTGCTGCCAAAGTGAATGCAGCATGCTTTATTACAGATTCCAGCCAAGTACACATTTTATCCTTCCAGTTCACTCACCAACACCTTTTCTCTTCGGCTTTGGTTCACTACATTGCAGTTCCTCAATCTGTCTTGCCATTTTGCATTCAGTTGAGCTTGTGCCTGTTAAAATTTCTGGCTAATAACTGTCATTCCAAATCCTCACTTAACCCACATCCTCCTAAATGCGAACCCTTCATCATAAGCTCCAAATTTCAGCTGCTCGTAGGCCTCAAAGCCACCTTGATTCTCGCCACTAGCCAGAGTATATGGGGGATGCTACTTGCTTCTTATTTTTCAAATTCAAAGATTAGTTGATTATGAAAAATAACAAGATCAGCAGTCAAAGGTATGAATATGCCTAATGTCTTTTTTTGCTATCATGGTTAAAGCACACATTTTTAAAGCCATTGACATACCAGAGATTATCATGGTAGCATAACATCCAGCCACCTTTAAACCCTTCCCTTGCCCTGCCTGAACAACAAAGTACCTATTTACAATGGGTCAACCAAGTGTTATCTTCAGCATCAGTCAGAAGCAGAGGTAATATCAGGCCTCTCTAGCAAAATATATTGACCATTTTGTCATCCCAGAGTCATCAATACTAGTGGGAGTAATAGTACGAGAAGTTCTGTACAATATAAAGGTCTTATTCAGGAGGCTGGATCCAGTGGTTCCCAGGATCTGTACACACATGTAAGAACAAGACTCTTTTTGCCTCACGCATTTTGCAGTCCAGACTTACTATACAAGATAACAGGTGGAGAAAAAACAAAAAAAAAAACTAGGTAGAGGCATTCAAAAAGCCCAAGGCAGATTGGAAGTAACTTCTGCAGGTTTCTCTAGCAGGCTACATTACTTTAGGAGTGAACAGGACACAAGTTTGCCCTTTCCTGGGGGGGCACAAAGGCTGCCTGCAATGGCCAAGGCCAACAGGTTGGGGGCGCTCCTGCACGCCTCCTAGTGAGCCAGAAACTGCCAAATGCAGCCGAGCAATGGGCCACCCTTGATTGGCTGCCAGGCACATGACCCCAAACCCCTTCCAGGAGAGCCCCAAAGTGGGTCACCATGGCACACTGGGCAGCCTGGCCAAGGGTGAAGTGGGGGCTTGTCATAGTGACCCAATCTGGGGCTCTCCTGGAAGGGTTTTGGGGGCATGTACAGAAGGAAGGATCAGGCCCCTTGTAGGTCCAGTGAGCAGCAGGTACCCAGTGTGAGAGCAGGAATCACAACTGCAGGAATCATGCTGGGTGCCAGCCGCTGCCACTTGCAGTTCACCGGAGCTCTGAGGCGCCCAATCCTTCCTTCTGTGGAGTGCCTATACCTCCACCTAGGCACCTTGAATGAAGATAGAAAAATACTGAGCTACAGGTGTTCCCTCCTCCTCCTCCTCCCTGTGGCTGACAGCTCACTTCAAGCACGACGTGGTGCCAGGGAAGCTGGCTGGGTTTGTGGCAACCCAGAGGTAGGACTTACTGTATGCTCAGCCGGAGCATCCAAACCTGGCAGAGTTCCAGCTGGCCTCCCTGCAAGGGGGGAGGGGGGGGGAGCACAAAGGAGCCTGGGATGCTGGTAGATGGTGACCTAACATGAATCAATAGCAGATCCAATACAGAAGTTTGATAGACTAGTCTAACCTAAACCAATTATATCTGATCCCTCATTGAACCAGGTCTATCTTACACTGGGTTCCACCATTTTTAAACCAGTTGTGGATGCATCTACATGTCACCCTATGGTGATGTTGCTACTGCACCGTGCTTTAGTACTTCCTTTTAGAAGTACTAAAACACGGCGCAGTAACAGCCCATACTGAGCCGTATGCATGGCACATGGTTATTTTTAGCTGCTACTTTGCCATAGCGGTGCGCTAAAATAGGGGAACACACCGCTACACCTAAGTAGTTGCTGGTGACATGTAGATGCACGTGATCACTACATTGCTGTAGTGTGTCACTATGTCACTGAAGCGTGTCACTACAGCAACATAGGGTGACGTGCAGATGCACTTTGTATGCCCGAACCTACTGTTCTGTTACAGCTACGGACCAGTTTCCAACCACTATACCAGTTTACGTGTAATGTCTGTACCTGGCCTAAGAGACAGGAGGCAGGACAAGATATCAGTGAAACAAGCCTAGCTCATGCACAGAGCAGCAGTCATACTAGTCCTCTCACACTGTCAAAACTGTTTTCAAGTGGCAGTGTATACCAGCACACCACTTTTCACCAGGGTGGTGTAAGGCTGGGACTGCAGGTATAAGTTGTTCACTGGCA
Organism: Alligator mississippiensis; assembly: GCF_030867095.1. Taxonomy (NCBI): domain Eukaryota; kingdom Metazoa; phylum Chordata; order Crocodylia; family Alligatoridae; genus Alligator; species Alligator mississippiensis. The sequence goes on from NC_081826.1 coordinate 294,101,869, forward strand.
ATTTAATAAGCGAAAGGATTTTCTTAGTGCAATTCATTTTTACAGTATACAACCAACCTGATTCTTCAAACAGCAGGAGCAAGAAGCTGCCCATAGGTGGTTTTCTCTTTCAGAAATCCCCGCTAAGGCTCTCTATTCCCTGTCCCAAGAAGCATGTATCTTTTGCCTCTGCTTCTAATCAGAGACCCACCGAGATCCTTCCCTCTCACAGCAGCTGATTAACACAGAGCCCTTTCCTAGGGCCCAGCCACTCTGTTTGCAACATGGCACGCTAAAACCAAGCTGTTAAAGCCAAATGGCCTCCAGAGGTGACTGCCAGTGATTAACTTCCCTGTAACCCTTTTACAGTTTTCACTCCTCACTTGATTACATCCACTCTTTCTGTATAAAGTTTCTCCTTGGGTGATTTCCTCAACAGCACTTAAAGGGTAAGTCAATAGGTACCTCTTTCAGAATGACAGCATTTGCATGGCAGCTGGAATTGTTCTGAACTATTTGGTTGTTTCCTCCAAGGGATTCATTTTGAAACCTTTAGCACTTGTTTATAAATATACAGGCAACCGTCGTTCCTCGGGATCGTGGCGTATGCCTAAGACGTCTAATCAGGTGGCTGAGACTCCACTTGTGACAGACAAGGCCGATTCGAGAGCAACACAGCTTGTTACAAGTTTCACATATCCATAATGTCTGAGTTGGAGTCCAAGTTTACAGCATGCTGCCCTCTTGTTTCTCGTTTTGCTTCCCTCCTCGGGATCGAAGCTTCACGTTGAGCTGCACCCAGCGCCAGATGTTCCCTCCAGGTCGTGTGGGATTCTACATGCTCCTCCCAGCTTTCTCCGCCGATGTTGAATGACTTCATGTCATTTTTACACACGTTGTGGTACTGCCATAAAGTGTGAGCCCATTTTCTAGAGCTGTCTCTAATCTCGCAGTACAAAATATTCTTGGGGATACAGTACCCTCCCATTCTCCTGACATGGCCAAGCCATTGTAACCTCCTCTTCTTGATAGTGGTTCCTAAGTGTGTCAATCCAGCATGCTCCAGCACTTCTGTGTTTGCTATTTTGTCTTCTCACTTTATTTTCGGGATTTTATCTCAATGGGGAAGCTATTCAGTCTCTTTATGTGTCTAGCATATGCAGTTCGTGTTTCTGAACCATAAAGCAGGGATGACAGTGTGCAGGTCTCATAGATTCACATCTTCACCTTAGCTGATAATTTGCTGTTCTGCCATGCATGTTTGTGTAATAGCCCATAATTCTCAGCTGGTTTTCTGATTCAATCTGAAAGTCAGGATTTCTGCAGATTGTCGAACTCAAGTAACAAAAACTATCAATGATGCCAATAGATTTACCCTCCAAAAGGATGTCAGGTATTGATTCTTCCAGCTCTTGGTACATGATCATAGTCTTCTTGAGACTGTCAACCCAAATCTCTTTCATGACTCAGGAAATCTGCCCAGGAGACATGGTCCCTCGTGGACCATCTTCCATGATCCATCCTCATCCACCCCCATGGGGATGGATCCTCATGAGAACCCATCCATCCTCATGGTGGATATGCCATGATCCACTTTGACCATCCACATGGGCAGCAAGTTCCTCCAAATCTCCAAACTGAATTTCCTCTGCTGCAGTTTTCCCCCTGCTGCACTCTTCCTAGGTCTGCCCTCTATGGCCCCAGAAAATCTCTCTTTCTCTCCATCTTTATCACTACCCTTCAGGTATTTGAAAACTGGTATCAAATCCCTGCTCTATCTTCTTTTCTCCAGACTAAATAATCCTAATTCTTTTAGCCTTTCCTTATAACCCATTTCCTCATAAATCAAGAGGTCAATAGAACGTACAATGGAGAATTAGCATGGGTATAGACAACCAAAGTTTGATTCTCCTTTATCTACACATATGTACAGTTTTGGGAGGGAAGGCAGCAAAGATCTCATTTAGGAAAGCTGTGTGATGGCTCTGCCACTTTGTAGAAGATGTACATGTGTGACAAAGCTCTGTTCGAAGGCTCAGCTGATGTAAATCATAGTCACTCCATCAGAGTAAGGGCAGTTTAAACTAGTTTAGAAGTCTGAGAGGTCAAAAGGTATACACTTCTCTCTAAAACATGGGGAAAAAATGGAAGGCGGGTTACATAATTACCACCTGGGGATCAGGGGTCCCTGTGTTTCAATCTCACCTCGAAGATGATGTCCCCCAACCTTGCCCTGTCATCTTGAACCCTCTTGTACAATTTCTGCAGAGCCTGCAGAGCCACCAGACAGCTTCCCTAAATGTGACATTTCCTTTCTTCTCCAAATTGTGTGTCTGTGTAGAAAAGGCAGGAGCAAACTACTGCGGTTTGAACCCATGCTTGCTGATTCTGTCTTGCACACTATATTATCCCCATTAGGCCTTGTCCTGAGTGACAGAATAAGTGATGGTTTAAAATGTACTTCCTACTCATGTTTTCTTCTGTAACTGATGTTTTGGGACCTATCCAGCATAATGCATGTTCCTTAGTGATTCTCTTCCCTTGGGCAGCTACACACACACTGTGTTTGTAAGGAGAATTGCACTAAGACATCTTTCACTTCTGGTTCAGCGCTGGCTTCTCAGATCAAGTGAACTATATGGAATCCAAATTGTGCATAAGTGCCAAAAATTGCTACTAGGGGGTTACATATTACTTAGGTCTGTGAAGGGGAAATAAGATTGAGCCCAGACTGTTTTCATTAATTTATTCTCTCTCTTTATAGGAGTGAAGCAAAAGTGATGGGTTTCCAGAAGTAGCTTCTTTCTTTCCTATTTTCTATTGTATTGTGGGATTTGGTTCCCCCAACCCATAGCTGTATGTTTACAGAAGTATCTCAGTGATAGTGGATGAAAAGCTCCAAGCATTGCACATGCATGTTTGTCGGTGGATCGTCTTCACATGAACAGAAACCAGAATGCTGAACTGCGGTGTCAAAAATAAATGTGTTATGGAGAAAACAAGTGTGGGGGCCCAAAAGTTGAATGTGGGCATGAGAGTTTTCACCGTCTGCTTGCTGGGAGAAGTTCATGTCCCTTAAAAATCCCAGCGGTCAGTTGGCTACACTGGATAACTGCTGAGATGAACGTTGAATGGGTGAAGTAAGACTGAGTGGGTGTTGTATAGCTGTAACCAGAGAAAGTTAAACTACTTTCAGTGCCCTGTTTAAGGATTTCAATGTGTTTTTATCACAAGTGAGTGGCTGTCAAAAACGTCAATCTAAATTTGACCCCAATCAGACATCGTTCTTGAGTGAAAAATTAGGCTGGGCATCTTATTAAAAGTGCATTCTCGTAAGAGTTGCCTTATTTCCCAACCCTAGCATAGGTAGAAACTCAATCACAGAACAGATTTTCCCAGGATATTTCCATGATTCTGCTCACAGCTGGCACCTGGAAGGGTACACATGCCAACATTTGCTTGCTTGTTTGTTTTTAATTAGTTTTCAATCTGTTTTGAACCTCAGAAAAGCACTGGGTTGAATTTGGGTTGCATGTCTCATTGAATGCTTATCTATCCTCACAAATTACCTTTCATTTATAAAAGCAGATATTCCAAACACTTTGACATGGCCCTACCATGAATGATTAAGCTGAAATCCTGAAGAATCAGAGGAAAATAAATTCAAAAGTACATGCAAACAGACAATATTCAAATGCATAAGTGTTTCTAATCATACCTCAACTTGTAGAACATAGGGTAATGCTAAAGATTTGCTGAACAACTGTGATGAGAGCATTTCAGAGAGTGCAGAGCCTGAATTCAAAACTGGTTATCATACACACGTAAAAAAATATATGTATTGTATCAAGTTGTCAGTTGCCCATGATTGCCTGATCTGCATATGCAATAACAGTAATTACACATACAAATGAAACATGTGCTTCTATTTGCAGAAATGTCTACACAGTTTTAAAAATTAGACTCTAACTGTGGCCCCTTTTTGAGGGACCAACCTAGGTGTACTCATCTACATTAAATGAGGGACCTCCATCATATACACTGAACCGTTACTGGGAATTTGCTTGTAACTGCCTCCTAAAAGTTGTTACTTCCAACTATTTTTCTTGTCTAGGGGTATAGAATATAATTGAAAAGAAATATTTGGAAAGAGAACCATACTGTTAAGAAAACTTCCACTTCTGGGTCAGCATTGATTTCTCCAATAAAGACCGGGGAAGCCACAAAGCTAAAGTGATCTTTGTCTATGACCATTACAATCCTATGAGCCTTAGGACAACACAGCCTACCCATTATCTGGGTGCTAATGTTATATATTCAGTGTTTTAGAAATGGGCCCAGGAAGAGCTAGCTGCACATCTAGTGAGACATTATCACTGGTGGTGTTCTGACACCTCTGATAAAAACAGCAAAATGGGCATTGAAGTTAATGTAAGACTTCCTCTTAACTTCAGCCGTACTAAGTTTATATCAGCAGTTATCAGGTGAACACTATAGATATTCATCTTTCAGGACCTTGCTGGCATTTCTGATTGCCTCTGTAAGGTTTTAATTGAGGTCATCAAGTGTCATGAAATTTAACATAAATTCAGTTTAGGAGGATCCAGCCCTGTTTAAGTATTACATCATTAGCAGAATTGGTCAGTAACCTTTTGGGCCCTGCCAGAGAGTTGGCTCAGGTTGGAGCTTAGCAAAGTTAGGCGGAATATCATTACTTTATAATTTATGAAGCTGCTCATTTCAACCTGAATCAATTCATCAATTAAGCAAGAGATGTGTGCTGAGATCCCCTGTGTGAAGGGGCAAAAGCTCCCTTTCCCCATCCAGCACCCTGCACCTGCCCAGGCTACTCCAGCAGGGACTGCAGCTGCTTCTCTGGGGTCTGCCACCACTGCTGATGCCCTCCTCTGCCCTTCCCTGCCCTTAGCAGGCCCCGTGTTGCCTGACCTAGCAGTGTGCTTTGCTGCCAGTGGGAGGGTGAATGTGCTTGGCCCTTCAACCCTGCCTGGAGGCAGCAAGAAGGGCCACCAGGATGGTCCTCGGTGTGTGAGACCCTTTAGGAGGAGTCTCAGCAGTGGGGGCTGCCTTTGCCCCCTGAGGTATGGACCAGAAGTCAAGAGAGGGCAGGCAATGGGGAAAGCAGGGCACAGCAGAGTGCCATCCAGCCATTGCTGCCCTTATGTGGCACCAGCTGGATCAGAGATTCTCAACCTTAGCCTCAAAGCCCTGCTCTCTACTTTTTCTTAACTTACATCTCTATCTCAGTGATCTCCAGCTGGGTAGTCATGAAACTCATGGAAAGGAAACTCATGAAGCCAGGAAACTCATGAAGTTATGGAAGAGGCCTTGAAACTAAAAGGGTTGAGAAGCACAGGTATAAGGGGGCCAATACTTTGCTTGAACAAAGATGTATTCTGTGTCATTTTTTAATGGTACATCTCAGCACTGCTTTGATTTCCTCTGGGAGGGAATGGAATTTGTTATATGGTTGCAAAAATGCACGCGCACGCACGCACACACACACACCCCTTTTCAGTTGTAAGAGTGAAATCTTTCACCAATTTCAATCCAGAAATAAAAGTGTGCCCCAGGTATCAAATGGTTAGGAAACACTAGATAAAGACCTACCATTTGGGGAATTGGGATTCAGTTCCTTTCTCTGCCACAGGTTCTGAAATCTTGGAAAGTCATTTAGGACCACATCCACAAAAAAACAGCAGTTTGGCACCTAAAGTGCATCGGAGGTGAGGCGTAGGTTTGTGGATCCAAGCGAGTGACCTACAAAAGCCTTGGCTAACAGCTTATGTACCAGAGAGGTTTTGTAGGGCTTGGGGGAAAGCTAAATTTTCCAGTGAGAAAACTCAGTTCAGAGTTCAATGTTCTGGTACTGTGCATACCTAGAGGTACTGATGGCTTTGCTGAGATGAATATTTCAGTATCTATCTTCAAACCGAGGTCATTTGACAGCTGCAAGCCTAACAACCTCTGCTTAAGTCCCTTGAGGGCTTGTCTACCATGATAGTGGCATGTCCAATTACCAGGTGCTTTAAGCACACACCACACACGCACACTAAAGGCTGATTATGCACACAAGACTGAGAAGCTTGAACATTGGGATGCTTCCCAAGGGTTGTCTACTGTACCCATGCTCAGGCATTACAGAGACTGAGCCTTCAAGAGGCTGGGGCAGGAAGAGTAGAGGCTGGGAGTGGGATGGGGAATGGAGGATGAAGGGAAGGGAAGGAGCAGAGGCTGGGGAGGAAGACGGAAGCAGAGACTAGGAAGAAGGGGGGACCTGAGGCTGTGGGGGAGGCAGACAGGGGGCAGAGGTGGCAGGGGGCAGGCACAAGCAGGGGGAAGCAGCTTGACCTCCCCACACCACCTCCCTCTCTACTGCCTGGCCCCTGCATCAATGGGAAGGATGAACTAAAGACAACCTCCTCAATGATAGTAGGGCCGTGCGAGGCTTCGGACAGAGCTTCAGATCCGGAGAAGCTTCAGGTGCTTCAGCATCTGAAGCAGCATGTCTGGGTTGAAGCGCTGACTTCTTTAGGCTTTCCTAAGTGGTTCAGAAAAGCTTTGCAGGCACCTCCGAGATCCAGTCATAGGGTATAATGGGGAAACAATGAAATAACTATAACTTTGTTGTTTTTTTGTCTGATTTGGATGAGAGTTACAGGAGATGTAGCCTCTGCTGAGAGCATGAAGTCTGCCAAGCTTCAAGAAGATCAGTGGAGGGGTTTGGGGGGAACTACACCCCAAATTCTTGAAAGCAAAACTCATGTCACATCTATGTGTACACCACAGGGGCACAAGCACCCATGGCATGAGTTTTGTCCATCAGCAGCTAGGGGTGGAGGGCCCCAGACCCCCCCCTGCACCAATTTCCTCTACAGCTGGCAGAAACCCAGTTTGGAGCTTCAGATCAGATCACTGCTATCTGAAGTGGCTGGATCTGAAGCCGGATTGGATCACTGCCAACTTGCACAGGCCTAATGATTAGATCCTACATGTGGAGAATTGTGACAAATGTATATATTTCCCATGTCTAGAATCTAATTACTGGGGGGGGGGGTCATCTTAAATTCAGGGTCATCTTAGATTCAAGTAAATATGGTGGTATCCTGGTGAGTAGACCATTTCCTCAGGAAGAGAACGACCTGAGGTGTAGGCTCTCCCCTGCCCCAGAAGAGTTAAATGCCCATATCAGCCACCTCCCAAGAGAGTCTTTAATGACGTGGATGGAGGTTAGGCTGGGATATAAGGTGCATTCTCCACCACTCCTCCTGTGATGATGTCACTATATAGAAGGGAAAGTGAGATGAATGGGGCCAGGGGGAAGTAAGCATGAGCCTGTTGCTTACTGGTTATGTTTCTTAAATGGTCCTGGGTCCCAACTAGATCACCCCAGCCAAAGCGTTGTCTAGCCAGGTCTTAAACACCTCCGAGGATGGAGATTCTACAACATCTCTGGGTAACCCACTCCAGTGCTTCACTACCCTCCTAGTGAGAACATTTTTCCTAATATCTCATCTCAACTTCCCTTGCTGCAACTTGAGACCATTGCTGCTTGTTCTGTCATCTGCCACCACTGAGAACAATATAACTCCATCACCTTTGTAAGCAAGCATCCCTCAGGTAGTTGAAGGCTGCTATTAAATCCCCTTTCAGCTTTCTTTTCTCCAGACTAAATGAGGCCAGTTACTTCAGCCTCTCCTCAGAAGTCACATGCCCCAACCCCCTCACCATTTTGAAGTCCAGTATGCCATTAGCTTTCTTGGCAACAAGGGCACACTGTTGGCTCATATTCAGATTATTGTCCCCTGCAACCCCCAGGTCCTTTTCTGCACAGCTGTTGCTTACCCAGTCCATTCCCAGCCTGTACCAGTGTAGATGGCAAATGTCTTCCTCCATCCTAGGCTAACTTTCTGCTTTGTGGTGAAAGCCACTGCCTGTGGGACAGGAAACAGTAGCATAAGGATGGGTAAGTGAGCAGAGCATGTGCCCTCATGTTCCAGTCCTTCTTGACCTGCACTTACTTTTTCCAGGCAACGGCATGGCAGTGTGTGTTGCACAGTGCAGGGCACTTTGGGAATTGTAGTTCTGGAACAACAGTGGAGTTTGCTGCTGCTGGGGGAGATTTTGCCTCATATTTTGCTGCTATAGTTAGTAGGGTTTCTCACCAAATCTACATGGATGTCTGCAGAAAAAAAAGGAGGAAAAATGTCCCCTTCAGCTGCATCTTCAGCTGCCTCTCCTGAGTATTGCCTACTGCCGAAGCCGCAGAAGCCAGAAGGTACAGGGGGAAGCAGTGGAGAGGGAGAATGCTCCAGATGCCTTCCTGGCCAGTTATGCCTCTGAAAAGAAATACTGCTTTGAACTTCCTTGGAGTGAGAGGGATGTAGAATCCAGCACTTCCACTTCCTAGGCAATGCTTTAGTCACTAAATGTTTGCAACAGGAGCAAATACTGCAACATTTCTTTCATTAGCTCCTCATCCCCAAAGAGATGGTAGAAACGCCTACAGGGGAGTTAGGCTGTGAATGGCCATTTCCAATGGGCACCTGCATCTGGCAGGAGTTCAGGGGCACTCCTCAAGTTGGTGTTTCTTATTGACTAGCTGGCATGTCCCCTTACTCATCGTGCTGTGCTCTGTGAATCCCATTTCTATGCCTATTTCTGTCCATTCATTTTATAGGAAACATAGGCACCTAACTTAAGTTTGTGAAGTCTAGTCTCAAGCCTGGAACCTCAAATTTAGCGGGGAGGGGATGACAGTGAGCTTGTAAATGGATGGGTGTAAGGTAAACACACAGGTTAGAGAGTTATGGGAACTAGTAAGGCTTGTAGAGAATTCAAAACACCCTTTTTATTAGATGGCTTCCCTGTCCATAAATCTTACCAATTAGAACAGTTGTAAAGGTCACAGGAATAATCGATGAGTGAGCTTCTTGCCTACGCTACACTGATATAAATGATACTGGTATTTGGTCTGGTGCTTTTTGTTTATGCTTGTAGGAGAGCATGTCCCCTGTTTATAGGGTCTTTTATTTCTTTTTTATACAGTTCCACTCCTCACTGTATACATCAGGGCTCCAAAGCAGATTATTGATTACTGCATCTTTCATATCATCTAACCGGTTTGATCCTAAACTGACAAAAGCCATTGATTATGATCCAAACTGGGGTGCTTGTCCTTCCCCTGCTCATGTGCACACAGGTTTGCCCTTGTCAATTCGGGGCAATTTTAACTACAGTGAAACATCTACTAAGGAAAGAACCATGGCTCCCCCACAGAGGTGGTACAAGTATCTACTCTAGACTCCTTCAGAAAACAGATGGATTTATTTCTTGTTGGGGTCACTTGATCCCAGATGACTTCCCACCTATGGCGGGGAAGCTGGACCTGATGATCTCATGAGATCCCTTCCAGACCCTAATGTCTATGAAATCTATGGCTTCTTTTATTTCACCCTAAGCATGTTGACAAAGACTGGAACATCACTCTGAAAACACTGACACAACAGCAGTTTGGGGCCAAGATTTTCACAAACAGGAGCCTAGGGTCAGGATTTTGAATCTATATTTAAGCACTACAGTAATTTTTCAAAAGGGCTGATAACCTGATCACTTTTGAGTGAAGTTATAGTCGACTGCTGAGAATTAGAGAAAGCTTTGAAATATGGTTTGGGTCAAATTAACTCCATCAGAGTCATTATCCACCTCCAAACTGGTTGGCTGAATGCAGAACAGGCTCTTCCCTGAAAATTTCAAAGTATATATTTTTGGATTGAAAAAGAGTTGGATTAATGTATTCTCTCTCTCTCTCTCGCTCTCTCTCTGTTGACCTGGGAGCAACCAGAGAGTTTCTCTTAGAAAAATCTTGGTCCAAGACTTCATTAAAATTTATATATCCCCACCATGAAATTTGTTTAGCTTTGAAAAAATAGGGGGAAGACAAAAAAAAAATCATATATGTTTCAATCAGCTTTAATACTAGTGAACATTGGGCCAGGTCAGCAGCTGGAGTCCATTTATATAGCCCCAATGAAATCAGTGAAGTCACTAAATTGAATTCGGGTAGGTAGATTTACATCAGTTGGAATTCATTTAAAGAAATGAGTATCTTTCTCCCCACTGCTGTTAACAGGAGAAGGCAAAAAAGGAAACAGATATCCTGTGATTAACACAATCACACAGACTAACACTTGCTGAGCTAAGCCTAGAAACCAGGTCACCTCCTTCCTTATGCCACCACCAACAGGTAACTCTGCACTAAACTACAAGACGGTTCAGCTTGCTGACGTTAATGTAAAGCATCCTCTTGCCTTCGGTAGGCTTTGAAGATTGATGGTGCAAGACAAAGCACTGAACAGGAGCTTCAGCAGTGTGGCTCATCCTGCTGCAGAGCATTTCTGACACAGAAGTCTATCATCTGCTTTGCTTAGAGAGGCAAAGAGGCAGGACCGGGAGGGGGGAAAAAGTCCATAAGAGTTACTTGTGCATACATGATAGGCACAAGAGCAGTGATGCACACTTGCAGGATGCTCACACCATTATCTGTGATACCTAACACATTTGTACAAGGCTGCTATCCAACAGGGAGAAGCCAATAACAAAGAATGAAATGCATCATTCCACATTGCAATACAAATAAATACAATTAAATATGCAGTGCATAAAAGCAGATAATTACACCTACCCCTAGGCAAGCTGTATTTAACAGAGACTAGTTCATATTATTCATATTATGGCTCTGGAGGCTCTGCAAAAAGGCCATAAATTCTCCATTTTTTAGGTAGATGGAAATAAAGCCAAGATGATACATCTGTTGCTCTCAAAATATAGCCGTGGCATTCACTGAAAACATGGAATAATGACCCCAAATTTTACAGTCACTGGGGAAATTTAGTGCAATTCATGCTTAGTTTTCACTGTGCTTGGTTATGTAGGTTTTCTGTGTTATATTCAGGCACTGTTGGTCTGACATGATGAATTGCCTTCCCTTGTCTCAGTTAGGATAATTATTCTCCTAGCTATTCACCCAGTCACCCCATCACACAAAGAGAATGCAGAAGTCAGGTTTGCTTTAGAAAAAAAAAAGAAGAAATAAACTGTTAAGGCTTCATAGGCACAACAGGTGCCTGAATCAGAAAGAACTACTGAACCCCTCACTAGTGTGGTACAAAGTGACAGCTGTAAAACCTGATTGTTTTACCTCGCTCCCAACAAGGTGAGGATATGATATTCCAGCTGCTTGTGAACCAGGAGATGTTTCCAATCAAGGATCATGTGCTTTGCACTTGGAAATAAAACTGCTGCATCTCAATGAAGCAAGTGGGGGTTGCAGTTACAAGGATAAATTGCACCTGCTTTAGATTCAATCACCTTCTCTCCCACATCCACCAAATTAATGGGCAGTACTGGTGGGCACAGCATGGAGTCTCCAAACCCAGAAAAAAGTAAGGGAAGAGGAAGACAGAGTAGACTTCTGAGTGGAAGGCAGAGAGGGATGTCTCCATTGCACTTGTTCCTACATGGGGAGTACTCCAAAGCTATGGTGATAGATGACACTATCAAACTGAGAAAGCTAATCAGCTCATTAACTAGAGATGGAGAATTGAGGCCCGGAGGACTGCAATGACTAAGGTCACACAGAAAGTCCATGAACTGAACTAGGAACTGAATCTAAGTGTCTTGAGACCCAGCCATTGTTTGGTTTTAGATACAGAATTGTCTTCCTTATTTTACATTTTGGGCAATGGACTCCCCTTCCCTTAAGTGCTCCCTTAAGTGAGGGTTGTTGGACTCTCTTAGAATGAAAGAGCAAGTTTTTGTCCCTGCTGTAGTTCCAAAAATCTTATTGAAAGGATAAGAATACATTATCTTGGTCAAGCTATATTCTTATATTGAGCTAGTGCCTTGCTACGGTCTAGTGTAGATCTGCCCTGCCTCATAGGGATAGGTTGTTCTTCAAGGCAGTGTTTGTTCACTCCCCCTTGTGAAGCAAGAAGTGCACAAAGAGCGGTTTCATTTGTGTCTAGGGGCTGTAGCAATGGCAGGCTCTTGCTGTTGCTCAAACAGTGCCCCCTCCCATAACACACATATACATTAGGCACTATGAATGCAAACCTTGCTACTGGAGACTCTGAGTAGACACAGAGCTTAGACATGGAATTATTAGCTGTGGGACCCCAAAATGCAAAGGCTGGCTGGGCTATTGTGTCCAGATAGGCCTGGGGATCAAGGCAAGGATCTTGCTGTAATGAAATGGAGCATGATAGGTTCAATAGTTAATTTAGCATAACCCCATTGTGGGTCAGATGGAGAGGATTGATTGGCCAGAGCTTATTAGGGGGTGTGGCTAAGGAGTTATAAAGCCCTCTGAGACCTAGTTCAGGCTACTGAATGCTAGTACCAGTAGGTTGGTGAAATTTAGGTCTTCTTTTGTGAAGGTCTTCCTCTGAAATGGAGCTTTATATTAGAAGTTGAGGTGTTTTGAGTCAAGGCACTTGCTTTGCCTTGGAGAGCAGGGTGACTGTTTAATGAAACTGCAGTCACAAGCCTTTTCTAATCTATGTGGGGTGAATAGTGCTGGGTGCTGGGATGTTTCTTATGCAGCCAATTTTTTGGATCGTTAGTAATTCCCAAATGATTGGTAATTGCCCATATTAAACAGGATTCTTGGCCCGCTTTGGGTCTGAAATAAAAACTTATGGGCTTTATTTGTAATAGGTTCACAGTAGTTTTTTTGGTTTTGGTTTTTTCTTTCCCACCGTATTAATGAGTCTATCCCATGCTTACAATTTAATTGCTGCAACACAAATCCTTTGAATCAAATGCTGCTTCAGGAAGAAAATGATATAAATTGCAGAGTGATTTTTGATGAGTGCAGTATGCACTGTGTCAAATGGATAATTCCTCCCACAGAGCCCCAGAAGTTAAAAGTGGAAGAGATGTTGTATTCCTATTCTGCTGATTGTTTTTCTGTGTACAATTCAGTAGGAAAAAAATCACTTGAACATAGTTAGGTCCTGAGTAACTATATGTAAAAGTGCAAGGCCTACTTGTGTGTGGGTGCATGTGAGGGCACACACATGCATATACACTGCTGCTCTAGATAGTTTCCGAAACACAAAATGCAAGATGCATTGCTAAAGAGCTCGCACACTATTTAAATGGCTACTTACCTATTCCTATATACTAAGATCTCTTAAACTCTTACTTAACGTATTCTCTGGCTCTTTGCTCGGTGTACTTTTAAACGCGACTCCCATGTCTTTTGCACTTTCATAGGAGCTCTCAGTGTCATGAAGCTTAACCTCTCTTTTCAGGTTAGTCACTCCTTTCCTTAATTGACTCCCAGTTTTTCTCCCTTGTTCTCCTTTTGTATCAAACGTGGCAAATATTTTTGTTGCAAGCCACATGGGAATTGGTTGTGATAAGCATTTGATTACTGACACCTTTCTAGCAATTCATTTAGCGTGAAGTATTTATTAGAAGGAAATGGAAGCCCCAGCCTCCTTGAGGAGCTGTAGTTCGCTTTCAAGATTAACTGACAAGAAAATATATTGTGGGCTACTAATGGGAGATGTGTTGCTATTGAAGCTGCAAAATAATGAAGTATCTTACAAAGGGTACCTATGAGATAATGTACGTGGAACCTATGCTTGTCATAATGTGGGTAGTGAGTTGCTTATGAGTTTCCAGGATATATTATAACATCATTAGATACCGAGAAGACCAGGAGGGCTCTAAAGAGATGTCCTGGGCTCTAGGATGGAGGAGAGAGCAATCATAAAGGCAGACCCATGCAGACAACAGTACCAGGCTGTTGCAGAGCATGTATTTCAAGTTCTGTTAAAAGTTTCTTTAGGGCATTGTTGTGGGTAACAGGCAAACGCCATTTCAAGGCTTGCCTGTAGCTGAACAGCTAAGAAATCATTTCATGTCAGATCTTACAGGCTAAGCCAGTGTTTCTCAACCAGGTGCTGGGGCACTTTGGGGTGCTTCGAGATCCTTTGAAGCATATTTGTGAGGTGTAAGGACATAAGCAGATAAGCTCATGCCCAGGCATCTCCGTCTCCTGTTGCTCCTCTGCCTCCACTGCTCCTCTGCAAGGAGGCAAGTATTGTAATAAATGCATGGATTTTTTAAATGGGATACAGCTCAGTTCACAAAAGTTATGGAGGAGGACAATGAATCTAAAAAGGCTGGAAATCACAGTGCTAAACAGAAACCAAACAGGTAGCAACTAATGGTTTCAGTTTTTCAGTGAGCATCTCAGCCTCACCCCACACCAGCTGAGAGGTGAATCAGCAAGGCTGTGGATCATTGAGGAATTCAAAAATGCCCATCCAGCCCAAGCATTGGGATTGCACAAAGAGGTCATGTGAAGTCTTCATCCACCAGCTGAGCATCCCTCCACCAACAGTGGCACAAATGAGGATTGGGGGAAATGTCTTTATTAGCTTTAGGATGATCCCATATGGTTTGGATCCCCTATTTCAGTCTATCATTGTCTGCCTGAACACTGCAGAGTTAAATCAAAGACAGCTGAAAAGGAAGCATAATAGAACCACATGGGAAAGGCAAGACAGTGATATGGCTAAGATAGTTTCAGAAACAATTTCCAAGGAGTTCAGATAACTCTGCTAGGGCCATCAATTCAGGGAAAAGGTGTCTATCAAGCGCCATACAAGCTAAGATGTTCTACTCTTCTGCAGATAATCTGGGATGAGAGTAGACATCCTAGAAACCCTCTAAAAATTAAGGGGGTTGTGATGAGAAAAGAAAATGGGTGTGAAATACTGATAGTCTGTCTGCCACATAGCAAGAGACAGGGACACACAGATACTGGAAGAAGGATCGATTGCTTTTTTCCCTTACACAGATGGAGCTGGTTGAATTGAAGGGAATTTAAAATGGTGTACAGACTATTAGTGACATGGGCATATTATTGTTTCTTTTGTGATGCTCTAAATACATTTGAGGAATGGAGAAATACCAGTAAGTCCTGTCCCCGTTGTTGGCTCTGTGGGTTGGCTCTGTCCCTACACATATGCTGTTACAGGCTCCAGAAAGGAGATGCCGGTCTCTTCCAAAACCCATTTGGACATGATAGAGTAGTCATGGCCAGTATACAGATGCTGTAACCCAGATTTTGCTCTCAGAATGGGCAAAACTACAGAATCCGATGTACGGAGAAGCTATTCAGCAAGATCCCAAAGACAGAGTTGGTTCAGTTAGCTTGAAACCCAGGGTAAAGTGGGTGAGGTCAGATTGCTTCTATGTTTTAGCAATCCCTGGCTCCTGGATTGTTTCTTTGACTCCATGTTCCCCGGGTTTGCACTCCAGACTGATACCCAATAGCTGGATCTGCCTGACTGTGGGAGCAAGAGAAATAAAATAGCTACAGGTTAAATTTCACTATAACTGTTACAACTGTTAGGCTAAAATATGCAAGGGGGGGGGGCACAACCCAGCATATAGCACAGTCTCTCTGCAAATCCCAATTGTGCTGGGACTGTGGGGCCAGATTCACACAGGGATCCATGAATACTGGATAGAAGCTTTATGCTTTTTTGTGTGACTAATCAAAGTGATGCTGTAGCCTTGCAGGCTAGCTTTGCCCCTTGGGAGTCCCTCAACCAATCCTTTCAATGCAAACGCAGTCCTTGCACCAAACAAACAAATACATCAGCAAATATATAAATTGTAGCCCTTCTCTAGGCTATAGGAAAGGTCCTTTAGCTCTGGCCCAGTACCATGGCATGGTCCTTTCTTAGTAGCGAACTGTACAGAATCATACAAAATCACAGACTTACAGAAAATGAGGGTTGGAAGTGACCTCAGGGACATCTAATCCAACCCCCTGCTCAAAGCAGGACCAGCCTCAACTAGATCATCCCAGCCAAGATTTTAGCCACCTGGGTCTCTCAGTCTTCTCTTCTCCAGACTAAATAAGCCCAGTTCCCTCAACCTGTCCTCAGAAGGCATATTCTCCAGCCCCCTCACTGTTTTCATTGCTCTCTGCTGAACTTACTCCTATTTGTCCCCATCCTTTCTGTAATTGGGGACCCAAAACTGGACTCAGGACTCCATATGTGGTTTGACCAGTTCTGAATAGAGGGTTATAATCACTTCCCTTGTTCTGCTGGCAACACGCCTACTAATGCAGCCCAGGATGCTGTTATCTGGGTTCCAGTTCAGCTCATGCTGGTAAGTTATTCCTCCCCACAGCCCACCAGCTCCCTGAATGGTTATGTAGCTGTGAAACCCCATCAGTGTATATCTATATATTTCTGTGTTCAGTCAAGAATGATCCATGTGCTGGAGTACATAGGTACCACTCTTGCTCAAACATCACCTGTTTTGTTTGAGATGGGAGTGCATATGTACACAGTAAGCCTAAGGCAGGTTGGAATCAAATGAGGAGACACAGGCAGGCATAAGGCACCAGACTGACCTAGTTTCCTAGGAGTACTCAGTATATGCAAAGACAAGCATGTTGTGTTATGAATTTAGCAAATTTAATATTGCCAGCAAACTGACTGGCTGCTTAGCACTGAGACCCAATATAAGCATGCATTGATGTGCTCTCTTGGTTTTTGGTGCACTTACAAGTTTTATGGTATGCTTGCTGAAAGAGATTTTGGGTGGCAGTTCTGAAACAGTGATACATTGGTTTTTGCTAAAGGACTTAAAAAGGGAATCTCTCCCTTTTTTTTTGTCTAGACATGATCCTAGTGGTTGAGTTTTTAAGTATAGCCATTATATCTAAGATAGTGAATGTGTCCTTGTGTTTTCAGTGTGGGCAGCTCCTTAGAGTAGTCTGATTATCAATTGCTCTGTTAACAGTGTGTGGGAAGTACCTGAAGCAATGTCTTCAAATGCTACAACTAAAGAGACACTGAACACTTCAGAAGCCAATGAAACTAAATTTGAAGACAGAAAATCACACAGAAGTACAGTACCTGTCATGAATAATGAAATAGCCATATTTCACACAAGAGGTGATTTATAACTTCTGAGCAACATCCATTTATAACACACATATACTAATTCAATTGAGTTTTAGGAGAGCAATTCTCATGAAACCATTTCTTCTTCCAAAGTGGTAAGCAATCTACAACAAAGCTCTAAAACCAAAACCTTTACTATGCCGCCAAGAAACCAAAAATAATCAAACACAAAACTGTAATGTATATGAGACGCTTGCAGGAAAAGTAACGGGTGCCAACATAGTAACAGAAATCTTTCTCAGTGTAGTTCTCAAGACTGGGACCCTATTTTGATGCCATTGATCAAGGAGTTCAGAGCACAAAGATTACTAATGAGGGTGCATAAGCTGATGCTCAACACAAATAGAGTGAATGTAGGTGTCCGTGGCTACATGCAGTTTGATGGCACAGGAAAAGGGCCAATGTGGCCCTTATTTTCAAGAAGGGGAGGAAGGAGGATCCAGGTAACTACAGACTGGTTAGTCTCAACTCTATCCTTGGGAAAACCCTTGAAAAAATTATGAAGGAACACATTTGTAGGAGTCCAGTGGGTAATATAATGCTGAAGGGCAACCAGCATGGGTTCATGGCATGTAGATCCTGCCTGACTAACCTTGTTTCTATGACCAGGTCACTAAGTGCTTAGACGCAGGAGTCAAAGTAGATGTCATCTACCTGGACTTTAAGAAGGCCTTCAACACGGTATCACATCCTAGTCTCATAAACAGATTAAACGGCTGTGTCATAGACAATTACACAGTCATGTGGGTAACAAATTGGGTTAAGGATTGTACCCAGCGAGTGATGGTGGATGGGTTATATTGACCTGGAAAGATGTGGGCAGTGGGGTCGCAAGACTCAGTCCTTGGGCCGGTGCTGTTCAATAGGGCGGAGCGAAATTTCACCAGCTGCTTCTTTTCGATGCTGTTTCAGCTCAAAACAGAGGGCTTCAAAACAGCCTCAAAACAAAACAAGGGCAGTCAAAATGTTTCAAAAGTTTTGAAATGTTTCTAGTTTTGAAACTGAAGCTGGGCTTGCCTGCAGGAAAACAGAAAGTAAGGAGAGGTAGGGGGAAGGGTGGTGGAAGGACTGTCTCTCTTTACGGACTGTGTAGCTGGTCAGTGACTGTCATCCTTCCCTGAGGTCATAGATTTCGTGGATTTCACAGACATTAGGGCTGGAAGGGACCTCGGAAGATTGAGTCCAGCCCCCCGCCCCAAGGGCAGGAAGTCAGCTGGGGTCATAGGATCCCAGCAAGTAAAACATTCAGGTTTCTCTTGAAGGCATTCGAAGTAGGTGCTTGAACCACCTCCGGTGGCAGGCTGTTCCAGACCTTGGGGGCTCAGACAGTAAAGAAGTTCTTCCTTATGTCCAGCCTGGTTTTGCAGGACTTTATAACCATTAGGCCTTGTCATCCCTTGGGGCACTCTGGAGAACAAACGTTCCCCCAGGTCCTGGTGAGCACCCCTTATAAACTTGTAGGTGGCCATCAGATTGCCCCTGACCCTGCGCTTTTCCAGGCTGAAGAGTCCCATAGCTCTCAGCCTGTTGTCATATGGTCTGTTTTCTTGACCTCTGATCATGCGTGTGGCTCTCCTCTGGACTCTCTCAAGCTTCTCCGCATCCTTTTTGAATTGTGGAGCCCAAAACTGGACACAGTACTCCAGCTACGGCCTCACCAAGGCCCATTACAGGCATGCAAGTGTCCCCTTGGGGGCTTTTGCCTTGCCCACAGATTATTCCAGGGCTGGGGAAGGGATGGGCTTCCTCAAGTGCCTTGGCCTGCTGGCTTTGCAAGGGTTGCTCAGCGGGCCAGCAGTGGCAGTAGTCCCCCCGTCCCCCAGCAGGCTTAGTTTAAAGCCCAGTGAAGCAGGTCAGCCAGTCTGGCTGAGAAGAGCCTCCTCCCCAGTGGAGAGAAGTGGAGGCCATCCTTTCCCAGCAGCTCACTGCCTCTCTCACCAAAGAGCAGACAGTGGTCATAGAAGCCAAAGCTTCCTGATGACACCAGCACCGCAGTCTGTGGTTCACTACCTGGGTCCTGCTCTCCCTCTTTAGCCATAGCCCAAAACCAGTCCCTGCCAATCCCAGTGCTCTGGGGGAGGGATAGGAAAACCATATAAAAAGCTTTGTTTGAACTGCCCTGCTTTCTGTCACCCATATCATGAGTTTTGCTTGTCAGTAGCCTGAGGTGCAGTTTCCCAGAAACCCCTCCAAATATCTTCTTGACATTTGGCAGGCTTTGTGGTATCAGCAGGGGCTAGCATGTCTGTAGTTTTCACCCTGCTGTGCCTTCCCACACATGTGACACGAGTTTTGTTTGTCAGCAGCATAAGGTGTAGTTTTTCCAGAAACCCCTGCAAATATCTCCTTGAAACTTGGCAGGCATTGTGGTCTCTATAGGGGCCACCATCCTTGCAGTTTTCACCCCACTGTGCCTTAACACACACACGTTATATGAGTTTTGCTTTCAAGACTTTGAGGTGTAGTTTCCCAGAAACCCCTGCACCTATCTCCTCAAAACTGGCAGGCTTCATGGCTGTAGGAGGGGATACCATCCCTGAAAGCTTCATCTGAATCAGGGAGGAACTAACAAAAGTATAGGCAGTTTCGTAGTTCCCAGTATAGGCTATGGGCAAAATGTTGAAACAGCGAAATGGTTTTGACGAAATGAAATGAAACGAAACAGTGCTTCAGAATGAAATTAAACTTGAAATGAAACACTGTCCATTGAAACAGAAGTTGAAATGAAACGGTGCTGTTTCGCACAGCCCTACTGTTCAATATCTTCATCAGCAGCCTGAATAAGGGTATGGAAAGCACTCTGTCCAAATTCGATGACACAAAACTATAGGGCAAAGTAAACCACTGATGGGAAGAAATCGAATCCAGGCAGACCTGGCCATGTTAGAGAAGTGGGCAGAGAACAATAGGATGCAGTTCAACAAGGACAAGTGCAAGGTGCTGCACCTAGGGAGAGGAAATCACCAGCACACCTAAAGGCTCGGGGATGACCCTCTCAGCAGCACAGCAGTAAAAAGAGATCTTGGAGTCATTGTCAACACCAAGATAAATGTGAGCCGACAATGTGATGAAGTAATTAGCGGAGCTAACCGCTCTTTGTCATGCATTAGTAGGTGCTTCATGATCAGGTCCAAGGAGGTGATGCTTTCCCTCTGTGGCATTGGTCAGGCCACAGCTGGAGTACAGCATTCGATTCTGGGCGCCGCAATTCAAGAGGGAGGTGGACAACCTTGAGAGGAGCAAGAGGAGGGCCACTTGTATAGTTAGAGGGCCACAGGGAAGGCCCTATGAGGAAAGACTGAGTGACCTGGATCTTTTCAACCTCTGCAAGAGAAGGCTGAGGGGGGATCTTGTAGCAGTATACAGATTCACCGGGGGGCACACAGCAGGGAATAGGAGATGCTCTGTTTACCAGGGCACCTTTTGGAATAACCAGGAACAATGGCTACAAACTAATAGAGAGCAGATTTAGGTTGGACATCAGAAAAAACTTCTTCATGGTAAGGGTTGCCAGAATCTGCAATGGGCTTCCAAGGGAGGTGGTGCTCGCCCCTACTTTTGGGGTCTTCAAGGAGAGACTGGATAAGCACCTGGCTGAGGTCACATGACCCCAGCACTTTTTTTCTGGCCATGGACAGGGGTCAGACTTGTTGATCCATTGAGGTCCCTTCCGACCCTAGCATCTATGAATCTATGAATTTCAATCTGTCAGTAATGCAATGCAAGTCAAGGCCACAAAAAGCAGCATAAATGCTGCCTAACTCCAGGATAGATAACAAGTTTACAACACATAACCCTCCTCTACATTTCTTACTTGTTAGCTTATGCAGGTCCCCTGTACAGATCTGTGAATCATGATCAAATGCCTGTAGATGTATCCAATCAAGATATGGAGAACCAGGACACTTTTCATGTTGAATTGTGTCTATGAAGACACATACCTAATTTTTAAACAGGACATTTTTCAGCATTGCTATGACTAGATGCTTCCACGAATCTGAACCTAAGATACTTTGACATCAGTTGGAGTTATCAGTGCGCACTGCTTCTGAAAATCAGACTCTTCTCTCTTAAAATATTAAATAAGATTTTGTAATTAATGGCATATGGTCCAGTTGATAAGGAGCTAGACTAGGTTTCGGGAGACTTTGGATCTACTCCTAGCTTTGCTACTGACCTGATCTGTGCTCTTTGGGATGCCTTCTCACCTCACTTTGTGAAATAGGGACAGCGCTAGTAGCAACCTTCCTTTGTGAAGCAGTTTGAGACCTATATATGGAAAGCTCAATATTATGGAAAATTTATATCTGGTAAAAGGTTTTGAACTCGCACAAAGAAAATGAAATTGAAACCACCGTTCAGTTACAATTAAAGAAATATATAATTATAAAGATAAAGGAACAGTCTTGCTACTTGACTTGATTGAGCGGTTGCCACAGTAAGACCTTTGCTCTCTTCTGTCCCCACTTTGGCAAATAACTTGAAGAATAAAAATGCAATACTGATCAAAGAACATGTGTAACTAATTACCTGAATCTCACTATTTCCTCCCCTCTGTGCAGTCATTAAT
The DNA here is from genome assembly GCF_030867095.1 of Alligator mississippiensis. Lineage (NCBI taxonomy): Eukaryota > Metazoa > Chordata > Crocodylia > Alligatoridae > Alligator > Alligator mississippiensis. The sequence goes on from NC_081826.1 coordinate 294,123,442, forward strand.
GAATAATGTGAAATAGAGGAGTGAAGGAAGATCAAAAGAACATTACCTGAATGAGTGAGGATCTTTCTCTTTATTTTACCCTGCTTCCAAGACTTACAACTTATCTTTGGTCTCCAGCTTTTAGATGCTTTTTCACATCAGTTATTCTTTTTTGTCTCTCCAACACAGCTGTCTTCCACACATTTAAGGCATGAGCACATGAAAAATAATTGCACCTGCTGTTCATGATTTTTTTTTCCAATAAAAAGTATTTTCCCTAAATTTAGGAAACTTCAGGCTTGAAAATCTAGCTGTAGGGATCACTTGTTTGAACTACGTAAACATAGACATATTTAGGGGGAAGAAACTAAAATAAAGCAAAAGAAAAACCCTGAAAATATAGTCAACAACAACAAAGAAGTCACGGCAAAACCTGGAACCACATGAAACCTACTTCCTTATATACCACAAATTCAATATCTGCCACTCAAAGAGGTTCCCAGGTGAAGACAAACTATTTGAAACTTGGCAACCTTTTAACAAGGTGATGCTTTTAGCTGAGTTTTGTTCCCTGGTATAAGGTCCATTTGTATCCAAAACTGCAAAGCAAAATTTAACAGATGTAGAAAAACAGAAGTTTTGGCACAAACAAGCACAAAATAAAAATGAGTGCTTTTCCTCTGGTCACAGAATATAAGGTTTAACAAATGGAGAAAAGTCAGAGGAATGGGATTCAAAATTGTGCCCAGATGAGATTCAATATAAAGTTCAAGGTCTGTGTTTTTCAAGCAAATCAGATTGCCCTGGTTTGGGATCATGGTTTGACATCTTGCAACCAAACCATAATTGGGGAAAAGGCCACTTTCTACTTGGAATTGCTTTCAAAACTCAAACTCCCACAAATCTAGGGATTTGAAAGCAACCTCCTCTTGAAAGTCCAGAGGTTGGGATACATGGTTACATTTTTTGCCCATCACTTAATATGGAGCATCTGAATGAGTAGGGTCCAGTGTAACTATTTATATTCGTTGAGTGTACATTTGTTGCATTACTTAAAAAAAAAAAAAAAAAGCAGAAAGCAGAAAGAAGGGGAAATCAGAGTTGTGTGTACAGGTTTGCACTGCTATATGCATTTTTATAGCAATATAAACAAGGATTGCACACGTGTCTAAAAGTGTGGTGTGGGGATGGGTGGACCCCTGGATAAATTAACTTCGGCACCAAAAATACAGCATGCATCATTAAAAATGAATGAATGAATGAATAAAAATAGGAGCAAAATGGAAAGACCTAGAGAGAGCAATGAACTTTTCTCAGTGAAATCAAGTCCAAGAGAAACATCAGTGTGACACTTGTGTATAATAGAGGCAGAACAGTGCAGACCTGAAACTCAAATCCCACTGCCTGCCTTCCCTCCACCCACAACGCCCATGCTTTTATAGAGGGAAATGCTCATGTGCTCTTCCTTGTGATCAAAAGGGTAGATCGGTCAGCCACACTGATGTGTCACTGTTGGTGGGCTGTGCATAAGACCACAGCAGGCACACCATATACAGAATTTAAAAGACTTTTAACGTGCTTCTGTATAAAAGATGAATATCTAGGGTAGTGCTATTGCTTTGGTGGAATTCAAAACTGAATAAAGCATTGACATAGTTACGGAGGTCCAAAGGAAATGAACACAATCAGATTGGTGGAGTGGAACGACTACCCAATGGGAGGTCAGTTTGACTTCTGTGCTCTCATAAGGAAGGAACAATCCACAGGCAGGTCTAGGTACCTGCAGAAAACAACATTATTTTTGGTTTAAAGGCAAAATATGAGCAGTGGAATTGTTTCCATGCACAGATACAACAGTAAAGAGGAGAAAAAAGATGAGTATGACGGGAAACGCAGAGGAGAATGAACCTGGCATCAGGAATGAGAACTTGCATGGCTGAGCTGCTATAACTGGTAAGAACCAGCTAAACTTGAGCTTGACACTATAGGCCCCAGTGTAAGCAATGCTCAGTGTTGGTTCCTCTCCTTGGCCTCAATATGAGTCAGAATGAGACTGACCCTACTATGATTTAGGGTCCCTTGCACCTCTGGAAGTCCAAATACCCATCCCAGAAGGGGATTGTCTATGTGCTCATGATAGACATAAACTGCTCCTGGTACCAGAAGCATATGCTGATACCCTTAAGTGTAGGAATATCCTGAAGCCAAAGAAGTTTCCTGTTTTGTTTCCAGAAGATTTCCAGCCAAATCCCCCTTTACTGCTTCTTTTCCCTGGAATATATATATTTTTTGAGAGTTACTCTCTCTCACTGGCTGTCCAGTGAGCGTACATCTGATAAGCATAGCGCAGTTGCAATGTGTTTATAGGAGGGCCACATCCTATCTGTCACCTCTATTTTTTCTTTTCCTTATTGCACTTAACGGAAATACAGAAGTATGAAGCAGAAGAAATTAATCTCAGCAATAGCTCTAAATAAATTTGTTTTAACCACTGTGACTCCTTGTATCACAAGACCTTCTGCGGGTTGCCTCTTCTTAATATAAGAATAACTGTCAGAGAAATTACATCCTAAAGGCCTCTTTCATTAGCTTCTTTTGAACTTCTGAATGCTTTCCCTGGGATTTTGATTGCTTCCAGACTGGCACTTCCTAACAAGCCTTTTGATGTAAACTTTCATGCCACTGTTACTATGACAATGGTGTAATACTGCAGCAGTGTTAATTGGAATTTTGATTATTTCTTTTCCTCAGAAGACTCTCTGTATTAATAACTGGTTCAGCTGTGCCTCAGATCAATGCTCCCAGCCAAAGCTAGAATCTTTTATTTTATTCCCTGTGAATTCTGAATTAAAGGAGCTAGTGGAAAGGAAGGAATTGGAGTAGAAATGGCATCATAAATCAAGCAAATCCAAATTCATCAGTTGTTCCCATAATGAGTCACTGTAATCAGGACTCATGTGCCTTGGGAGGGATTCCTGCACAGGTTCATATTATATTTCTATAGCCTTGTACCTTAATTTAAGTTTAGACTGAGGAAAAAGGGGGGGGAAAGAACAAGCGCAAAGCCTGCACAAGAGAGCACAAAGTGTCTGTATATATTTCTTCTGGAAGAGGCTGCCGCAGTTTTGTGGACAAATGAGCTGCTTTTTTTGAAGAATGTTAGGATTCTTGGGAATTTAAAAATGTAGAAAGCAGACAAATAGGGCAGAAAAGTTTCAAGGTAAATTTAGTTCCTTCTAGAGTTTAATTACCAAGGTAATGGGTCCTTCTGGATACATAGTAGATTGAATGGTTGTATATTATAGGTTGGGATACCTGCAAGCTATTATTTTCCATTAAAAGTGCTAATTTAAAAGAGCTTATCACATTTGGATAAAAACCCCTCCCAGTGCATGAAACTCATTGTTCCAACTTTTAAACTGAACTCATGGTTTTTAGGTTCAAAATATTTCATAGTATTTCCGATCCCTGTACTTGTGCTTTCATTGGTTTTGCTCTCTGGGATCCCAGAAACACTAGAAACACCAATATTTCATTTGAAAAGCCCATTCTAGCTTTGCTTTAGATAGGACTAGCAACTGAATGGACAGTCGTCTTACAAGAAAACTTGTACTTGAAGGCTTTTAAAGTTTTTGAGCTGAAGAGCTTTGGGTGAACAATGACTGTTGAATGTCCATCCTACCTTTGTTCTGAATCTATGGATTTTATCCTTTCTGGGAAACGGATCGTGTTATCAGAAGAAAACTGTGTTCATAAATGTGTGTCAGCACTGATTGCTTTGGGCCCTGTAGCCTAGGAATCTGCATAGACATAGATGTTTGACATCTGAAAATGTCTATCAGTGTCAAACGTAGAGCACTCTGTATATGCTGTTTGTAGTATTGCAGAGATGCACCGTCAATCACCAGGAGTTTCTTTGAAGAAATGTAGAGGCAGTCAAGGACCTCCTGTACCAAATGAGCCTTATTAACCATTTGCTCTGCAACTTAGGTAATGATTTTTAATAATCCCAAGCCTGCAGCTTGCATGTCTTGAATAAAACAGGTCATAATGACCATAAGTAACATTAAAAAAAATCCATTGATTACCACAGCAAACCCACCATGCTTTTTTTTTCACTGTATGGCAACTCCCATTCCCATATTCTTACAGGATGTGTATGCACAGCTTGGGGAAATCAATGGGAACTGTCTTGAACAGCTTGATCAATGTCTGCCCCCGCCCATCTCAGTCTGGACATTTGTCTCCTGTTGTTCTCAGGACAGCTCACAGATTAATAATGAAGCGTAAAACCAAGTTAGTGGGTAGCATATAACCAGAGAAGATGCAGAGCTGTATGTCCCCCATTACGGCCACTCTACGCTAGCAATCCATCAAGGTAGTCTGCTCAGCAACATTTCCATGCTTCCCTCTATCTCATCAGAAACACCCCTGGACCAGCGTATAGTGCTAACGCCTGGAAATCCCATTGTTCTTTTAACAATAAATAATGATAAATTGTATTCTTTTATCACTTGTGCTGGTATAAATTAAATGCATTCAATGGAGAAATGATAAATTTACATCAGCTGAAGATCTTTTTTAAGGTCTTTTCTCTTTTCTTTCCTGCAGAAGTCTATTGTTTCATCCCAGTTACATTTTGCAGCACTTTTCAACAGAACTGGGATGACAATCCCAGAGAAAAGCTAAGGCAGGTCTGGCATGGTAATGTAATCCCAAGTCTGCTCAGTAAATATTACATGTTTCCCTCTGTACTGATCATATCAGTTGGATATCATTCCAGCTACAGGATTTGTAATTTTAGCTCAAGCTGTTGAGCTTTTGGTGGTATGGAGTCCCTTACTTGTTTAATCTCTGATCACGATCAGGATGGCAATCATTTCATCGTTAATCCTAGCCCTAGACAACCAGGGTTTGTTTTTTTTTAACTATAGAAGGGAATAATCTTTTTTTTTTTCCCCTTTTTAAAGAAATCCAAATGAAGATCGTGGATCTACTAAAGTGTTCTGTAACTGGGCTTTTATTTCTTTGTTCATACTTTTTGCTATTTATTTTGTCTACCTATATCGTAGGCTCTTGAGAGAAAGAAACTTGTAATAGTATAGCACGATAAGACACCAGTGTTTAAAATGTTTCAAATTTCAACATTTCAGCAGAAAAGAAAAACAGTGAAAAAAACCCAGAAGAGTTCCCCAGGATTTCTCAGGCAAATTCTAGTTATTTTTTTGTTTGCTTTAAAAAAAAATTAAAATTAAAAAGAGGGGGAGTTATTTTGGTAATGGATTTTCACCTCTCCATTACAGACATGAAAGAATAATAATTTATGTAGCCGTCCTTTTGACAAGGAGAGATGTCTTATATGCCATAAAGAAACACAAGGGCAGAAATTTTGCAGTCACCATATGCATAGCTGAAGACATTTCCAGAAACTGCTTTTCTGGTGCATATGATGACAGCCCTGAAGGTGCTCCAAGTGTTAAGGATGGAAATGGCAGGACCGTGCTACATTTTGCCTTCAGCCAATCACTCTAACCCATCTGTAAATATCCTACACTGATATCCCTGGGGTTCTTTAAAGCTTTCCCAGGACTCTGTCGCTTTGGACAAACGAGGGAACAAAATAGATTGACATTTTCTTTTTAGAAAACATTCACATCTGCTTGAATGAGTTTGCTTTGCATTTTCAGTTCACTGGCAAAGTTAATAAACTACAGTCAGAAATCATAAGTGAATCTGACTCTATTAAGCAAATGCAAACACCAAAGGAAAAAACAAGCATTAGGAATCTCTCTGACATTTTCCTTGCATAATGCTTTACAAGTAGCCAAAAGGAGCATGCTATGGCAGCCCATTTTCTGCAACCCAACAGAGAAACCTAATCCTCTCAAGCCATTGAATTGACATCTCTTAACAAGACTGAAATGCAAATTCTAACTCTTTAGGGGATTACATACAGATTTGGTTTTAGAGTTTGTGAATGCCTTCCTCTTTTGGTAATACAGGGTGAATGTTATTAGTAAAATTAGCAGTCAAATGACAAGATCATCTTAATAATAAAAAGAAGCTCTGGCTCTGCTACAAGATTAGTTACAATACATGCTCCACCTGGGGAATTCACGCACACTCTTTACAGCATCATTTATTACTTCCAGGTAGGTGGCCCATCACTGATCACTCCTTTGGCTTTAAGTAGTGCTGACCAACTCATCCTTTCATCTTGCTGTAGGATGAAAGACCTGTAAAGATCTATGATTGCATCCTATTTGAGCTAATTTATCCCAGTAGATCTACTAAACAAAGTAGGAGAGCTGGGGTAGGGGAAAGAAGGGAAAACCCAAGAAAATGAAATGCAAGTTTATAAAGCAAGAACTGAACACATGCAGTGTCTCTAAAAAGGTGGCAGTGGAGAGTAATTTGTGGAGAATGAGGACTCAAAAATGGACCTAGCGGGAGACACGCTTGAAAGATAACAATGATCTATTACTGCGATACTCTTCCAAAAGAATAGATGGAATCCTTGATGATATTTTAACTTGACTGGACATAAGAGAGAGAGTCTTGCATTAGGAATGACCAATACAATTTTCTAATTCTCTTATTTCTATGTCCCTAGCCCTCTCTGTTTAATGGATGACTCCGGTGATGTCGTTAGTCATGCAAAGAGCCTTCCTCTGCTCGATATGGACTGGCAATCAAGCTATCAGATGATGCATAAACCATTATCTGTCTCTTGTGATCTCTGTTTCTTTGAGAGCATGTTTTTGAAGAGCACAACCTGCCTAAAATTGTATCCAAAATTCAAATGCATGAGTCTGACTTTCAATCACCATTGTCAAAAGAAATATAGTCTTACTGTCAAGGAAATTAATCCTCCTTATCTACTATTGTAATATTGAATTGCCTAGAAGTGTTGGATGTTTTAATAACAGTCCCTCTGGTTTTTAACAACATCAGTTTCAAAAGCTTCCTGAAGTCTCTTCTAGGTATTTATTTGCTTTTGAAAGAAGAACTGATTTTTGGAAAGCAGATACAAAGATGCAACGAATATGTGAATTTCAGGAAACACAACAGCATGTCAATCATGGAGTGTTTCCCACAACCTGATAAAAAATGCCTCTCTCAAGTCCATATCCCTTTCTGATCATATTGGAATTTGTTTGTAGTCTGTGCAGCCCTCTACCACTTCCTTCCTGCAACTTAGCTGTATTGAATAACCCTAATTCAACTAACCAGAGTGTCCCTAGCTAAACCACTTTGTTTCTTTATGGACCCAGCTGACTTGATGAGTATCAAGGACTGGAAACCAAAACAAATCATTTGGAGGTGGGTAAAAATTCAGACAGTGAAGTATAAGGTAGAGAAAAAATTGAGTCTTCAGGGCAACAGGCTGAATTCCAAATGTCAAAGGAAAAGGTGTTGAAGGTAAGGTAAACCCACTTAAAGCTTTGGGTATGAGAGATGCATATAAACTGTTGTGTTAAAATTCCCTGTGTCTTGTTTTTCTATTTCATTCCAGTTGAGATTTAAATGATATTGAGTGTGTCTACATGTGCATTTAAGCATGCCTACATTTAATGCTCGTTAAGCTAGGCTAAGTGGATTTAGGCAGGCATCTACACATGCAGGCATTAAAGCATACTAACACTGTGCGTGGGCTGACTTGAATCTAAAGTTAGTCCCAAGTCAGTCCACTCACAGCGTTAATGTGCTTTAATGAGTCTATACATGCATTAATGTGCTTTAACTACTAGCACCTATGCATTTACAGGTCTGAAATTTCAGGTTTAATTATCCCCAAATTGCCATTTTTAAAGTGCATTAAGGGTGCACATGTGTAGACACTTATCCTAATGTGCCTTAAATTTAGGCTACTGTACCTTAAAGTGTCTTGTATAGGCATACCCATTTTGTTTTTAATTTCTCTATTGGCCATAGTTCAGAAGGGAAATAATCCATGCTTTTCCCCTGAAAAATCCCAATGGGTATGCATAATGTTGTACCTGAAATGCAACCTGGGTGTGGGATACTGTGAGATTTCATGCAAAGAGAACGTAAGGCACAGGGCCAGTGTTTGAAATGGGCCACCAGAAGAGTGTAAGAATGGTGAAACGTGTGACTAGCTCTAGATTCTCACCGATTTTGAGGAAGACATCTAAAAAAAAATTAGGTTCTTTTAAAATAGGAACCCTAGTTTTGGAGTTCCTCTTTGAATACATATCAGGCCAAATTTGGATATATATCTAAACTGCCTGAATCTCCTGAATGGGGAAATCCAGGCCAAAAAGCTAATGAGAAGCAAGGTTACTATCAAGAAGCAAAAAATGTCTCCTTTTGGTCCGGGCAAAAATGCTATTACCAAAATAGCATTTTTTAATAGAATTTTAGCTCTTCCTGCTGGAACATGTTATGAAACGACTGCAAAAACGTATTGTTGAAGTGAAAAGAACTTTTCAGAATCTCAAAAGGTGAATATTTGCTGGAGGGACTCATTACGCTCAAACTTGTTCCCCAACCCTTAGTCTTAATCTCTCTCTCTCTCTCTCTCTCTGATATATTATGAAACAAAATTAAATAGATAACTCTCCCTACTGTCATCTGGTTTTATTTATTAAAGTAATAACTTCATCTTTTCTGTGCCTTCCCACTCAGTTCAGGCCTAAAATTGTGTCTCCCTTCTGTGATTGTGGGTGAACTGCAAAAATATCTCTCAGCATACCATGATATATTGACCTCTCACTGTCTGTTTCATAGATACAGTGACACGCCACTGTTTAGTGATCGTGAAGCATATTTCAGAAAGGAATAATGGAATGATCAGAAAAGCACTAGGTTGTGAGACTGAGACTGGTTGTAGGGTAGATACGGGAATTATTAATAAGAGATTAGAAAACATTTAGAAATACATAATTTATTAAGGGACAGTCAGAACAGACTCATAAAAAATGGAAATCACAGCTGAGAAATGTGCTAACGTTCTTTGACACATTACAGTACTGGAGATGTGTTATAGATAGGGAGGAAACCAATGAAGATGCCTCTTTGGATTTCAGGAAGGCACATAATTCACTGATTTATGAACAGAAGAATCAAAGTATAAGACGGGCAGCTTGCAGAATGAAATGGGGATGGTTTAAAGAGAGAAAAAGGAAATATATGCCCAACACTGCACAGAAACTGATTCTGAGCGAAGTCAATAAGAGACCCCTTGTTCAGAGTCCCATGAGGTTTTGCGATGAAAACGTGGTGGAACTTTTTTATCTCTGATATTTACAGGACACACCACTGAGTATCTAAATGCCATCCCTTAGCTTCCATATGTGCAGTAGATGCTACAGATGTGATATCTGTGTATAAACCCAAACATCTCATATAAACTCTCAAAATTGGATTCCCCTATAAAAATAAATGGGAACAGCTCGGACTGGAACAGCTGGGTTGTAAAAGTCATGACTGGGAGCTATTACACTGGCCAATGCATTCTGCTATCAGAGAAAACCTTTTTTTTGTAATGCTTAACCAACCTATGGGCGCGTTGCATGCTTGAGAACGATGCATCGAGCATAAGCTCTACATAAATGGGTGCTGCACCTGGGTTAACTGAGGTTACTTAATGCTTCAGTACTTTCCATGTGGGCATCCCTCTGAACCCCCTGGGGTATCTGTGGCAGGATCAAGGCCTAAACACGTTTTGTTTTTTTAAGCATTTAATGCTATTTTTTTCCCTTGTTCTTTTCAATTTATTAGAGTCAGGAAACCATTAGGCATGTGTTCTCTGCAAGTATTTCTGAATCCTCCATGTTCCTGGCCCCTTCATTATTTTTCCTGAAGGTTATTTATTTTGCAAGAACATATGCCAGAAGGTGAAGTCTTTAGTCCCTTCTTGGTTTGCAGCGAGGCAGGAATACCTTTCCTAAGCTCTTCTCTGTAAAATGAAATAAACCGTCAGGAATAAGTGCAATTATCATTGAGGCGGTTCTTATCTATTGTGTTGTGGTTTAGAGTACATTAGGCTATAGATTATTTTAACTATTTACTAAGGCTGATAATACCTTTGACGCTAATAGACCTGACTTGGTGTACATTGCCCGAAGTACTTTCTGTTATCCAGATGCTTTATATTTGAGGCAGAAACCAAGGAAGGAGAGGTGTCTAAATAAGTGATTTGTCCATGTCTAATATGCCACATTTGTATTTTTTTTTCCTTGCAGTTTTTCAAGAGTAGAAAGAGATGCCTACATAGAAACAATGAAAAGAATGTCAAGCACCAGGAAAAAATGGTATTGTTCAAACAAGATTTGAAAGATCATACCTATAGATAATTCTCCTTCACTGTTTGGCTCATTTTTAATAGGAATATAGCTGACTTTGGGGCGCCAAGTTCTTCTACTCACTGTAATTTATCAAGGAACCCAATAAACTTAGTTACAAGTCTTGATTACCTGTCTTAAGACACCCACTTAAGTCTAGCCTTTTTTAAATAACACCAGATCAATGGAAGATCAATACTGAATAGAGCACTGGCTGTTGGAGAGACTTTGATCAATGGAGAATTTGGTGGGGTTTATCTGATTGAGACTTGGTTGAGCCCAGCCAATTACATGAAAATAACTACTGGCTAGTTAATATATTTCCTTTTACTTTTACTTTCTGTGCTTTTGGCCACAGTACAAGGTATCAGTGACAAAAAATAAATGATACATTTGCTTATAAAATACTGTGCAGAATTTAGAGGTGTTTCCTTGAAGCATAGGGCCTTCCTCACCTCATCCCATATGAAAAAAAAAAAGGGATAACTGCAGGTGGGGGCTGTGTGTGTCTGCACTATGCCCTACTCTTCCTCTCAGCTATGTGGGCCTCTCTCACATATAACGAATTCAACAGACCAGCTGCAGAGGGACACAAACAATGCCCAAAGAGAAGCCATTGTGCCTGTTTGATAGCACTATGCCTCTACCAAAGAAAGATGAGGACTGCAACATCTGCCATTTCCCTAGTCCACCCCGCAACAGAGAATGGTTTAGGGAAACCCTCCCCCAAGGAGAAACTTCATCGGGCTTTCCATTCCACTTCTCTCAGTGATTCCTTTTTTTATTTCCCCAAAGAAGAGGCATCACATCACCTTGCCCACCGTTTGCCAGACATCTTGCAATACATACATCCTGTACAGCAGAAGCATATCAAAGCAGCCAGGCTCCTAGGCCAAGTGCCCACACACAGAGCAGTTTCCACTTGCTTCTGCACCATGAGACTGTGATTGTGTGGGTGCAGGAGCAGCCTTTAGCTTTTCCTCCCCAACTCCCCGAGCTGACACACAGCACAGCTGCCCTGGCCCCCTCACCCTACATACATCACTGATGCACGTTGTATATGTACCTCCTAATCCTTCAGTTCAATCGTATCTGAATTAAAAGGAGGTAGCTGCTTACCAGTACAGAGAAAAGACTGTGTGGTAGTCTAGGGCTGGGATTAAAACATACAGAATCCATTTGGGAGCCTACAATAACTTTGCTGCTCCCCGTGTTGGAATTCGGCCAGTGTGCTGGGACGAGCATCCTCGCTCTGACAGCAAAGCTCCTGGAGGGTGATAAATACTCACGTATGATAGGGGTTTAGGTTGTTGCCATGTTGGTCTGAAGACAGGCAGCCAAGAACCTTGTCTGCACATACGATAGGAAACATCATTTCAATCCAAAGCAAAACATCAGATCTTTTCTCCTTCCTCCCTACTTCAGAAGCACAATGAACCTGGTCTGCATGCTAAAACATTGGTTCAGCACTGGCTCAGAAAGAAGAATACCACTCCCTGAATAACTTATTATGCTCTGGTCTTGCTTATTTTCTCTGGTACTATTCACTATACAGCACTTTATGTTGGGTATTGATTATCTAATATCTACATTCTCAGAGATACAAGAGGACCGGTAACTCTTTCCAGGAAATAATTCGAAGTATTACTTTGCTATTGACAGCCTTCCAGATTCTTATTGCTGTCTTACACTTTCCCTTGGCACATTCAGCAATGACCAGAGTGCTGTTTTATCTCTCTGAAAGGGCACATTCTCCATTATCAACTTTTCTAGTTCTTCTAGTTTGCAAACTAGAAGTACATTGTCCTCATTTCTTTGATTGCTCCTTTATAGTTCTGCCTTTCTCAAGTGTTGGTATTATTAGGTTATATCTAAAGGACACAGACACTGTTTGCTATTGTCCATGTTTCCATTTCAGAGAAGGACTTAAGGAGGATGCTCACACCCTGAGCGTACAAACCTGGCATGTAGATTGCCATGTTTTTTCTTTTGCAAAAGGGAAGCAAAGAATAACTCTTGCAACAAAGCCATGTCAGACCAGATCTTCTGATTATAGTATACAGACCTTTTGATTCAATGGAGACCTTACAGTTCTAATAAAAATGGCCATGTATAGGTAAGCATTGATCCTCTGGATCATGGTATACACACAGGAGGTCCAGTCAGGTGCTTGATGAACCTGCTTGTGGTGGATGAGCCCAATTTAAGGGTGACACAGCTTGTAACAAGCTTCACAGATCCTTGTGTTGTCTGAGTCAGAGTCCAAGTTTCCAGCACGCTGCTTCCTTCTTTCTCGCTTTGCTTCCCTCCTCTGGATCAAAGCCGCTTCACTTTGAGCTGCGCCCAGTGCCAAATGTTCCCTCCAGATCAGACAGGACTCTTTGCACTCCTCCCAGCTTTCTACACCGGTACTGAATGGTTTCATATCATTTTTGCACACGTCATGGTACCACCACAGAGGATGACCCTGCTTTCAAGAGGCTCCTCCAGTCCCACTGTATAAAATATTCTTGGGGTTACGGTTTCCTCCCATTCTCCTGATGTGGCCAAACCATCACAACCTCCTCCTCTTCATAGTGGTTTTTTGGTGTGTCAGTCCTGTGCACTCCAGTACCTCTATATTTGGCATTTTATTTTCCCACTTTAGATGGCATGGGCATCTCATGTGGAAGCCGTTCAGTCTTGTGATGTGCCTACCATATATAGTCCAAATTTCTGAACCATAATGGAGGGATGCCAGCATGCAAGTCTCTTAGACTGGCCATACCTCCAGTCAGGGGCCAGCTCAGCCCATAAACTAGCCAATCCCATACATTTATTATTAGGGTTATAGTAGACCAGTTCAATACCCTGGAGTCTGTACCTAAGAGTCCCAAAATGTCAGAATTTCCTAGTATCCACTTACCTCAATAAATTAACAACTGACTTTTGTTTTTCCCCTGCAATACCTCTTTCCTGGTAGATGCTGCCATGGTAACATCCACCTGCATCAGTCTGTCCAGAGGAAATTGAAAACCTAAAGTTCTTTTTTTTCTATTGCTAGTAGATTTAATCTCATTTCCTAGATGAAACTCTTACCACTTAAATCTATAATTGCATCAGGGAAGTCAAGTCTACATTATAACTGAGACGGCTACCTTTCCCTCATCCTACTAACCACCATCCGACCTGAGAGGGTAACTACTTAAAGCTAGGCCCCATACATTATGGAAAAGCAGAGAGAGAAAACCCCAGTATGTACACAAAATGAACATGTCAGGGGGAGGCTGTGTGAAGAACGACATACCGTTGGGCAGCAGTAGCATAGTCCCACCATATACCTCTCGATAGGGAATTTGGGGCTAACCTGCAGCGGTTCCTCACTCTCTGTGTTCAAGGCTGGGATAGAAATCTGGGATGAGAGTATTGCTGTGGATGAGCTAAGCCAATACTAAAGGTTTGTTGAATTAAAAAAGTATCAGATATATAAACAGACAAGGTTCCTTGGGTGAATTTTTATATCTTTTATTACACCAACCCAAATAGTTGGATAATAGTTATTAAGCAAGCTTTCGGGTTCAAAAACCCTTCGTCAGGCTAAGGAAGTTTCAGCGGTTATATAAAATCATTCATTCTAGGACCTAAACAAAATTGCAAACCTAAATGTGATCCTTTTACAGATTGTAACATTGCACATGCTCTTATATAAGTGGAGGCATAACAAGTTGCAAACCCCCTATTAATTTCTTTGTTGCAACGCAACTTAAATTACCAATGGTACGGTAATTCCAACTCACACTTCATCCCAGTTATACCGCTATCCTATTTATATGGCAAAAAACAAAGTTATAGTCAAAATGAAATTCTTCCTTTTGAATCTCTAAAATCATACCATAGTGTTTTATCACAGTAATATAGAATCTTGCTCTTGTTTGAAGGCCAGTTAGAAAAAAAAAATACATCCCAGACTAGTGCTATTTCCCTTTAAACTCAGTTCTAGTGCTAATTAACTATTCAGTAGACATCACCTTCAGAGAGGAACTTAACTTTTAAAGTTAAAATGCCAGAGTCTCTTAATTTCCTATTCTGATCATAGTGCACTTGTTTGGACAAAGTCTAGAGGTGTTTGGAATACATCAATTGGTTCCTATTTCTCAGATAAGAAAAAGTTTCAAGTATTTATAAATAGTTAAAAATACTCCTTAATACATTTCTTCTTTTAGACTTCTTCCTTAAATTTTAGTTTCAATTCTCATCTCCTTTCTCAAATTAATTAACATATTTTTGGTTGCATATCAGCTGTCTTTAAAATTTAATGTCATTTCTTCATTAGTAAAGTTCCCTGTCTGTCAGTTTGGCTTCTGATTACAGGTCTCTTGCCAATCTCTTATTTTCTGAAACCTACTGTAGGATGTGTTGTTTCAGGCCTTAGTATTATTTAATGCTTCTATCTCAAAAAATAATCATCACAAGTTCAAAAGCATATTTCTCTAAAAGAGTCTGGACCTATACTGTAACAGTCTGTTTAGAAGTGTTGTAGATGTTCCTTAAAAAGAGTGACGCTGAGCTCAGGTCTTTGGGGATCCAGGAGAGGAAAGCTCCTATGTCACACCGGTTGATATTACATTAGGTTCGATGTCAAGTTGGAGAGTGTAGTTCAAGTCCATTGGCCATGGAAGATCCTTCTTCAAGTCCCAGAAATTATTCATGAGTGAAATACTGAAGTTTTAGGGACTCTGTATAACAGTTTGGTCTGGGCATTTTCCCAGAAATCTTGTTAAGATTCATTTTGCTTGATTTTCAGAACTGTGTATGGAACTGGAAATACTACTTGTGCTATTAGTGTTGCATTAGTGCAACTTCTGGTCTTGGCAGAGAGACTAGAACAGACTGAGGCTTCCAGAAATCTCAAGCTAATTAAAATACATAAATAAAACCCTTGAAATTAAAAAAAAAAAATGTATTGCCCCAGCTTTGATCATTGGGATAAAGGGATAGTTTTAAAACATATACCTAACTCATCTTGTCCATTCATAGTGGTGATTTAATTCTTATAGTAAACTCAGTGGGGCAACAATCTCTCTCTCTCTAGACATATACATACATGTACATATATGCACTTGTATGTCTATATAGACACATGTACACACACATACCCCGCATCCCCAAACCTTTCTCATTTGGACTTGAATCTGGCTAAGATCTGCAGGTGCTACTATTACACTGCTGTTATACTGTATAATATAATAGATGCACATATATAGTAGTCAAAAGGGAGATTTTTAAAAGTGTTAGAGTTTTATTATGATCATAAACTGTTGTGCAACCTGCATGTCGCATTGACTTTTAGTATTCTGAATAACTGAATATTATCTCGGCCTTTTAAATAGGCTGGCTATATGCAGGAAGTATCAATTTGATCATCCTGACTTTAAGTCCTTAGCAGACTGGAAATTCAATGATCAAAGACAAGCCAACAAATAAATCAATGAAATACTCTGCAGTGTACAGAAAGTGGAAGATGATGCTATATGCCTCTGCTAACAGCTTTATTGTAGGGTTGTGCATTTAATTTGTCTATATCTAGGGTTTTTCAATACCATGACCATCATCCTGGTATCTGACCCCTTTACATTATTATGTAAATCCTAACAAATGCTCTACCTGAGGTTCCTTTTTCGCTCCCTCGCACCTGTAGTTGTTCTGAACCACTATTGACATTAAAAGCAGAACAGACCAGTTAGATCTTCCAATATATTCCACTCGTTCATAAGGATTGCTTTCCAGTATGTTCATTAGAGTTTGAAATGACCTTGCTATGCTGGATTGAGGTTAGATGAGCAGTTCTATTTAGCTTAAATATTCTTAATGTAATAATCTTGTGCTTATGTAAACTAGCATTGTCCTGTCTCTATTTTACATAATGTTGTCATTCTAGCTCTGTTCTGAATTAGCAGTTCACAAAAAATGGCGATTTCTTGCTGTGTATATTGACCACACTTGTATTTTCCACTGAAATTTTGCAGCCAGATCATGCTTTCATAAGAGTGTTACCTCAATGTGGTCAGCACACATTGTAGGGTGTTGATCATTTTCCACCCCCCCATCAACATCAGTGCTAATTGAGACGGCACCATACTTTTACAGATTTGCTCTGGTGGTACCTGCCAATATCCATCAGAGACCAAATGATGAATACTCATGAAAAAAAGTCTGATATTTATCCTCAGGTTGTTATTAGTGGCAGCGAACTCTGCTTCCATCTTAGGAATTGTTCACTTGGAGAGAGCATCTGACACACACATACGTTTCCTGTGCATTTGTTGCAATACAGCTGTTCATTTTGGTAATGAGTACAAACTTCCATCTTTTCAGATTACCACTGTGCACTGTAGCAACAGCGGAGTTGATTCATGCTTTTTGTCATTCTCCTTAATAATGATTATAATTCATGATGGCTTTGCATTTAATTTCATGAGATCATCCAATTCTGGCAATTTATCAAACATGCCATAAAGATTGTGCGACTGGGGTGTACACATTTGCTACAGTGTGTGTTTATCTAGTGAAGAAAATCCATTCCATGTTCCATCTTTGCATTTCCCACAATGCCCTGTTCCATCACTTCAAAAAGAAAAAGGAAAAGACACAATTAAGTTGCTACTTGATCATTTAAAAAAAAAAATATTGAATACTGTAAAGGGTTAAGATTTTGCATATTAATTAAAACAATAACATTTGGATCCTCTGATGCCCCCGTGGAAATGAACATCATGTGATTGAATGATATGATATATGGTAGTCACATTATCGTGACTTGCATTGTTCCAGAAAATTGTGTTTAATGTCACTAAATTGCACTCTGAAATGGATGCTCCATTTTTGCTAAAGAAACAAAGATATTTTTAAGTGTTAATGTCTGAGTTTAAACAATTTTAAAGAGAGAACAGAGGCACAGAGGCAACAACAGGAAGCATGGCAGGTGCTGTATAATGATTAGTAGTAAATATTTTTAGTGAGCATAGAAGACAGAAGCTATAAAGGGACAGTTTTTACAGGCATAAAGAAGGGACATGGGCATCAGCTAAACGGTGATTAAAACTCTACTGAAGCCACTCCCTGTTGGAAGGAGCACCCAGAGACATTGGTCTTCAAGTGGTATGTTGCATATAAAAAGTCATTATATGCTGATAAATGAACATAAGAGGTACACAAGTAAAAATAAATAGAAATGTGATTCAGTAATTTTAATCCAGAGCAGTTATTTTTAGCAATATAGACCAATCTGGCAATCATTCTTCAATTCTACCTCTCACTAAGTCCCGGGGAATTTTGCTTTAGAACAGGGGGCTTTTGAGTTAACCAATGACATCTCACTGCATAGTTACTGTCTGCATATATCTGTTCATAAAGCAAAGACAAATTTCTGTATTCCCTTCAAGCACACTGGAAAAGGGATTAAGAGCTATGGTTTAAATTATCAGATTGAAATAGCTTTGTAAATGCAAACATTTGCTGATGGAATGATAGGGAAAAAGCACACAGCACTGCTCTCACTTAGATTTTCTGGTTTTACAACATGTACTCCAAGTCAAAGACTTCATCCTTTTAACTATAATGTCTAATTTCTCTATGCTTCACACATTCAACAGTGAGTCGACAAAAGCTGGGAGCTCCAGCATAGTGAAGCCTCAGCAAATATTTTCTTCAAATTTGATCCACATTGATTTGGTTTGCAAATGTTTCTCAAGGATTTGGGACCAAAAATCTCAGAATGAAACAAAAGCCAAAATCCAATTTGGTCTTGGAGGCATCCATATTTAGGCATCTCTGTGCCTAAAATTCAAGTGACTAATCTCAAATAATGATTTTGTTTCACCAAATGGAGGTGTCAAAGATCCATTTATCCTAATCACTGGGGCAAAGCTGCCTTTGTAGATAGTGAGATATATGCATTAGACCCCTCAACATGTTACATTTGTTAGGGTAACATTATGTGGATTTTTGGGGAGCACTAGATTTGCAGCTGAATGAAGGCATCACCTGTGGCCTAGCAGAGCTGCTAACCACAAGGCAGAACGCTTATGCTAAGCCAGCCTTTTGCTTATGCTAAGTAACCATCTTAATTGTGTTAATCATTTTTCTGGAAAAAGCAGCAATTAAGCCTGTGTACTGTGAACCAGCTACAGCAAGGAATGAGATAAAATACAGGGGCCCGAAAAGGGTGGGGATGGTACAACCTGAGACAGAAAAACAGACTGGAATGTGAAAAACATCATGTAATTGGTAACAGAATCTGAGATGAACATATGCAGAAACGTGAATGGTGATTGGTGAAGAAGCCTCCAGCAGCTTCCAGGTTTGGGTTAAAGTCTGCCCATTGACCGAAGAAGAGAAGTCAAGGTCTTAGACATGCGTGCATAGCAAAGAGACATGTAAATGCATAAAATGCATAGGCAATTGCATGCTAATGAAGCAAACAGTAAACAGAGGTGGAGCTTGAGATAGGAGGAGAAATGGGCGGAAGAAAAGGAGGGACAGAGGTGGAATGAATGTTAATGAGTATAAACCAAAGTGTATAAATGTGGGGGGAAAAAAAACTATTGTTCAGGGCTGCTCCCCGTGTTCATAGGCTGGGTGCCTGTGAGGGAGCTCGCCCGAAGCTATCTCCATTGCAAATAAAGCTGTTGCAAGCAGCATGTGCTGGTGTTTGCTCCCTGCCTGCTCTGGCTCATGAGTAACAGGATCCATGGGCAATTGGACTGTCGTCTACCTAGTCATTGGGGGCTGCATGGAGTCAGGGTCTAACAACATTAATGAAGTAGACTGACTACTGAATTAATTTAGACCAAATTAATTTAGGCCAACTACACTTGCAAATTAACTGGCATGCCTTAAAAAGGTCCAACCAGCTATAGAGTTAGAGCTGGAAAGTGTGTAATAACTTTATAGCTGGTTTCTACCCAGCTTTAATTTGCATGTGTAACCTTTGCCTTTAAATCTAAAGACCCAAAGTCTATCTGCTCCAGGATCCTAAATCTGATGACAGGTGCCATTATCAAAATGCTTCAGAGGAAAGTGTAAGAGCTCTATGGCAAGTGGAAGCAGGATGATGTGCCACCATCATCTCATTCTCAGGTGAATCACAAATGATCTTTGTCTAAATATGAAGACTTAGGAATCATAAGATCATAGACAAGTATGGCTGTAAGAGACCTCTGAAGGTTATCTAGTCCAGCCCCCTGCTCAAGGTAGGACCATCCCAGTGAAGTGTGATCCTAACTAAGCATCTGTCTGACCTGCTCATAATAATTTCTAGGGCTGGAGATTGCACAATTTCTCTAGGCTGCCTGTTCCCAGTGCCTGACAACCCTCATAGTCAGAACGTACTTCATCTCCAGTTACATTTCCTCTGCTGCAGTTTGAAGCCATTGCTCCTAAACCTATCCCCTGTTCCACAGAGAATAGCCTGTCTCCATCCTCTTTATGATTGCCCTTTAGGTATTTGAAATCTCCCCTCAGCTTTCTCTTCTCCAGATTAAATCTTCCTAGTTTGTTCAGCCTTTCCTTATACATCTTTTTTTCCCCCTCAGGCTTCTAATCATTTTTGTTACTCTCTATTGGTTTCTCTTTAATGTGTCCACATAGTTTTTGAAGTATGGGACCCAGACTGGATACAATACTCCAGATGAAGCTTCACCAATGCCAAATAAAGCAAAAAAAAAAATCACTTATCTTGATTTGCAAGTGACATTTGTGTTAATACAATTCAGGATACTGTTGGCTTTTTTCTTGCAACAAGAACACACCGGTGGGTCATGTTCAGCTTATGGTTCACTGTCACAGCCAGGTTCCAGTGTCTACACCTGAATAATCTAGAGCATGACCTTACTCGTGGTAGCTCAATACTACTTCTTATGCTCCACTCTGGCTCAGAGGTACAAGATGAACTTCCAATGCAGTTCAGCTCAGATTTAATGAAGGTTCAAGGAGGGTTTACGTTATTCAAGATGGCATTACTTCTATCTTGCAAAAATCTTATATTTGCATTTGTTTTAAAGCGAAAAAATTGGGAAGCATTTAAGAAGAGGCACACTTGTGCATATGAAGGGGAAAGCTTTTTGAAAGGATAAAGTGTTGTAAGAGGTAAGGGCATGACCTGAGGCAAAGGAAAGGTCATATTTCTAGGGAGGTCAGGAGGAACTTCTTTATTCAGAAATAACTGATGTCTGAAACCGCCTCAGAAAGAGAACTTCAAAAGTTGCCTTGCAAACACATTTTAAAAGAAGGAATTTTAACAGGCACTTTAAGAGAAAAAAAAGTACAAGTTTTAGATAGGTGCTAAGATACTAAAGCGATGGATGAGTTATAGGCAGGGAAGTTGGAAGATGGGCACGTGGTAATCTTGCATCAATATTATCGTTGTGCTTCAGAGAGTAAGTTATTTTCTAGC
Organism: Alligator mississippiensis; assembly: GCF_030867095.1. Taxonomy (NCBI): domain Eukaryota; kingdom Metazoa; phylum Chordata; order Crocodylia; family Alligatoridae; genus Alligator; species Alligator mississippiensis. Next base: position 294,144,160 of record NC_081826.1, read on the forward strand.
AGGGCAGCAACATCCCAGAAGAGTACAAATTCCATCTTCCCTACCTGGCGAAACCCTCTGAAGGCAAATAATAGTTTGGACTTTTATAGTTTTTTATGTGTTCAAAGCACAGAACACATATTAAATAATCAATTGCCCATTAGAAATGTGTGGCTATCAATCATGACAGTATTTCCTGGTTGGAGTGTCTCTTCCATAGCTCTATGAAGCTGTGGACACAAGAGTTATGTGTGATCCTAAGGGAGTTAAGGAGCATCATGTTCACATCACCAAAGATAAATGCACTATCGCTCAGTAGATTACATATCTGTCACAACACATTGGTCAATCTTACAGTGTGACAATTGTAGCCCGCCCAGCTCACAAAAGACAAGCAGCATCAACAACATAGAGCACAGTGGAGGAAAAGGCTTTGTCAAAAAATGAAGATCAAAAAAGGTAAATTCAATCTTACAATAAATAAAGGTCCATGCTTCGTTCTCTAATTGGAGTTGATCTCAGAGAATGCAAGTTAATGGACATGTCTAATCTCTTCTTTAAAAAAAAAAAAAAAATTAATAGCTTTCCATAATTTAACCATCCCATAAAAGATAACAGGGAAATTCTAGAAATATATTGGATAATGATAATCACCTCTCTTTGCTCACTACTAAATTCTTGGGGTTGTTTAAAGGAAGAGTCTATTAAATTCTATTGGAGTTCAGAGTCATTACAATGGATTTTGTTAAACCTCCATAGCCCTTTATTGGTTTCACCCCTACTAATTTCTGTAATGGGAGCTACCAAGGAATAGTCCCCACACCCAGGAAGATCATTAAATCTGCCCTTCACTACAGTAGCACTCTTGAGCTGCTTTTAACATAGATAAAATGCAAGAAGCATTTTACAAGTTTCCGCTATTAAAAATGTGATTTTTTTTCCAAAGAAAAAAAAGGGTTATTCATTTCATTAAAATGTCATTAAAAATTGCTCTAATTCTTTCCCCTTGCTTCTGCAAGTTTCATGGAGGTGGGAAATAAGTAGCATCCACCAAAAACCCTAACCATGACCACTGTTTCAGCTCCAAAAGTCACTTGGTGCAGATTTCAGACAGCTCTACTTATATTTATTACTATGTAATATATTTATTCATGCCAACAGTACAAACTATGTTTTAGGGGAAATGGAGATTGTAAGAAACTCTCTCCGTGCTATTGCCCTACTTCACCGATTTCTATTACTTAACCTGTCGTGATCACATTAATCATTTGGATTATGCCAGTCTTCCCACTTTAGGTCTTGATAAAGTGGAACTCCCATGGGCCTGTGCATTCATGGCTAAGCAAAGTCGCACGGTGTTTTGGAGTCAAGGTGCATTTGATGAGAAAAATCAGACGTGGAAATCTGAAAAAGTCCTAGTGGAGGACAAGTCCTAATTTTTGCAGATGAATCTAGTCAGCTTCATTATAATACTTGTCACCTTGTTTTCAGTCCCTGATTTGTCATGTGTGCCCCCATGCCCCCTGTGAAAAAAGGTTCATTAGGGGAATTAGAATAACCTTTCTTCCCAGTGTGCTTTGATTTAAACAGCTTATCTGATTAACTTTGCTGCAACTGGAAATGTGATTTCTCCATTGCCCAACAGCTGCCGCACACTTTTTTAGCTCTGCTTCTATAGGGAAGAAACTATATGCATAACTTCTATATGCTAAGAAACTAACACCTTGGAGTGAACTTTTCCAATGTGGTCCTCTCACTTTGATTTTAAGTCCACTGGTTTTAAATGGCATTCATATTCCTACCCACCTCTGAGCTTTTACAAATCCTACCCTTGCTAAAAAATGGCACATTAATGTTGGCCACTATAGGTAAAATCTGGTAAGGGCAATATTTAAGGTGTCATAAAACAGAGATTGTTTTCTTGGAGTGCCCCAAGGGTTGGTCCTGGGGCTGGTTGTGTATATTCAGTAAGCTGAATATGAGCCAGCAGTGTGCCCTTGTTGCCAAGAAGACTAGCAGCATACTGGGCTATTTAGTAGGAGCATTGCCAGCGGATGAAAGGAAGTGATTAGTCCCCTTTATTTGGTACTGGTGAGGCCACATCTGGAGTCCTGTGTCCAGTTTTCAGTCCCCCACTACAGAAAGGATGTGGACAAATTGGAGAGAGTCCAGCAGAGGACAATGACAATGAGTAGGAGGCTGAGGGACATGACTTGTGAGGAGAGGTTGAGGGATCGGGGCTTATTTAGTTTGAAGAAGAGAAGACTAACGGGTTTAATAACAGCCTTCAACTCCCTGCAGGGGGGATCCAAAGAGGATGGAGCTGGACTGTTGTCAGTGGTGGTAGATACCAGAACAAGGAGCAATGGGCCCCAAGTTGCAGCAAGGGAAGTTAAGGTTAGATAGTAGGAAAAACATTTTCATGAGGAGGGTAGGAAAGCACTGGAACAGGCTACCCAGTGAAGTTGTGGACTCTCCATCCATAAAGGTTTTTAAGACCCAACTAGACAAAGCCTTGCCTGGGATGATATAGCTGGGAATGGTCCTGCTTTGAGCAGGAACTAGGTGTCCTACCATTGGACCACCTGAAGTCCAGCCTTAATTTTCTATGATGGATTCCAGTTTGGTAGAAAAAAGTCTTACATAGATGTAAACTTCCCCTTTGTTTGGTGAAGTGAAAGTGGATTGAAATCTTTATTGTGAAGCAGCAACTCGCTTTCCATTATTGTAATTCAGGGAAATTCAGTCTTTCTTTTTGCTATAATAATGTAGGAACTCCTTCTAGAAGGCAGAATCTCATACAGACTCGAGTGCCATACAATCAATGGCTTTTATCAAACATCATTGCAAAGGTGTTTTTCCCCATTGAGAAGAGCTCTGTAAGATGACCTTTGATCTCAACTTGACAATGATATGGTCATTCTGGCTTCATCTACCTTTAGACGGGAAATCTTCCAAGTCTACCTTTAGAGTCCTTGTCTAAAGGTAGATGCAGCTCAGGTTTTTGGCAAATGCCACTCAAGTGATCTATGCCCTTAGGTTTCCATTAAGGTCTCAGCTATGACCTTTGGCCTCAATGTGACTTATGTGCTGGCCTTGATCCTGTGCAGTTTTTCAAGATGGAAATTTCCTCTAATTGGGCTGTCAAAGGGAAGAGCATTTGAGGTGTCTTTGGGACTGGGATGAATTAATTTTCAAGGAAAAAAAGAGCAGAGATGATTAATAAAACTGATGTATCGTGCTTTATTTCACTAGGAGAGATTTCGATACAATCATTTCTCCCTTTGAGTGTTGGGTGGAATAAAGAAGGTAAAAAAACCCTACTAAATAAAATTCTAATGAATGCAAAGACCTTGAAAGTGTCAGTGTTTCTGCAAGCCAAATGCTTATCCTTTTGATAGAATATGCAGGAATAAAATGGTTAGCAGTTAAAATGCAGTAGCACAATAATAATCTGCCGCACCTGTACTTCTATTTCTCATTCCCCTGTTTACTGCCTGATGGTTTGTTTATCACTGAGTCATTCTCCGGTCCCTTCATTTGCAGCCTGTTGCAGGAGAACAAGTTGTATTCAATCCTGAAAGACACAAAAGGCCACGAGGATAAATCTAACAATATTTCTCTACCACGTTTTTTTTTCTTTTTTTTTACAACTGAAAAGGTTTTTGTGGTGCTTTTCTTTCTTGTTCTTTTTTATTATAAACTCTTTTTCTTGAACGTAAGAGGGTCTGATCCTTTCTTATTTACATGAAAACCCCTGTTTCTTTTCTTCTACCACTGCTCTCCCCAGTGGCTCAAATGAAGAGTCCTCCTTTAAATTAATGAGTTTGTACAGGACTTATCTCAAGGGAAGCAAGCATATAATTAAAGTTTGGATGCTCACGCATTCATATTACTTTCTGTGGAGGCGCGTGCGGGCTCTTCATATTGCAAAGGGAAATGCACGGGAACGGGGGAAGTACTGTCTAATTCTTGAGTAAGAACTGATTACATATTTTTTCAGGCATTTCATGAGGTTTTTTGTTTTTGACTGAATCATTTGGAAAACCAAGGAAAATCTAAATGCGGAAAATTGGCTTCTTTCTCTGCATATAGCAAATTGGCTATGTTGCACTTAAAATGAATGAAGAAATGAAAAGGACTCCATCCTCCTAAATGGATAGGAATCTGGAGAGCTAAGTATAGGGACACCTCAAAGTTAAGCCTGCAATATGTTACTTGACTGTTTCAGACTCAGTTGAACCAACTGGCAGGAGCTCTGTCCTGTATTTCTTCCCTGAGGCTCCTAACGAGCAGCAAGGTTGGAGTAATGTCATAAATCAAGCCACTGGAGGAACATGTGTGTTCAGGCTTGGAAGTCAAGGGAGACATTACTGTACTGCTAAGCCCCATAGCACATCAGTCCTGAGCAGCATCGTTATGACATGATCTTGTGGCTGGGAAGTAAATCGCCACATTTCATTCAGTTCAGTGAAACACCCCAAAGTTTGGCCGCTCACCCACAGTTTAGTTGATTATGTGCATGGAAAGCACAGTCCTGGAAATCTGTTGTGAAAATACTTTCATGAGCAGTTTTCCAGGTTCCCCTCCCTCCCCTGATTTTCACTCATCTGAATAATTGCAATTCTTGTCTACCTCTCTTCTCTGCCAAAATGCGGCAGCTCAAATAGCCTCCTTACCCCCCTGCTCCAACCAGGTCACCTTCTTCCCAAGCCTCTTCATTGGCTTACTTCATTTCTCTACCTCAAGCCCATTGAGTCTCCTTTTATACTAACATGGGCCAAAAGTTATTCCAAAAAACCTTAGTGCTGTTATTCCAAAATGGTAACCAGTATTGCAAATGTTTCTGTGCATGCTTATCTTTACATTCATGAGACCACTGGTGTGTGCAACAGTCTGAACTCAGGGGAAATATGCCTGTCTAATATTAACATGCATGTAAACCATGTCAGAATAACCTCTTAGCAAAATGATACAGTCAACCTTTACACAACACAAAACAAAGCACCCTAACCCACCACAGGTAAAGTGGGAGGAACATGGCAGCCAACATCCTGCTGCTGCAGGAAATGTTAAAATATGCTGGAGAAATCCCAAGATGAGGGCCATGCCTCCCAATACCAATATGACCATGGAGTGAAATTCCTTTCTGACCCCAAATATGGTGATCAGGTCTCACCTGAGTGGAGAAGAAAGACCCTCTACCAAGGTCAACCAAACAAACAGTATTTGGAAATGTAATGGCCTTCTTCCCTGAGGGATAATATAGTAATCCAGACCCCATAGCCCACTGATGCTTTGCCTTTCTAAGTCTATCAATAAAGTAATCAAATGATACCAGTTATGGCAGTGAGATTTTTTTTCCCCTCTCTGTAAGGAACTAGATTGCAATCCAACAAAAAACATTTCACATAAGTGTGCATCTGGCAAAAGTTTCAATTGCCATAAACTGGATATAAACCAATTACTCGGAGAGGTCTCTATAACCTGTTCCTGGGAGATCATCCAGTTCCTTTATTTCTTTTAGGCACAAAAATCACAGTATATCAGTCCAAGATTTCCTAACGTGAAAGTATATATCCATGATATCTTCACACACTATACCATAGTCAACACAAAACCTAAAAAATAATGATTTCAAGCCACATGTTCAACTGGAGCCCATCAAGGGGTGGGTGGGGCTGAAGAAAGGTAGCAAAAGACTAAAAACCCAAGCCCCAGCAAGCACACACTAGAAGTGAATTTAAACAGGCATGCATGGGGAGTAAGAAAACCAATAATCTGCTGCTTGTAGGGTTTTTATTTTTTCCCATTCTTTTTCAAATACTTCCAGCAATTCCTCCTGTAAAGTGTGGCTTAGATCTGAGAAGCACTGTACCTACTAGTCGCCAATACTAAGTGAAAACTAGCCCATTGCTACTCTAACTATCTTCTATCTTGTTGGAGCTGGTCCTGCTTTGAGCAGGGGGTTGGACTAGATGGCCTCCTGAGATCCCTTCCAGCCCTAATTTTCTACGATTTCGATGATTCTATAGTAAGAGTCTGTTTGAATGGGAAGAAAATGTTGGTGGCCTGACAGGAGAGACTCTTACCTCCATTCACAAGCATGGTCCATCATGAGTGTCAGCTTGGTAGAGCATTTAAGCTGTCATCCTTGAAGCAATGTATTCGAGACACATTTCCCCTGGCAGCTGGGGATAGAATAACTACCAACACTCAAAGCCTGTTGGATGATGAGACTGTAGGAATAAGTGACATTTTAAAAAGTAAACATAAAGGCATTTCATCCTGGAGAAACCACAGATGCTGCCCGCTGCTACAGCTGCTTTTACAACTTCTGACACCACTAGTGATGATGAGGGGGGCCTAATGTTAGTTCAAGATGAACGGCCACTGCACTGTAAAAAAATAATTCATTGAAGGTGAATCCCAGGGCAGCGGAGCAGCATTTAGCTGAACTTTCACTACCTGAGCTGTGCCAATAAGGACTAGATTGTGCCTGGTTCCTGAGTAAAAGCTATGGTGACGGCACTGGGTCCCTTTGCCCAGCCCAAAGAGACACCGTAGTGGAGAAGGGTAGGAAGCAGATCCAATGCACAGAAGAAAATTATCATACCACCCTATGGTATATCACTCAAGGCGTTCATCTCACCCAAGCTCCCCAGACTTCCTAGAAGGATTTTGCCTTGATCTTGCCAAATGCCATACATGCAGACAAATGCCTTTAAAACACCACATGGCCCTAAATGCCTGATTGAGGGATGCAGTCTGAAGCTCTTATTTATGATGGCAAGCACGCAAGTAACCTAACTGAAAACACCGAGACTTAAATTAGTAAGTTTTCAGCAACGTGGGCATCGTGAACTCTGCCACAGGCCCAAATCCAGTGCAGAAAACAAATCAAGGTCTTGTTTATAATAGTCAGATAAGGTAGTTCCCATAAGTAAAGGATCATTAATGCTTGGACTGGGAGATTGTAGGTATGAAACTGGGGTTTGCAGGGAGATAATAACACTTTGAAAAGGGATATTTTTTGTTAGTGAGATTGAGTGGTAAGTGACTGATAAGTATGCTTAACATCTTTGATTATTTATTCTTGACAATGAGTCATAGTTCCCAAAAGCCTTATCAAAACTCTTATAAATATGGCAATCTTTTTAATCCACAAGATATCTCAACTCTTAACTTTAGAAATAAAAAAGCAACAACAACAATGGGTGTCTATACATGTGACAAGGCTCTGCTCTGACATGCTAATTAGCACGCATTGGAGCAGATTTGATCAATCGAGTCTGCTGTGAGTCTGATGACGCGTGCCAATTAGTGCACTCCAGCAGTATCCATGACCCATGTATTCAGTGTCCCCACATTTCAAAATGGTGGCAGGGGTGTTTTAACTAAAGTTTGTCGAACGAGTTTTAGTTAAAGTGCCCCTGACGCCATTTTGAAGTGTGGGATGCTGAATACATGTGATGCTGTGGGCACTTTAATTAGAGTGGCTGCCACCACTCTAATTAAATTAAAGCACACCCCCTCCACCCTGGAACATGTGTATAGATGCCCAACATGTCTGTCCTTGATGACAGTGTTGGTAACACACCCAGAGCATGGGTACAGTATGGAAATAGCAGGGCAAGCTAAGAATTATAGAGTCATATGTTTAGAGAAGCCCTGAAGGTCACCTGGCCCATCCCACTGCATGAATGTAGGAATATTATTCCTAAATCTACAATTTGCTTAGTCTACAGCATCCATGTTGTTATCAACCCCAATCTGCTAGTAATGGATTGGTCTATGGCTTCCAGGTCCATTCAGTTTTTAATCTTTGGGGTGAGCATGTTGGGAACAATTGTCCATGTGGACTACCAATTGATTTCACTTAGGATCTCAAACATGGGACAGATGGCAGTGGCATTTGGAAAATTCAGAGACAGCTTGCATTTCATCTACTACTTCGTAGCATCTATCTGCCCTTCGGTCCCACTTTCAAGATTTAATAGTTTGATCCTGATATTTCTTCCTGCCTTCATTTCATTCTTTTAGATTTCTCATTGACTTTAATCTCTTCTCAAACAAAAGAGCTGTGGTCTGAAAACCTGAAGTACTTTTGAAAGAGAATAGAAAAGAAAAAGGCTTGCTTGATGAGTGATTTTTCCAGCTCCTCACCATTCTCCACAAAACCAGCATTTCAACACTAGCTTTTCACTTTCAGCAGCTCACATTTGGTTTATAGGCAAAAAGTTTCACAAGAGCTCTAAAACAATGCAAATACATTTGGCATCCTGCACTGACCAGTTCAGCATCTACAAGACATTTGTAATGGAGAGCCAAAGATGAGATATTCAAAGAATGAGGGGAGTAACTTTGAGGTTGCATTAAAAAAAAGAAAATCATCCACTATCAGGTTTTTATGAATAGACATGATTTCTTATTTATTACAGTAGTTTTTAACCTTTTCCATGCACGGCCTCTTTTTTTATACCACTGCCCTTTCCAACCAATATGGAAAAAGTTGGATGGTCATGTTCTCTTGATTGGTTTTACAACATCCATGATTAAACAACTCCAGTTTCTGAACCATTTTGCCCAGCATGTTAGCTATATCCTGTAGGACTTGCATGAGTAATGGTAAATCACACACATGTACACTTATTTCTACTTAAAGGATTCATAACTCCACCTGTAATTCACATTACAGTTTCACCCCTCCATTCTTCTACTCTCTTGTTTCATTCATTTCTTTTCTCTTCCACCTTTTCCTTTCTTAATAGAATTGTCACATTGATCGTGTTCGCTGTGGAGGGTCAGATGATATGCTCCGGTCTTTCAAAAGTATCATCATCACCCCTGACACAACCAAAAGAGTCTCAATCTGCCAGATCTTCTTTGGTGACTATTGATTCAGGTCCTACCAAATTAACAAGTAAAAGAATTGCACCTTGTTCCCCATCTGGCTGGATTCATTTTTATTTCCAGGGTCTTCCATTATGTTATGTAGTGATGATCAGAAAGAAGTGCAATGTATGTAGCTAGATTTTGTTTGAAGTGAAGGAGTTGTAGGCTCTAATTCTGGCATTGGCTGACACCAAAATACTTAGCAACATTTTACAAGTATGCAGTTTAATGTATAATCCTGTTTTCTTCAGTCAGGCCTTAGCAAATTTCCCACAGAGACCATGAGATATATATTTTTTTCCAATTTACTCAATGGCCTGTAATTGGCCTTCTGCTCTCCCGAGTCCCTTCCCTGAGGTGGTTACTTGGACTGTGGTGTAGGGTATAAAGCCCGATTCAGGTGAGCTACATTATAGTCCTATCTCTGCTGCTGTATCCCTGTGTGATTTGGGGCAAGTTGCTTCAGCTGATAGTTCAGATGCCTTCCAAAGTGGCATCATTTTTTGTGGTGCATGGCCTAAGAGGTGCTCGCTTTGGAGCTCCTTTTGATATTCAGATTACTTATGCCAACGTCTAAATTTATAGGTGACCTTAGGTACTCAGGTTTGAAATTCTAGGTTTACTACGCTTTGAGTCCCATCAAAATAACAATGTGTCATGAAAATCACATATGAATGTTCTCAAAGTACTCGGTGATCCTTGGATAAAAGACAGCTACAATAGGGAAAGCATTTCCATTAAGAATCTATTTTCATTGTTGAATGCTGAAATACAGCGCAATAAATAAGCAACCATTTCCCTTCATTGTAGACAGCGCTTTCTGAGCCTGATAGGAGCCTGCCTTCTCCTCCACTGCTGAAAGAGGTGAGTTGTCACCCAGATTTACAATGGTGCACATTTCAAGCCATTTATGGGAAACCTTTATAACTACTGGACCCTAAAGCAAGTGAAAACTGATATTTAACTTAAGTAGTCTCTGCCCTGCACTCTGCTGAAATGCAGATATTGGTTTGTAGCTTAGGGCCATGTAAGAAGAATAGATACTTGACATAAAAGTTCTAATACACTTTTTTCCTTTTCTTTTTTTTAAGAGAATTTATCTTTTCCAGTCATGCCTGATATCATTTTTCACAATTGAATGGCTTTATCCTAGTTATAGGATATGCTGTTTCTGGCTATAAAAATGAGTAATGCTTTGTGAAAAATGTTTGATTAAAAAAAAAAAAAGTAGAAAAAGACTACAACTTGTGATTTTTTTGATACATGTCCGTTTTACACCCACCATCCAAATCATATATTTTTTTTTTTTTCCCCAAGAGGATGCTAGTCCAGAAATACATTAAAAATAAGCTGTTATACTGGGGTGGGCAATTATTTCGGCTGGAGGGCCACTTACTCAGTTTCGGCAAGCCGTTGAGGGCCACATGACAGGCAGCCAGAGGCAAATAAATATTAATTTTCTACATTTTTTAGGGGCCCCGCAGGCCAGATAGAATGGCCTGGCGGGCTGCATCTGGCCCGCAGTCCACATTTTGCCCACCCTTGTGTTATACTAAAACACACACACTCATAACCTAACAAAAATCTGTTTTTATTCTGTATTTTTCTTGTACATCTGACTTGTAGATCTATTAATATGGCTACATAGGATGGAAACTGGTAGAGGACATAAGAAATAATAGTATCTTTTTACAGACGTGTCATTTGAGAATCCTATATCATTAGTCCTACACTGTTATAACCAACTGTTGACTCTAGGACCTGCAAATGCTTGTATACACGAGTTACTCCGTTTCAAAAGCAATTTGGTAAAAAAAATCCTTGGAAAATTTCAAGATCACTCAATCTCTCTGATCTCACAGTGTTCTCCAATGTTAGCACTTGGCTTTCTCACACTTTCTTAATTCAGTTTTCCTCACAACAGCTCTTTGTATTACAGGAGTGTAATATATAATATCTAGGGCTGTGCGAAGCTTCGGTTGCTGAATTGATTCGGCCTGATTCGGCGGACAAATCTCCAAATCTGAATCAGGAGACCCTTTAATCTCTCCAAATCGAATCAGAAACCTCTGAATCAATTTGGAGATATTCAACGATTCAGACACAGACACAGCTTTAAATGTATTTTCTACATGCCACAAGGTACCAGGCAGCTCGTGAATGCTGAGATGGTGGGGCAGATGGAGCGTCACACAGGAGTGTCCCCAGCGTGCTTAGTGGCGGACCCAGAAGTAGACCAGAAGCACTTCCAGTCCCTCCCCCAACCCCCTGGCTCAGCAACTGGTGCTTCCTGGTGCCTCCTGAATCTGGGGCTCCATAGCCAATCACCGAGCTGGGGAGGTGCAGGGGGGGTCCTGCCTCCGAGCACATGGGGGGGGAGGGGGTCTGTGCTCTTGTGGGACGCTCCATCCACCCCACCATTGCAGCCTTCATGAGCCGTGCCTGGTACCTTGAGGCATGTAGAAAAAACATTTAAAGCTGTGTCTATGGCCAAATTGCTGATTCTCTGAATCAGCATCAACTCTTCAGATTCAGCTGAATCGAATCAGGACAATCATCTGAATCAACTAATCAAATCACTGTCCACTGATTTGGGGCTGAATCTGAATCCAAATTGAATACGGCCTGTTTCTCACACCCCTCATTTATGCATGGGGAGCTGAAGTAAAGGGAGCCTTAAAGGATCCAGGTCTCCTGAGAGGATCTGGGTGATAAGTATATTTATTTTTGTACACAATTTAGTTGCAGAAAAATATTTCAGAGGGGGAGGACAAGATTGCAGCAATGCATAAAAAAATGAAAAGGCAAAATTTTCCATTTTGCTAGTTCTCAAATGAAGTATCAACTTTTATTTTAAAATGACAGCTTTGTTTAATGCTGCCAGTATTGAAAAAGTGTCAATCTGTAATGTACAAGAAAAGTTTGAATGTGACAAAATGAAACAAAACGTTTAGTGCCACTGTTTCTTTAACTGAGAAAATGGAATTTTTGTTGCTGTTTAAAAGTCAGCCTAAATGATTTTCTCCTGACTTTTTCAGTTCAGTGAGTGAAAAAAATAATGATTCTTACCATTCTGCTCCTGGGGCCCAGGCTAATATTCAAATAGCTGAGTCATGTAATCCAGTCTCAAAGTATATGAATGAAACCACATTCATGAATTTTACAACTTACAATTGGTGCCTCTCTCCCTCTCTTTTGGCAAAGCATGTGTATAATGTACTAATTTTCCCTTCCTAATACATTACTCTGATCAACTTTAGAGGTATGGACTGTCGGGGTTTCTGCCTTCTTGTGTAGAAGGGAGCATGGCCCTCTTTCTGGAATTTCTTGAGTGTATTTCTAACAACCTTTGCAGTCCCAGAACATTGATCACTGTGGTCCTCCTGCTTTACTGGTAGCAGATTAGGGTCTTGTGTTTTATGGTGTGTCAGGGTTGTCCGTGCAGTTTTGCTAAGAAGTTAGACAATGGATTTGCATGGGATGGTTTGGATAGGGATGACCCTGCCTCATGCAGTGGTTTGGACTAAATGACCTCTCAAGATCTCTTTCAGCCCTGCTTTTCTGATTCTATGAAGCAAGTGGGTGAATATTTCCAGGACAGGTCCTTTATGGACATTGAAGGTACTTCACAGTTTAATAATTAGCTCAAATGTCTAATAAAACACAAATTCTACAATTGTACTAAGGAAAATATTCTTGGGACTAAAGCAAATGGGCCAGATCCATCTAGGTGCTCTGTATGGAAAATGGTTATCAATCTCCATAGAGACTGCGAGGGTGGACAAAATACAGCCCATGATAGACTCCATTTCGCAGCACCCTGGTGGCAGCAGCTCTTCCTGGCTATTACTGCTGGACCCAGCGCTGCTGCCCAGGCCATACGCCCTGCACCTACCACTGGGCAGGGCATGGGGCCAGATGGCTGGGATGGGGATATGGACAGGAACAAGATGGGCAGGCACAGCTGGGGTTACTCTGGTATCTTGGGGAGTGACGGTACAGAGCCAGGGCCAGGGCAGAGCCATGATCTGCTGCCTACATACCCCTGTGATGGGCATAGGTCCTGCAGGCAAAGGCATACAGGGAGAAGATTGCGGCTCTGCCCTGGCCCTGTGCCATCACCGGCCCAAGATCCTGGCCCTGGCCCTGGAAGCAGCTCCCCACCCAGCTGCACATCATACCCATGCAACACTTGGCCAGTCTCCATGGAGACCCCAGGATCTTGGGGCTGTGACATTGCGGGGCTGGGGCAAAGCCATGATGTGCTTCCCACACGCCCCTGCCTGCAGAACCAGGGCTTTGTCCAACCCCATGCTGTCAGGGCCCTGCAATCCCAGCGTCTCATGGAGGCTGGCCAGGAGCTGCAGCCAGGGCTAGGATTTTGGTGTGGTGATAGCATGGGGCTGGGGCCAGGCCCAGGGTCAGGACTGGGACAGAGCCATGATCTGCTCCCTGTACGGCCCAGCCCATGGAACCCAAGCTCGTTGCAGGGGCATGCAGGCAGTCGATCATGGCTCTACCCCGGTCCTGGCCCCGGACCCAGTCCCGGTCCTGGCCCTGTGCTGTTAGTGCCCCAAGATCCCAGGGTCTCCATGCCCCCCTCCCCCATCTTTCTCCTGGCTATGGCCTCATCACAGCTGCCTGTTGCATGCCTTGCCTGTGTGGGTTCCACCCCCAGCAGTGGGTATGGGGTGGCCAGGCAGGGTGTCCAGACAATGGGGCTGGATCCAACAGCAGCAGCCAGAAAGCACTGCTGCTGCTTCCAGGAAATGGAGTCCAGCTGTGATGGCCATTTTGCCCATGCCTGCCACTGAGCATTCATAAAACCTGGAGGGAGCTGATTTCAAATGCTAATCACAGGGCTGTGTTTGAACTCCCACCCTTTGCTGGAGCCTGGGAGCCACTACACCTCACCTTTCTTGTGAGATAAAGGCTGTTCTTTTTCCTGACAGCCTAACAAGAAAGAACACTTCCCCAAGAACTGGGAAACCTGAAACCTAGTCTGAAAGGACTTCAACTCACCTGTCTTACTTCCCAGAAGGGTGCCTTAACCATCAGACTGGAGAACAGCCTAAGTAAAAGAGCTCTCCACCATTCTGCTCACAGAAGGCCAGTGGACAGCCATGGGCATGGAAGGACAGAAAACAGGAGGAGAATTCACTTGACACTGCAGAAAGCAGCCCAGGATTTCGCTGCTGCATCTCAGACTCATTCATTTTACAAAAGCGAGTAGGTTGGCAAAATAATAGAAATAACCATGGCAGCCAATTAGTGGCATGTGTAAATGAGTAGGTTGCTGCTGTATTATGCAACATGCTCTTACATTATACCAACCAGAGCTCTTCAGACTCAGCATCTGTAGTCCCAGGTATAACTGACAACCATAATTAAGTGTAGTGTAGATCACAGTGGGTGCATATACACATGTGAATGTTGCTAGATGGGTTTACTCCACAGTAATTTACTGCAGAGTAAACCCACCCTGGGCAGGCATCTATACATGCAGGCATTTGGGAACAGATGAGCTCCCAATGACAGCAACGCGGAGAGGACTGTTCCCACACTGCTTTGCATCCTTGCAGCAGCCAGGGGGGCCCCAGGCTTCCCCGGGGTACTAGCTCAGGGGCTGGCAGGAAGCATGGGGCTAGGAGATGGTTGTCTCCTGGAGAGGGTGGAGAGATTGCTTCAGTCCCCAAAAGCTGCCAGCTGCCAGGGCAGGCTCCGATGGCAAAGCCTGGGCTAGGACAATGTCCCTTTGCCCCAGCAGCAGGGAGTTCACAGCCCTTGCTCCCTGATTGGAAGCAGGAGGCTGGAAAAGAGCTGTAAGGGAAGGGCAGGTCTCAGCCCCCTGCCCTGATCTACCAGTGGGGCAGCTAGCAGTGAGCTCCCAGCTGGGTGGGGATTCCCTGCCCAGTCAGGGGTAGTTGAGAGATATCCCACTGAGGAGGGGCTAGCAATGAGCCCCCAGTTCAGTGGGAATTCCCTGCCCAGTCAGGGGCTAACTGCTAGCTGCCCCACTGGCGGACTGGAGCAGGAGGCTGGGACCTGCCCCTCACCCACAGCTCTTTTCAAGCCCCATGCCTCGATCCTCCAATCTGGGCATGGAGCTGGGAAAGAGCTGTGGGGCTGGGACCTGCCCCAGACTGGAACAGTTCTCAGCCAGTTTGTGCAGACTTCTCCGCACCACCCAGGGCTAGATGGGTAATGTACTGGTCTGGGGCAGGTCCCAGCCAGCTCCAGGCTGGGCAGGGAATGCTCCTGGCACCAGCTCTGCAATCGAAGTTGGGTCTGGGAAATTGCTCCCTGTCCCTGGAAGCTGCCTGCTGCTGGGGGAGGCTCCTATGATGAACCATGATGGACAATGTCACCCTGCCCTGGCAGCAGGCAGTTCCCAGGGACAGTGGGTAATCTCCCAGCTCCCACTTTGATCGTGGAGCCTGGGGTGGGAGCTCCCTGCTGCCAGGGCAGGGGGATACTGTCCCAGCCTGGCCTCTGCCATCAGAGCCTGCCCCAGCAGCAGGCAGCTCCCAGGGGCAGGGAGCAATCTCCCACCCCCTGCTGCCTGGCTGACCAGGAGCAAATTTGCTCCCAGTTGACCATCTACACATGCTTTACTGCTCAGTAACTATTCTGCAATGAATTTGTTACCTGCATTTGGTGTACTCCACAGTGAGTTTTCTTCACCTCTGCATTTGCAGGTAGCAAATTAACCATGGAGTAGACCAATTTACTGCACAGTAACCATCTGAATGTGTAGATGGTGATGCTTACTGAACAGTAAAATTGGTCTACTGTGCAGTAAAGCATCTCATACAGATACACCCAGTGACTTTAGAACAGTGCAAAACAAAACAGCTATACATACAAACTGCTATTTTAAGCACTGGTGCCATCTAGAAATGATGAGTTCAGACTTGTTAGATTTCTCTGGCTGCAAAGTGCAGGGGAGAATGGCAGGGTCTACCAATTATGTGCTTATGTATTATTTATATACAGTCTAGAAGCCTCAGTGAAGGTCAGGGTCCCATCGCTCTTGGACTACACACACACAATAAAAGGTGGACCCTGAGAAAAGATAAGAGGTTAGGAGGGGAAACGGAGGCGAAGAGCCATGTTTAAGGTTGGCTTTCTCAGACCTAAAGGAATAGGATCCAGGTGATTTGTGCTTGTATATATATTTCCTTCCTCTAGTTAGCTCCATCTCAGTATTTTATTTCTTCCACGGTAGAGGTTGAACCAGCTGGTTTTCCTTGTACTGGACTGTCTATAGTGGAGGAAGACCATGGTACAAGACATGGAAAAGCCTGACATGCCTCTAACAGAGCTACCTAGTCAAACTTTCTATTTGCAAGCTATCAAAAGGGAAGATAATAGGGAAAGGAGTTAAAACAGACATAGAGATGCATTCTCCATGTTCATTGTGAAGAGAGAGAGAGGCTGTGGCCCATAGCACTCACTGAAGAAGAGGAAAGAAAGAAGTTGTAAGACTTGTGTTGTTATACTTGGTCTTCAGGTAACACTACCAATGAGGTAGATCTGGTATC